>NW_004524652.1:8290391-8294072 GCF_000260255.1 Octodon degus
CTGTTATGGACTACTGGACTCTTTTAGAATATTTTGCTGAGTTAACACACCTATAATATTCAAATAACGGAACTAAACAAAAAAGGGGATACAGATGAATGTCCATTTTGTATCTGTGTATTCAAAATGGTTAGGATACATTCTCTTAATGAATACAGGGATTTGTTCTAACAGAGTTTGTAAATAGGATATCATGCCCATATCTTGTACAGCAAATAACCACTAGGAAGAATGTATGCAATGTGTTAATTATTGACACTGTCCTACCAATTTGGTTTGAAACTGTCTCATCAATATTTGTGTAGCAATAAAATTATGGAAAAAAGAAAAGAAATGAAATGGTGGGAGGGAGAAACTGGCTCTAGCAGAGTGATCTTGGACAGAATTGACTGTTTCATTTCTCACCAGAGACAAAAAGTCTTTCTCGCAATTACTATTTAATTACATTATACAAGTCACAACTACTGAACAAAGTCCAGCTTTTAGACCCAAGCCAGACAATGTTCAGGGAAAATCACAAAACAGATCAAGGAAAAAATCTATTCACATTTTCAGTATTCTAGTGACTTTTGTAGCTCATCAAATTAATGGCCATACTTTTTATACTGTATTTAAAAATACTTCCTGTTGTACCTTTTTTTCCCCCCACAAGAACAGCTTTGTCATGCTGTACTTTCAAATCAAACTTTAGAAGAGTCAAAATTCACTGTAACTAACTGCTTTGGGGCCGGAAATAGCTCAGTGGTCTAAAGCGCCTGCTTAGGCAAGTGCAGGCCAAGTGCAGGGACCATGGTTAGATCCTCAGCACAAGCAATGCCAGCCCCACCTCCAGGGTGGGCTGAGCCGGCCACACACACACACACACACACACACACACACACACACACACACAGAGCCAATTAACTGTTTACTTCAGACTTCTATCCAAATGATCCTGGTTCACAGTGCATATAAGGTAACATTAACAAAGCAGAGTTATCCGACAGAGGGAGTCAGTTCAATGTTAACTCATATCCATCTTTAAAAAACATCAGAGCCCATGTTAAGAGAAAATCAGCCCACATACCTCCATGACAGCAGAATATTTTCTCATCCACGATGGCTGCTATTGGTAAACAGTTAAAACAGTCTGTGAACGTTTTCCATAGTTTAATGTTGTATCTTCTTTTACCTGTGAAAATTTAGACAGTTCAATAATTTAGTGTTCTGTGGCTTCCTTCTTTCAGGGTATTTCCGCTCAAAACAAGGTTTTGATTATCTTCACATGATGCTTTCATTAAAACCTCTGGGCTGGGGAGGTAGCTCAGTGGCACAAGTGCTTGTCTGCTAAGTGCAAAGTCCTGAGTTTGATTCCCAATATAAAATAAATAAATAAAACGCAAAAGCTCCCCAAAACCAAAACCTCCTGATCAGCTGAGGATGGCAGTGCATGCCTGTAATCCCAACACTTGAGAGGTGGAGATGGGAGGACTGCTGTGAGTTCAAGGGGAGACTGGACTATCTCGTGAGACCCTAGCTCAAAAAAACAAAAACAATACCATCAAATCTTAGTATTTGGTAGAACCAATTCTGGTTTTTATTTATTTTATTTTAGGGATGCATCTACAGGGTGGTTCAGGGTCTCACTACTAGATCAGACTCATACTGATCTGCCTGTTTACAGCCTCCCAAGAGCTGGGATTACAGGTACACACCACCACGCCCAGTCTCAAACCAATTGTTTTAAATCTAATGTTTTGCTCAATTCCCATCTATAGGTAGAACTTCTGTCTATAGGCAAATATGCACAATTTTTTTTTTTTTTCTGTATTGAGGGCAAGGTCTACAGGGTCTCACTACATAGACCAGACTCATAGTGATTCTCCTGTTTTCAGCCTCCCAAGTGTTTATAGGCACGCACCACCATGCCCAGTCTCAATCACTCTCTCATCACACCCTGCAGATGGGGCTGGCACAGGTTTGAACCCTGGCCGCTGCACTCTGCCTAAGCAGGCACTTTAGTCTGCTATACGTACAATATTTTATGGCTGCCATGACCACTTCCTTCTGATGGTACATGTCTTTAATCTCACCACTTGGAAGGCTGAGGCAGGAGGATCACTGCAAGTTTGAGGCCAGCCTGGGCTACGATTATAAACAGTTCAAGGCTGGCCTGAACTGCACAGTGATACACTGTCTCAAAAACAAAACAAAACCAAGCAGAATAGGGAGTTTAAATGATTAATACAGGACCTGAAGTGGTACATGTACATAACACATCTCTGTTTATCCTTTGGAAGCCATTAATTCCCTCTGTACTCTACCTTCCTTCCCTGGAGGGTCTCGGAAGTTTAAATTTCTCCTTACAAAAAAACGGCTGAAGGGGAATATACATATGCACAACGAACACCTCCAACTTCTAACAGTGATGATCACGATGACACAAAAAAACAGGTCAGACCACTGCAATGCCCATTTAGGATATCTTGATTCAGTCTCCATTTTACTAAAACTGGTCTCTGAGCAATCATCCGCTGGCTTCCCCGGACACCTTTTATATGCTTTATCCTTCCACTAACTTCTTTCTTAAGAAACTGCTTCACACAACACATTGCAGTTTCTCTTGCTTATTCCTTGCTGTCTCTGTTGGCTCATCTATCAAAAATCAGGTTAGCTTTCCTCCTCCTCCTTCTGAGCAGTAACTCTGAACTACACAGCATGAACAAGGTAAGCCTGAACGACATAGCAAGATCCAGTCTGCTTTCAACCAACATTGATCTTCTGAATCATTTTTCTTTCTTCTTTTTGTATTTTAGGGAAGGGTCTATAGGGTGTTCAGAGTCTCACTACTCGATCGGACTGGTAGTGATCCTCCTGTTTTCAGCCTCCCAAGCGCTGGGATTATAGGCCCGAGCCACCATGGCAGGCCCAGGGATCAAACCCCGGCTCCTGCACTTGAGGTGTTTTAATCCACTGAGCTATTTGGCCGGGCCCTGAATCATTTGTAAAGGCCACCTCATTAAGTACAAACCAAAACTGATGGATGCACTCAATACCATTACATTGGATTTATGTTGCAACGAAGAGACTACCTGGATTTGAAATTCATCACAAAAATATTGAAGTACCTGCTGAGGTAAAAACAGCATAAAAAGAATGCTCTTAGTCCAAAGACCAGGGCTGGCCAAATAGCCCAGTGGATGGGGCCAGGGTTTGATCACCAATCCTGCAGTGCAGGCCCCACCCCCAGGCGCACTGAGAGGGTGATTAAGACTGGGCGTGGTGGCACGCACCTGTAATCCCTGCTCTTAGGAGGCTGTAAACAGGTGGATCACTAGGAGTCGATCTAGTAGTAAGATCCTGAACACCCTTATAGATCCTTCTCTAAAAAACAAACCCCACAAAGACCTGTAATCAATATCTAAAACTCACTAAAATAAATATCTCTGCCTCTGAATTTCACTACCTTCTTAGAGTAACTCTTATCATCAGTACTTTTCCCAGAGACAGACTTACTGTTTGTTTTTTTTTTTTAAATTTATTTATTTGTGTGTGTGTGTGTGTGTGTGTGTGGCCAGCTCAGCCCACCAGGGGGCGGGGCTGGTTGGCATGTGGTGCTGGGGGATTGAACCGCGGTCCCTGTGCTTTGCTAAGCTTGTTTTAAGTAGGTGCCTTAGACCACTGAGCCATCTCACCAGCCCC
>NW_004524652.1:8294172-8325304 GCF_000260255.1 Octodon degus
CTTTGCTAAGCTTGTTCTAAGTAGGTGCTTTAGACCACTGAGCCATCTCACCAGCCCCCGACAGACTTACTGTTAATACTCAAATATACTTGTCAGATCAAATTGTCCCAGTTGCTCCAGAAACCAAGATTTTTCCCCTGGTGATTTCTCCTACCTCCTCCAATGGATCTATCATTCACAGATCAAGCAAACATCCAGCTGTGATAATATGGTTTTAAATTTCTGGGTGTTACTGGGGACTGAGCCTAGAGCTTTGAATATGCCGGCCAAGCATTCTAGTGATGAGCTACATCCCCAATCCTTACAAAGGTGGTTTTAAGATGGCTACGTCCCTGGTCACAGACCCTGCTAAAAAGCCTAAGACTGTCTTCAAATAACTTCTGCAGTGGAAACTACTTCTGAGACTGAAATATAAGACAAGAACCAAAGTTTTAATTCTGAGTTGCAGTGAAGGGAAAAAAGACTATATTCATAGCAGTGCCAACATTTGAAGTGGAGTCTTACATATTTCATTACCTACAATGGAAGTAGTTAACATTGGAAGAGATTACCAGAAGAATAAAAGATTTAACTCAAAAAATAAAATCATAAAAATAGGCTATGTCTATTACCTCTCTATAGAGATCCATGTTTAATAAATGGACCAAATGTGATCTCCCTTCCCCATCTGAGGATCATAGTCTAAGAAAATACAGCTTATGACTGCCATCAAGGGATTACACTGACAATCCTTCTCTGACCTTCTGAAGATATCACCAAGTCTTAAGTGACCAAAATCCTTAATCACCCTTCTACTCCTAACCTGAATTCTCTCCTAGCAGAAATGCACAATAAAAGGATGGTGGAAGCAAGTATTTGAAACCTTTTTGACATTTTGTTTGCTCGAAACAGTAACAGCCTCTGCATGGTGGCACACAGCTGAAGCAGAAGCATCAAGTTCCAGCCATGCCTAGGCAACTTAAAGAGACCCAGCAAGACCTCAATCTCAAAATTAAATAAGGTCTTGGGATGGAGCTCAGTAAAAAAGCTCTAGGTTTAATTCTCAGTGTAGGGGAGGGGGGAGTGGGAAATAACTTCAACCTCGTTAAACAATCTACAATGGGTCACAAAATATGTAAGATACTATAAAAAATAAAATTTAGTACTTGTTTTCTCTATACAACACATTTCAGAGTACAACTAGACCAGAAAACTATCATTTCAATAACTATTATATACAATATTAAACTTAATATTCTCTAGAAAAGGCAAATTTTGGTGCAAGCCTGTAATTTCAGCACTCAGTGGGGCTGAGGGAAGAGGACTACTGCAAAGTCGAGGCCAGCCTGGGCTACACAGTGAGTTCAAAGCTAGCCTGAACTACATAGCAAGACCCTGCCTGGAAAAATAAAACAAAACAAACAAGAAAAGGCAAATCTAGAGATATCACAGATCAATGTCTGCAGGGTTCTGTAGTGACAGCTGTACAATTCCATAAAATTTACTACCAACTCCTAAATTATAGACATTAAAGAAATGAATTTGTGGCATGAAAATACATTGTAAGTTGTTAAAAGCAAAAACTTTGAGCAAGTTCTCTGAATTATACTAAGAACTAAGTGATCTGTGAGTACTCACAAGAATTACATTAAAGAAACTACCAATGAGATTATTTCCTAATCTGATCATATTATAAAGGAATCCACAAGATTACATTCTTTTCTATCCTAAAAAAGGGGAACGACTAAGAAAAAAACCATTCAGTAGTTCAATATTATAATTCAGTCTAAATTCTCACAAATTCTAACAACCGTATCTTAAGTATCTCTTCCTTAGGTGTAAAATACTTACATTCATCATAAAATCCGTAAATCCTATTGATGCTGGCACATTCATGGTTCCCTCTGAGAAGAAAAAAATTCTCTGGATATTTGATTTTGTAGGCCAGTAAGAGGCAGATAGTCTCCAATGACTGCTTTCCCCTGTCCACATAGTCCCCAAGAAACAGATAGTTGCTTTCTGGTGGGAAACCACCATATTCAAAAAGTCGAAGCAAATCATAATATTGTCCGTGAATATCACCTAGAAGCAAGAATTTGGTTAGTGTTACCATAACTATAATTAAATTCACCAACAAAGCTTTGGAAAGACTTTTTTTTTTTTTTTTTTGTGGAACCGGGGTTTAAACTCAGGCCTTTGCGCTTGCCAGGCAAGCACTTATTCTACTGAGCTATCTCCCTGGCCCCTAGAAAGACATTCTTGAAATTTTCATTGCACACTAAACGATCTAATGATTAGACCTTCATTTGACAGCCAGCCAAAGGCTGAGCATGATGGCACAAACACCCGTAATTCCAGTACTCTAGGAGTCTGAAACAGAAGGATAGCAGGAGTTCAAAGCCAGCCTGATTTGAGACACTTTCTTTTAAAGACTGCTAACACCAGGGCCGGCCAAACAGCTCAGCAGACTAAAGTGCCTGGGGGTTTGACCCCAGGGCCTGCCCCTGGGACACGCAGCAACGGAGACTGGGTGTGGTGGCACCAGTCACTAGAGTCCAATCTAGTAGTGAGACCCTGAACACCCTGTAGATCCTTCCCTAAAAATACAAAACAAAAATACAGCTAACACTAAGTAATTACCAATTTTGTATCACATTTCATTCAACAGAGTATAAAAAAATTTTAAATGCATATATGTCGAGAACTTCAGACGAAATTCAATTAATTCTGAATTTATTTTGTGGAAAGGCATATTCTGTCTCGGCATGCTTTCTTGCCAAGTAACATGGTTTTCCTTTCAGGGTGGCTGATCACTATCAGATCTCTGACAGCTCAGTCTCCTGTACTATGTCAACTGAACCTCTGGGTAAAATCATACCCCACACCCACACCACTTCAACTTTCCCCTGCCAGATAATGGCCAAGGAGCATTTCACTTAAAAAAAAAAAAAAAAGAAAAGAAAGCACACAAATTTAACCTGAGCCAAATATGCTAGAACATATTATTCTAGTTTTTTTACAATCTGTATAGAAAATTTGCTTCTACAATGTACAAGAGTATAAGGATTAAACGAGCTCCAAAATCAAGTTGTATTTTTAGGTATAACCAGAGTTGCTTTAAGCTTGAATATAACCCTATATTGACGTAGTTTAGACCTTTTCTTAGCTCTCTCCCTTCTTAGTTTTGTTTTCTGTTTACACTTTCAATGAAATATTCTTTAAAATGATACAAATTTAAGTAAATTAACTCCACTCAGGCATTTATTCTACTGCCATTGTAAGTAGTTCCAGGTTATTATATAGAAATGAGTCTTCTAGCTAATACAGAGTCAACAGACCCTTGATGGAATCATATCATCAAAGAAATTTAACGTGCCAAAACTTACCACATATTTTGAGTGGTGCTTCAAGTTCTAGTAGGATAGGCTGACTCAGAAAGATCTCACGAGACTTCAAGCACAGTCCTCTGATTTCATTCTCCTGTAGCTGGACATTCTTACCTGGCTTGGACCCTCTCACTATAGGGGGGAAAAATTCCAGTTAGCTCAATCAACCCAAATTACAATTTAACATAAAAAAAACTGTAATACTTAAAGAAGGTAAAAATATGGCTTAACTTGCTTTCTAAGTAGTCTTTATTTTTTAGGATATTCATGAAGAACATGGGGGGGATGTTGAGAGAGGGCCTCACTTTATGTTCAAGCTAGATTTGAACTCACTATGTAGCCCAGGCTGGCCTCAAGCTTACAATCCTGCTTCAGCATGAGTGTTAGGATTACAAATGTGCACCACCATACCCAGGGAAGAACACAGTTTTAGTGACTAACTAGATTCAGAAAATCTTAGGTATTATTGGACTTAGTTTAGTTGCATCTCCCATACCAAGTCAAGACTCCTTAACCACATCCCAAACAAGGGGTCACTGCTGTGTAAGAACACTAAGTGTCAGAAATGACTCCACATACCACATAACTTCTGGTCTGTTCTACATCCAAGCCACACATCTGGCTGTGTTCAACTACAGTCCTCCCACTACAACAGCTCTTTTGGTCTCCAGTACTCTCAGCCTTCATAACCAGTAGCATTTGCACAGCACATTCAGACTGTCATGTTACCAAATTTAAGAACTGCTTATTTTAAAATGTGGAAGTAGAAATGTTCAAGAATCCTCTGCCTTGAGTTGGGCATGGTGGCACATGCCTATAAACCCAGCATTCAGGATGCTGAGCCAGGGGAATCATTGTGAGTTCAAGACCAGCCTGGGCTACAAAGTGAGCTCAAGGCTACCCTGAACTACATAAGAGGACCTGGTCTCAAAAAGACAAAATAAATTAAATAAATACACGTGACAAAGGGGATCGCTATGTGCTGAAAGTTTTGAAGTCATGTGAATGGACAGAAAATAGGAGAAAGAAATAATCCCACAACATGAGACATCTTGAACTCAAGTACATATCAGAGCTTTCAGTTCTGTTCACTGTCAAAACAAAAGGCCTTGCAACAGTATTTATCAGTAGGTAAGTACTAGCAGTAATGAAGAAAAATGTTTTGGTTCCAGTGGCAACAGATTAGTCAGTCATCAAGTACAGATTAAATAACACAGAACTGCTAAATGTACCCTAATTTTACTGCTGGCTGGCAGCAATCTGAAAATGTAAGGAGTCTGATTACCCGCGAAGTGTTTGAATTTAATTATTTAGGGTACACAAGATTTAGGAAAGCAAGGAGTCTCTAAATTGAAACTAAAGTAAAAATATAGGGCCGGCAGGCTACACGGGGAAATTAAAGTTACATCTTTTCATATAGAACCCAGTGTTGTGACTTAATTTTAGCAAAATCACAATATCAAACTAAATCATGTTGCTATTTTAAATTTTATTAGCTCAAGAGGCTCTGTATTGGCAGGGTGTGGTGGCATACCCCCATAATCCCAGTGATCAGAGGCTGAGGCAGAAAGATCACCCCACTAAACCACACAGGATACCCTGTCTCAAAAAAAGGGCTCTGTATTAAAATTGTAGAATAGCTGATTAACAGCAGAAAGGTTTACTTCACTGCTTTATATCTAGTATTTTCTGTAAATATCTAACAGACTATAACAGCAATAAAAAGAAACCTCGTATCTGCTGAGAATTTTTTTCATTGAAACAGTGTGTCTGAGACAGAAACACTGCTCTAATAAAAACCATCCTACAGCCGCTTTGGTATTTTTTTTTGGGGGGGGTACTGGGAATCGAACTCAGTACCTTGCACATGCCAGGCAGCTGCTTGTGCCACTCAGCTATATACTGGGCCCCTTAAACCTTGATGGCTACCACAACCCTGAATTTTCTGAAGAAACAAGTTGAGCGAACAACAGTGTGTAACTGTTATTTTTTCAGTAAAAAACACTAAGCAAGGAAGGATGATGAGAGCCGGTAAACTTTTCAAGCACAAAATAAAGAGAAAAATGACAAAAGACAGGGCTGGACCGGGTACCAGTCAGAAGTTTCTGGATTTGTTCTATAGCTTTAGGCAAGTCATTTTAATCTGGACCCAAAAATATGGAACTTGACTAAAAGACTGAGTTTTTTTCTGAAAACCAGAGTAATGATAATCTTTGAGGATAGACTTGAAATTGGTACATCAACAATTAAGCAACAACTTTTTTTTTTTCCTAAAAGCAACAGCAGTTTTCTTTTTCGATCCAGACACACACACACACACACACACACAGAGGACAGAACTCAAGAAACCCCGATGGTGGAAAGATGGAGGGATCCTGCTTCCTTGGCTAGAAAACTCCAGTCACTAGTGATTCTACAAGTCAGCCAGAAATGGGCAGAGCGCCCAGCAGGAAATTTTATTTTTGGCCAAGAGGGAACTCCTAGAAGCTTCTGGTTTCAGTCTGCATTTTCTTCAGCAGAATCCCACACTTGTGAATGAGAGGCTCATTCTTAAGTCTTTCAGAAGAATTCTGTGATAATTTGGCTCCTATCTATATAAATGGTAGTCTTACTTTGCTGCTACAGAAATTCTATTGTAGTAAATCAATCCCATCAGATTAAGTCAGTGTTGCCAATACCAATTTTTTTGGCTTTGGAACCCTCTCCATGCCACCTCTAGACATGGTAACATCTTCCTCTCTGCATCACACTTTCTGAACTGCCCTCCCAACACTGGTCATCCCCCACACAACACTGCATTTTGTACTCTAATTCCCAGAGTTCATCCAGACCCCCTGGTAGGCAGAAGGTAAGTTCTGGACCACTGCGATCTTGCTCTGCTGTGTACTTGAGCCCCTCAATTATGGGCAAGTGCTCAAAATTAGCTGCAGGAGGCCTGAATCAATGTTTTAAGTACTGTTGTTTGTGACCTTACAATTAAACATACACTCCAGACTGTGCTTTTATTTTTAAAGACTTATTTATTTGGTACAGGCCAGCACAGCAATGCGATACCAGGGATCGAACCCAGGTCCCCCTTGAGCTTGCTTGCCAGGCAGGTGCTCAGACCGCTGAGCTATCTCCCCTGCCCCAGACTATGATTTTATTTGGGTGGTGCCAGTGCCAGGGATCTAACACAGGACCTCACGCATGCTAGTTATGTACTCTACCACTAACTATATACCCCAACCCAACTATATACTTCTGACTAGCAAAAACCCTGTTTTGATTTTTAAAAACCCTATTTCTATAAAATAATGTTTTGTAGCATTATAAAACAAACTGTCATATTCCTACCAGACTGAGATGATTTTCTAATTAAGGATTACTCTTTTTTTGCGAACTGGGGAAAGGGTTACTCTTAAATTTCAACATTTCAAAATTAGTTTTGGCAGTCCAAATGTAAAAGATGTCAAACCTCTCAATAACGTAAATATCTATGCTTCACTATTTTCAGTCCATCTAGCTGTCTGTTGCAGCTAACATTCACTAGGCTGAGTACAGTGCTATGGGACTTTACACTGGTATTTGATACTCTGAATAATGCTATGAAGTCAGGTCTCATAAACTCTCAACTTAGAAGCTGGGAATTTAGTGACTCAGACCAAGGCCAGAGCTTGTAAGGAGGGCTTGACTAGTCTTTTTTTTTTTTTTTTTTTGCAGAACCAGAGATTGAACTCAGGTCCTGACTTGACTGGTCTTGATACAACCTTTCCACTTAAACATTTCATCTACATTAAGTTTCCAAATCAAGACTTAATACTGTATGTTCAATGCTCAAGAAAGATTCAGTAGATGTAAAATCATGATGTCTCCTTAAAAACAGGAGGCATTAAATAATACCTAAGTTATGGAATGTTCCGTAAGACAATACTTATTTACCATGCTTCAAACATTCATCAAAATATAATTGTTAAGCACCTACTGCAAGTCACTCAGTTAAGATGCTGGGGGACATCTAGGCAACAGAACAAAAGGGCACCAATTTGTCTTTTTTTTTTTGGTCTTCATGATGTTTACATTCTTAAGTAGGTAACAGATAATTAGGACAACTAGGCTAACCAGGCAAACACAAATTGTTCTAAGTGCTATTCTTTACCTGAAAGATACTTTCAATATTTTTTAAGTTCAAATGTCTTATTCTCGGGCTGGTGAGATGGCTCAGTGGTCTAAAGCACCTACCTAGAACAAGCTAAGCTAAAGCACAGAGACCGCGGTTCAATTCCCCAGCACCACATGCCAGCCAGCCCCGCCCCCTGGTGGGCTGAGCTGGCCACACACACACACACACACATAAATAAATAAAATTTAAAATAAATAAATAAATAAAAATATTTTAAAAAAATGTCTTATTCTCTCGCTATTAACTGGCCTTGAATTCACTATATAGCCCAGGCTGGTCTCACCTCCCAAGGGCTGGGCGTGCTGGGATTATAACTGTTTGATACCACCCCAGTGTGTTAGGATGTTAATAGTAAAAAGTATGATGCAAAAAGGTACATTATCTGGCCTATTTGGTAAGTCACTAACATCTCTTATAAACAAAAATGTCCAATTTTATCAAGAACTGTTGGAACAATGAATGCATTCAATATGTATCACAAAAATGCACTATAAATCTTTAAAAAGCAGAAGAAAAACATGAGACAGGGAGGAGGGACAAAAAAAGAAAAAATAAAAATATAACTTTAATAAATAAACAGGGTAAGAGAGGCTGAAGGAGAGGAGAATCAGAAAAAAAAAAAAAAAAAAAAAAAAAAAAAAAAAAAAAAAAAAAAAGACCAGCCAAATAGCTTAGCAGATTAAAGCGCCCTTTTAGGCAGATCCAGGGCCCAGAGACTCCCGGGTCTGCAGTCTGGGCCCATCCCTGGGGCACCCTGAGCTAATGAGACTGAGTGTGGTGGATGGTGCACCTGCAACCCCAGTGCTTGGGAGGCTGTAAATAAAGAGGGTCAGTACAAGTCCGATCTACACAGTGAGACCCTGTACTAGATACACACACAAAAGAAACAACATGTAAAGGTACAAATTTCCTATGATGTTATCACTATATATAACTAAAATGTACCAATACAATAAAAAGAAATACAAACTGATAAAGATTTTTAAGTATGAACAATGTTCATATAGATTTAGAACAACGTGGAGATGAAAATTATAGAATAAAATTAGAACCGAGATTATGAATAAAAGCATTCTTGTCATATAAAAGGTCATTTTAGAATAGCACACATACTGAAAAGCCCCAGCTGAATTAAGTTTTAAATGTCTAATATGGAAACAACCAGTATAAAATTAAACCAGGGTTTGCTGTTTTAAGACAATCCTATTAAACTAATCTTCAAAAGCCACATCACATTCATATTAGTGAACCACTACCTCATATCTGAGATTCAGAAGGTGACCGGCCACAAACAAGAAAAACAGTATTTCCCACATTAAACTTTCTCACACAAAAATGCTACCAAAAACAAACAAACAAACAAACAAAACAAAAAACAAAACCCCACAAAAATGTTTTTAAAATTCCTTTGGGTCAGTGGAAACCTACTTCTGTTTAGCTTAACTGTTTCTACCCTGGGCCCCTCCCCCACCTTGCTGTCACTACAGGTGTTACAGTTACACTTCAGGCTTTAAAGGTGACACCAATTTTCTCAAGGGAGGTAGCTGCGAACACTGTTCAATGCTCTCCACTTAAGACGAAGACAATGAAAAATGTTTAAATTTCTAGAATCTAACAACACATTTCAACAAACATGGAATATACCATACATCTGACCCTACGTAAGTTTTCATGCCCTGTAATCCATCCCACTCCTTTCTAGACAAGGGATGAGCACACTCTATAGTCTATAGTGGAGACTATAGAATGGTGCATACCTGTAATCCCAGCGCTTGGGATTGGTGTCACCTTTAAAGGCTGAAAACACGATCGCAATGAATCTGATCTATGTAGAGACCCTGTACTAAATACATTAAAATAGACACACACACATACTTGGAGAAACTGCAGATTTCAGATAAATCATCAAGACCTACAAATAAATCTGTTCTTTATGTTTCAGATATGTAAGTTTAACACTAAAACATTAAAATGTGTTCTAAAATTCCAGCTTCAAGAAGATCTTGGAGCTAGGGAGATGCTTGGTGGTCTAAGTGCCTGCCTGGCAAGCACAAAGGACCTGGGTTGAATCCCTGGTACCAAATGCTGCTGAGCCAGCCACCAAAACCGGGTGTTGTGGTGCACGCCTGTAATCCCAGCACTGGGGAGGCTGAGACAGGAGGATTACTATGAGTCCGAGCTGCGCAGCGAGATCCTGTACCAAATAAATAAAAATAATTTTTAAAACATTTTATTTATTTTTTTCATTACATAAATTAACCCATTTATTATAGGCTAGGGATGTCTCAAACAGTAAGAGCTTCTACTGGTCTTTCAATTCCTTCACTCTTCTGATGGCTGACTTGACTGTGACCACAGAAGTGATATTGTAGGTCCAGGCGTCACCAGCCACGGTCTTCATGCAGGAGCCACAGTGCCAGATCCCCACAGCCCGCCTCTGTATCTTGGTCTTGTCACAGAAGGAGCAGGTGTACTTGGCATGCTGGCAGATTTTAACCTTCTTCACCATTTTCCGGAGGGAGGCAGCATAGCGAGTCCTGTATTTACTGACAATGCCGACCTTCTTGGTGCACTTAGCATGTCGATGCGGGGAAGCCCAAACCCAGAGAGAGGAAGAGGCCTGGTACACAGGTGCAGTTTTAGGCTAGCAAGTGGCAGTGCCTTAAAACATTTTAAAAAGTAGATCTTTTTCTTAATATTTGCTAGGTCTTCATCTACAGAACAATTAACACGCAGTATTTCTTTCACATTTTAACCTTTAAGATCTATTACTATACTAGCTCCAATTATAAATTAAGGGACACAGTTAAGCCCATAACAGCAATAATTTTTTCTGCTTCAAATCAGAAATTCAGGCTGGGGAGATAGCTCAGTAGAATAAGCACCTGCGTGGCAAGCACAGGGTCGAGTTCCATCCCCAGTAATGCAAAAAACAAAAATCAGAAATTCTCAAGCTGGGTGCAGTGGCACACAACCTTTAATCCTAGCACTTAGGAGCCTGAGGCAGGAGGATCACTGCAAGTGTTGTAAGTCTGAGACCAGCCTGGGCTACAAAGTGAGCTCAAGGCTAGCCTGAACTATATAGAGACCCTGCCTTTAAAACTAGTAATAATAAATATACATACATATATTAATAGCAACTGCAGTTTCAAAGGCACAAGCCAACCTCACCAACTTAACAGCTGGCCCCACTTCCACTTCCTGGGCTAGCTGGGGCTCCAGAGCACCGCAGATCTCCCAAGCACAACAGAAAGATGTAACCCTGTGAAGTTTCAATGCTGCCTTCTACTGCGAAGCAAAAGGGCACTGTGGGCACAAGGATAGTACTCTTTTTGATGGTATGGCTTTAAAAAGGTCTACAGATCACTTCCTGCAAGGAAGCTTTCCTTCCCCACCCCTATGAGATAGGACCTTGCTGTCTGGTGCTAGCAGGCCTTTACCTCACTTATGTAGCCTATGCAGGCCTCAAACTTGTGGTGATCCTCCTGCCTCAGCCTATGGAGCATTGGGATTACTACAGATGGCATTCACCATGGCCATGCAGATCATCATCTGCCACATAGGCAACACTGTGGGCTTGTAATGTGCATACTAGAAGGAAGGCAGGGGCTCACAACAGACATCTCCTAAGCCAGGGGTAGAAACTTACAACTTGGGTGCCACTGTTTTTTTTTTTTTTTTTTTTTTTTGCAGAACCGGAGATTGAACTCAGGCCCTTACACTTGCCAGGGAAGTGCTTATTCCACTGAGCCATCTCCCCGGCCCCACTGGGTGCCACTGTTGAAACTAGCTGCACATGTTCATTAGGAAAGACTCTTTTTCTTTTCTTTTCTTAGCATCTGAATAACTTTTAAAACCAGTATACTTGTCTCTGTTTTTCACTCCGCTTTTCTTGTCCTTTATGGCTTTTTAGGAAAAGGCTGTTGCCTTTTTTAAACACTAAGACAGAAATGGGTTTGTATTACACTAAAAAGCCAACGGTTTCAGAATATCTGAATACTAGCTTCAGAAATATCCCTATGTATAGGATTAAAGGAGCAAATACTTTTGGTGAGCCAAAAGGATAGGACAAAGTTGTCATTTTCAAAGGTCCTGGCAATTACAGTTTTGCAGTTTGACAGCAGCCTTCTTGTAAACCAGCAGGTAAAAATAAATTACAAGCACTTACTACACAAGAAAAACTCTAGCCATCACTCCTTGAAATTTACAGAGCAAATGCCCAAGTCTCTCCCTTCTCCAACAAAGAATACTATCCAGTGGCTAGCTTTATGTTCTAAATCTCCCAGGTTTTACTGTGTACTTATCAAACTTGCTAACACCAGGTATCCTAAGTAGAAGCAACTTTTAAGGTTTAATAAAGGGACCCTTCTCACAAAAGCTCTCTCAGTGGGTCACAGGTGATGCCTCATGGCTGAAAAGCTACTGAGCTTAGAGAACAGTAAAGCTGCAATCTGAAGTCACTAAGACCTAAACCAGTATGTTTCTTCTTAACACATCATTTTTGGGAATCTTTTTTATTATTACTACTGCTGCTACTACTGCTAGTACTACTAAACCATTTCTCAATTAACTCAGATAGCCCTCAAGCTTAAGAGATAGATTTTCAATGCTTAAAAGGAAAGCTTCCCGAGGTCACAAAAGTCACATTCTCCTTTTCATAATTACTTAAAATTCTTTGGGAAAAAAAAATGACCAGGCATTACAAAAAGCAGAAACTTCATCATCAACATCCCATTACACACATCCTCAACAAATCACCTTAAACCAAATCTCTGCCAAGTTAACATTCAGGAAAAAGTACCTTTAGGGCCCAGGATATAGCTCAGCAGCACAGTGCCTGTCTGACAAGTGCAAAGTCCTAAGTACGATTCCCAGTACAAAAAAAAAAAAAAAAAAAAAAAAAAAGAGTATTTTTACTAGGCAGCTACCCTATACTCAAGGCATTAATTTTTCACATTAATTTCCAAAAATAAAAAAGATCTGTTTTTCAGGTGCAACGTAACATGTAAACACAAACTATTAATGAACAATAGATGAGGCAAGGAGCAACAGCACATGACTAGTCTCAGCTACTCTGGAGGCAGGAGAACTGCACTAGTTTGGAAATAAAATTTTAAATGGGCTGAGAGCCAGGCATGGTGGCACATGGCCTTAATGTCACCAACTGGGAGGCTGAGGCAAGATGATAGCTGTGAGTAAAGGGAGTTCAAGGCAAGCCTGAACTGTATATGGAAACTCTATCTCCAAAAGACAAGACTTCCCGCAAGGGGGTGGACTAGGCCTGTAGCTTGGTAGAGCACCTAACAAACATGCACAAGGACTTAGGTTAAACCCCCAGTATTACAAATAATTTTTTTTTTAAAGTAAAAACCAGAAGAGCCAAGTTTACCAGGTAAAATTTTCAACAGTTTTTAGGTCAATCACACTTAGATGATCTTAAAGTTTGATGGTTCTAACACATAATCACAATTCTGTTTTCATACAGAAACAAATCCCCTCTAGCTTGACCCCACCATACGCCTGCACAGATGTGCAGAACTTCAAAACTAAAACCGAAATGTTTAGTAAAAGAACTACTCTCTTAAATCAGGCATGGAGGTGAACTCCTGTAATCCCAGCACTTGGGAGGCCGCGACAGAATACAGGCAAGTTTAAAGCCAGCCTAGATGACATAGTGTGACCATGTCTTGGGGGAAGATTCAATCTCTCTCTTTCAATCTCTCTCTCTCTCTCTCTCTCTCTCTCTCTCGATTTTTTCCCCCAGTACTGAAGATCAAACTTGGGACCTTGCACTTGCCAGGCAGGCGCTTACACCGCTGAGCTAACTTCCAGGCCCTCGAGGTTAAATTGTCTTATGGCAAATTATTTTAATCGGTTTCTGACCTCATATAATTTATAAGCAACTGCATTTATTTGTGTGAAAAACATGGTCTTTACACGGAATGACAAGATTCTCACCTATACATTTCAAGAGCATTTCTGGAGTCCTTACAGATATTTAGTGGATTCCTTCTTAAAATATAAAAGGAAAATAGGCAGATTAAGAAAAAGATGGTATTTCATTTTACTGCCTTTAATCAGAATGCTCCTGCAGTTCATGTTCTTAATTCTACTCACAGCAATTAAGTTCCAACAATATTTTAGGTGGACAATGGAAGAGCAAACACTGCTACAACTTAGCCATTTTAAGTGCTCAGATCAAGAATGGGATTCGAGTGAATACTTCCAAAATCCTGGAAAAGATGTCAACATTAATAGACATGCTTTTGCATGTGAAACAGCGCATTTTTGCCTCCTGCTTTAAAGTCAAAACCTGGCCCTCTCCCACTTCATTATGCAGCCCAAACTAAAGCTTTGCTTCAACTTTTCCTCGGCCACCGGACACGAGAATTCCTTCAGAGTGGCAGTGTATTGTAGAAAGTTGCAGATCCTGGATTTGAAACTTGACTGTCACTGAATGACCTTGGTCCAGTGACTTCATTTCTGTGTCTTAAGTCTTCTCTCCAAAAAAATTAAATAGTACCTACCTCCAAAGACTTGTGAGAACTAACCGAAAAGCTCAAAGAACGCGCACAATGGGCGTTGTGGCAGCGCTAAGTTACTATTACAGTAAGAATGCGGCGAACGCAAAGCGCTTCACGCCGAGCCTGGCACTGGAAAGACACCGATACTGTCCTCATCGCTGGATTCGGGTTTCAGAAAAGAGCGCGGAGATCACTCCAAGATCGGGACAACTTAAAAAAGCTCTGGGGTGTTGTGTGTGGGAGACGTGCACGTTTGTTGCCAAGAACTAGAAATGGGTCCCCTGACTTCCGAGCCACAATAAAGAAGGATCCAAGACAGGCAAAGGGCTCCCAAGCACGGCAGAACCCATACCCTTCCAACTGCTGTGAGAGAAGATGAGAACCGGAAACTAGAGATCTCGGAGAAAAAAAGCGCGGTCCGCGGGGGCCGGCAGAGAACCCCCTTTCTCAGCCCCAAAGACTGGTCAGGTTCGCGGGGAGCTAGGAAGGGGCGCGAAACGTTGGGCAGGAGAGCGCAGCTTTCAAATTTCTCGGTCAAGAAGGAGCAAGGCTGCACTTTTTTGCAATGAATGACCGGCGGGCGGCGCCAAGTTGGGGACCCCCACGGCCTCCCCGCGGCGGTAGCCCCGGCCAGAGAGCCAACTCGGGTGCTCCCTTCCGCGGCCCTACGGGCTCCAACTCCCCGCCCTAGAGCCCCCGGGGCCGCCCCTCTCCGTCCCTCTCACCTTCCAGCAGCCGTTGGATAATACTGTCGATGTTGAGTTTATCTATATCCGCCATCGCCTCCCCACCGCCGACCCTCCCGAAGCGGCGCCGCCGCCGGCTCGCGCTCGGGACTCACACCTCCTTTTCCCACGCCACGAGCACAGAGGCGGGTGGCGGCGGCGGTGGCAGCGGCCGCGGCGGGTACCCCCCCAACCGCCCGGCTCCTCGTTCTTCTTCCTTCTCTCCCCTACTGGAACCACGAGAAGAACAAAATGGCCGCCGACTCCTTAGCCAGCCTCGGGCGGCGCACGGATGCGCGCGGGGAGTGCAGCGGCCCGGCCGGGACTTCTTTATGGGCCGTAGGGTGCGAGGAAAGGGGAGGGGCCATGGCTCAAGGGGGCGGGATAGGATGACAGAGGGGCGGGGCCAGAGCGAGGGCGGGGGAATAGACGGTTGAGCCTCCTTGCGCCCGCGCGCGGGATCCTTCCGCCAAGCGAGCCGAACAAATAGACCGCCTGGCCCGAGCAGGAGTTGCAAAGTTGCACGCGGCAGTTGCGGGAGGGAGGGGGCTGTCGCTCTGCAACCCAAAGCTTGCTATCTCCGTGGGATCTTTTCACGGGGGCTCCATTTTGCAGACCTGGCCTTGTGCGAACCCGCCGAGAGATTTCGGAACCTCTGCAATTCATCCCTTTAGATAAACGTGGATGGAGAGGGAGAATAATAAAGAAAAGTAGGTTGACTTATTGTGGGTTCAGATATAGGGACTTGCGGGAAGAGCATTTAATTGGCAACAGAAAACCTCCCATAGATAAGCTAAGTTGCTCACAATTCATGGTGAGTGGTAGGAATATGAGTTTTGCATATTATTTTGTGCACTTCTATAACTTTAGTGTGGGGGGGGCGCAGGGGGGTCCTAAAAGAATGGCCTGTCTTTGGGTTGTCCTCCTTGAACCCTGGAAGTTATGTAATCAATCTTCGGAGCGGCTGCTCCGGCTGCAGCCCGAGCCCTGCAGCAGATGAACACTTGCAGGGCTCGCGCGCTGGGCCGGGCTCTCCGGCTCCGTCTCCTCCAGCTTCCTCCAGCTGCCCGGCCTCCCAAGGGCGTCCTTCCCAGGGGACCCCAAGCTGTCACCTCCGGTGCCGCATCGCGGAGAGCCGGGGTTGGGAAGTGCAGCCCACGCTGAACAGAGGAAATCCGCCTTATCTATGCTCTGTCTTTGGGTAGCGCTTTACAGTTTGCAAAGCCCTTCCCAGAGGCATTCGTGGTGCTTCTTCTTAAGGCGTGCAGGGTGCAATGTTCCCTTCCCCGCGTGTCATGGAGTCATCTGCCCCATCTGGGCATATGGGTTTGTTTTGTTTTTTTGGTTTTTTTTTTGGAAGATTTGCATTTCAGGGTGGGGTGGAGTGGAGTCCGCGCGCACTGGCACCGGACCTTTAAGATGTAGGATTCTCCCTTTCTGGCTCAGTCCCTTGTTCCACTTTTCTCAGTCACCAACTCACTCTCCCGTGCTGCTGATCCACCCACCACAAGTCACACAACTGTCATTCAGCACTCAGGGCTCTGAGCCCAGCTGATAACAATTGGGGATCAAGGTCCAACGCTGCTGTGAACATCTGTGTGGCTCTTGCCAGAGTCGGTGAGACCTTGGGCTGCTCAGAAGCAGGCTACATCATTGCAAAGGCATTTGGAACAGGAATGTCCAAGACAGAGATTCATGGAGCAGACTGTGGAGCCCCTGCTCCATGCCAGGCGTTGTTCCAGGCGGGAAGTGGAGCTGAGCCAGACAGACAAGGTCTTACTGTCATGGAGAGTCGTTTGGTAAGCCAGACAAGAAGCAGAGATGCAATCAAATTATCAGTTTGGTAAGTGCAATAAAGAAAAACTAAAAGCTGCACTCTTCCTCAGGATGTGACACTGCGCTGCATTCTCAGCCTTTAAAAAAAAATTTTTTTTGAGACAGCGTCTTGCTAAAGTCACTAAGCTGCCCGCTGTGATCAAATTTAGGACCCCTCTGCCTCAGCCTCCCAGATTGCGGGGAGCACAGGCATGCACTAACTACCAAGCCTGGTTTACGCTGTTTCCTGAAGCTCGCAAAGCCTGGAAGTTACAGAAACGGTGCTGGGAATTGAAAGTAGCCGAGCCGAGCTATCCAACTAGCGCACCGCGGCGACCACCCCCAGGAGGCAACGCCCGCAGTGCACTCCCGGGGTTTCCACCAACCCTGGCGCCCGCTGTGGGCCTGTTCGCTGTGGACCAGGATGCCATGATCTCCACGTGGTTCCACCCACAGTAAGAGCGATGTAGCAGCGCGTTCACCTCCACCCACATCCTAAGGTTGGAGGAGGACTTAAGATCGAGCTGGGACACAAGGACACTCTCTGCTGGCCACTCCCCTCCGTTCAGTCTGGAGGACAGCAGCTGAGTGGCACAGCTCACAGGTTGAGACACACATACACACACACGCACACACACCCAGTAAACACTGAGTGGAGGGGGAGCTGGGTCCGGATTTCTGCCATTATCAAAGCTCAGCTTCGTCTTGGTAGAGGGACCTAGGGATTTTTATGTGAAATGTTCGCTTCTTAAAAGTTGATCATGAACTCATTCCTCCAAGATGCTATTCGAGGCAGACAAGCCTCTGTGGGTGCCTTTGCTCCAGGCCAACAATCTGGATGTGGTTCCCCAAAGCTGAGGGGAGATTATTGTGGAGTGAAGGATTTGGAGGAAGAGGGTTTGCCAGTGGTCCTCGGGGGTCTGACGAAAGGTTTGTAGGGTAGAAAGTAGGGGAATGTGGGTTACAGCTCTGTGACCCAAGTATACACTTTCATTTCAGCATCTTGTGGTGTTACAGACAGTGGCTTTTTCTTAATGGAGAGTTCTCTTTAAAACAGTTTTCTCATACATGAAAACAAAACCATATGAAAATACCCCACGGAAACCCAGTATTTTACAAAATTAACAGAACCTAAAAAAAAAAAAAGTCACTCCCACGAGGTGGCACATGCTTGTAATCCCAGCTACTCATGAGGCTGAGGCAGGAATATTGCAAATTTGAGGTCAGCCTGGGCAACTGTGGGGTTTTGTTTTGGTTTGTTGTTTGTTTATGGTTATGGGGATTGAAGTCTGCACTAAGCTGCATCCCAGCCCTTTTAAATTCTTTTTTAAATTTTGAGATGAGGTTTTCTTAAGTTGCTAAGTGGCCCATGCTCACCTTCTGCTTGTGATCCTCCTACCTCAGTACCCTCCACAGTTCTGGGATTATAAGAGTATGTCATGCTTTTAGCAGCCTGATCTCAGAATAAAGACTAAAAAGTACTGGGCAAATAATCCTGTGGGAAGGCTCTGGGTTCACCAAAAATGGAAAAAATATTTTAAAAATACAACAACTTCATATTAAAGGGGTACATACGATATTTTGAAGCATATATGCACTATGTAGTATTCCAATCACAGTAAGCATGGCTGTCATTGTAGCTGGGTGTACTGGCGCTGGGTGTATATCTCAGTTTGACCTTGAATTCACTGTGTAGCCCAGGCTGCCCTCCAACTCATGGTGATCCTCCTGCCTTAACCACCCAAGTGTTAGGATCACAGGTAAGTGGCACCATATCCAGCTGGAGTTGATTTTTTTTTTCTTTTTTGGGGGAACTGGGGATTGAACTCAGGCCCTTGCGCTTGCCAGGCAAGCACTTATTCTACTGAGCTATCTCCCCAGCCCCTAGAATCGATTTTTAGAAAGTCAGATTTATGCCAGGTACAGTGGCTTGTGCCTGTAATCCCAGAACTCTGGGAGGCTGAGGCAGGAAGATTGCAAATTTGAGCCCAGTCTGCTCAATTTAGCAATTTAGCAAGACCCTGTCTCAAAATAAAATGGGACTGAGGATGTAGCTCAGTGTGAAGGTCCTAGGCTCAACCCCAAATGCCAAAAAAACTTATTCAATTTAAGTCTGTTTTTGGTTCAGAAAGTAGGGCTTCCTGACCTTATTTATACTAAAATATCCTTCTCAATATAACTCCGTGGTGATAATGACAGATAGCTATTTTTTAAATGTTCTGTTTGGCAAAAGGAAATATCCAATCACGGGAGGAACGAAAAATAACTCATGGTGTGTTTCTGAGCGCCAGAAATGAACGCCGAAGTGCTGCAGAATCCACCGAGGACATCTTGGAGCTGATGTCAGGCGGGCGTGACCAGCTGGGGACGGATTAGGGCTGCCGTAATTCATTTGTGTAGGAATGGCAAAGCAAGATCATATGTTTAGGGCACAGTGTTCAAAATCGGGAGGGGTCATGATGTGAGGATGAAATACAAGTATACGGAGAGGAAGGGGAAGCAGAATTCCTGGAGCCAAGCCAGGCATGGTGGTGCACACTGTAATCCTAGTACTTGGGGCTGAGGAAGGAGGACTGCATACGCGGCTGCCATCACCCCCCACTGAGGGGGGGGGAGAGGCTGAGCTATTTAGCTCTGCCTCAAAATAAAAAGGCTGCGCATGATGGTGCACGCCTGTAATGCCAGCACTCCGCAGGCTGAGGCAGGAGGCTCACTGTGAGTTCAAGACCAGCCTGGGTTACAAAAGTGAGATCAAGGCCAGCCTGAACTACGTAGCAAGATCCTGTTTCAAAAAGACTTAAATTTAAAAAAAAATAAAATAAAAAAGTAGGGCTTGGGGATATAGTTCAGTGCCAAGGCCCTGGGTTCAATCTCCAGTATGTAAGGGAAGAGAAAAACGTGTGGCCACTCACCTACTGGAAGGCTGGTCTTTGGGCCATCTCCAGCTTGGAAATTACCTATTATTTTAAGCTCAAGATGGTTTCAAAATAGAAAGAAATGGAAAAGGAAGAGGACACTCCCTCTTCCCCAGGACGAGAATAATCAATGTGGCCTAGCATGCCTTTCTTCCATGACCCAGAGATTTCTGGGCCATTCTGGAAAACCATTCCGCGGTCCACTCAGGTGGGCAGGCACAGACACCATGGTCCCCAGACACCATCTGCTTTCTGCAGCAGCTTGGCCTCTCTTCTCAGGAAATATCGATGACAGTGACCTGGCCAGGGCTGGGGGGTAATCCAGGCAGCTTGCACCCCTGCAGTACATCCTCACCCATGGTGGCCCTCCGGCCCCCTCCCCACCCACGGGAAAGCCTCCCTGGCGTCCGCTGGCCGTGAGTGTGTATGTGACTAGGTGTTGAGTCTAGGCCCTTGTCACAGAGCTACATCCCCAGTTCTTTAAGTTTTAAATTTTGAGACAGAGTTTTGCAAATTACTTACCCAGGCTAGGCTTGAACTTGCAATCTTCCTGCTTCAACACCCCCACATGCTGGGATTACAGGCATGCACCACTATGCCCAGCACGTACACAATTTTATATGCTGAAAACTCTGGCTCTTTCCCCTCTCCTTTCTGTTCTGTTATTCTACTGTCGTGGCTGCCTAGTGGTCACAAAATGGCTTCCTAAGCTCCAGACATCACAGACAATCCCAGCAATGTTCAGTTGAAGAAGGAAGAAGGCACTTTGAAACATATTTTTTTAAAAAGTTGGGTATTATTCCAAAGCCTCTTAGAAAGCTTCCTGTCGATCTCTTCCAGTCAAGAAAGATGTGGTTGCAAGGAAATAATGGATTTGCAGCTTCTATTTTTAAGAGGACGGGAGGAGGAGAGGGAGGAAAAAAGCCATTGTGTGGGCATCTGGCCATTGGCATCTCTCCCTACAGCACTGGGTCTGCTGCTGGGCTCCCTCTGAACCTCCGCTTCTTTCTCTGTAAGCTGGTGCATGAAGAATAGCCACTTTTGTGGGGGATGGGAAATGGAGTCAGTGAGGGAAGTCTAGCAGGGGGCTGAGGGAGGCCGGGCAATAGCAAGAGTTTGGTAATCATTGTTGCGGTCACGCTGCTGTCTTCAAAACTTGACAAAAGGAACTTCAGGGCAACACCGTGCGGGGACAGGCCCTGTGCCCACAGTGTTTCACATGAACATCAGGTGTCCTGGAAAGGAGGTCACCACTCTGCACACATCAGGCTTGTTAGCCTCGGTCTTCCCTAGGCCCGCACCAGGCGGTGTGTATGCTGGTGTCTAGGCGGGACTCCATCTTTCCACCCAAAAGACGTTTGGTAAGCACCTGCTATGTGCCAAGCACTGTTCTGGGCAGTAAGCAAAACAGAGCCCCTTCCCCCATGGGCCCTACAAGAGGAGGAAAAAAAAGATAAAATTCTGCCCACGGGCAGTAGTGGAGGAAAGCCGGGGACATACAACAAACCAATAAATAAACTATATTTAATATTATATGCTGATATTATGAAGGAAATAGAAAACTAAGACTATTATTTAGAAGAACCAGAAACCAGGGCCAGCGAGATAGCTCAGCAGCTTAAGCTCCTGCCTGACAAGCTCAAGGTCCTGAGTTCGATCCCCAGTACTGCAAAAAAAAAAAAAAAAAAAGAACCAGAAACCTAACTCTGGTGGCTTCAGCAAAAAGGGTGACTAGCCAATGTTAAGTAAAAAGTACATGCACAGTGACACATTCAGGTACGATACTATCAGTGTGCTGGTGGCCGGGCTTGTATCACAATGACAATGCTGGGCACCAGAGGTGGACTTCACCACTTCTGGGAGTGAACTTACCACCTCCCCACTGGAAAGCAGGAGTCAGGGAGGCCACGCCAAGAAATCCAGGTGGGGGCTGGTGAGATGGCTCAGTGGTCTAAAGCACCTACTTAGAACAAGCTTAGCAAAGCACAGGGACGGGGGTTCAATCCCCAGCACCACATGCCAGCCAGCCCCGCCCCCTGGTGGGCTGAGCTGGCCACACACACACACACACACACACAAATAAAAACTTTAAAAAAAAATAAAGAAATTTCCTTAAAAAAAAAAGAAAGAAAGAAAGAAAGAAAGAAATCCAGGTGAGCATTGAGAGAAACAGGGTCTGACGTGAGAGCAGCCGCTGGACTTGAAGGCTTGCTTTCTCTGAGTTCTTTCTCTGTTGTCCTTGGTTGCATCAGAACATTATTTCTGCAAAGTGCTTGGCAGTTCCGGCCTGGTGTCTCTGCCAAAGGAAAGAAGCCTCCATTAGGACATAAAAGCCCAGTTCTTAGCAAATGGGCAGGGTGGGGAGATGCACAGGACTATGGTGGCAGACCCAGGGCATGGATGGGGTCAAGGAGGAGGCGGAGGAGGGGAGGAGGCAAGGCTCAGCTTCCTGTCCTGATCGCCTCCTGCATAATCCTGCAGGGATGGGAGTCTCTGATTCGTGGCTTTAATATTTACGTGTTTATTTGGTTTTTTTGAAGCAGGGCCTTGAAGTCACTATGCAGCCCAGGCTGGTCTTGAACTTGTAGAGATCCTTCTGCCTCTGCCTCTTAAGTGTTGAGATCAGAGGAGTGGACTGCAATGCCTGGCTTGATTTGTGGTTTTAAGGGGTCAGAGCAGGACAGGAGTTGGCAGGAGACAGCATGGAAGCGCTTCCTCTTTGCAAGCCCTGTTTACTCCCCTTAGCAACCCTCAGACACAACCCTCCCACATGCAGGGCCTAGAGCACAGCATAAACACTGCTGACACGAAATAGAAAGGATGCGCGCTACGCAAGCCATTTTGGCTGCACAGAACAGGCACGCAGCGCATGCTGGTTTTTCTCTCTCCCACACCAGGGCAGGTTCTCGCGCGTAGGCAGCAGCTCAGGGCGCGAGGGGGGGCCGGGCCACCAGATCAAGTTCTCCTGTGCCTTCTGCTGTGTCTGCTCAGGGCCTCGAGGTTGCTGGGAAGCTGACCCCGCCTACCCTAGAGAGGACCAGCAGGGGCCGGGGAGATGGCTCAGTAGAATAAGCGCTTTCCTGGCAAGCGGATGGACCTGAGTTCAATCCCGGTTCCGCAAAAAAAAAAAAAAAAAAAGAAAAGAGAAAGAGGACCAGAGAAGTCACAGGGCCAGGGTCCGGAAGCGTGGCTCCCTCACTGGAGGAGCGAAAGGATCCAGCCTGTGACCAAGGCAGCGGCCATCTGTCTTTCTCACGGCTGTCCCAGCGCATCGCAGAGCCTTTGCAGGTGTGCAGCAAACACTGCCGACCGAGTTCTAGCTTCCGGCCGCTCTTACCCAGCAGCGACTTCAAGCTTGCTTGGAAAATCCAGCCCACAAGGAAGATTTATTGCACACTAGGCACTGTGCTTAGAAAAGCATCTAAAGCATCTTGTGTGCATCTTTTAATTTTATTAAAACATTTTTAAAAATTATGGCTAAATATTTTTTTCTTTTTTTTTTTTTTGACACAGTATCTCATTATGCAGTTCAGGCTGGCCTTGAGGTCACCATGTAACCCAGGCTGGTCTCAAACTCGAGATGCTCCTCCTGCCTCAGCCTCCTGAGTGCTGGGATATTACAAGTACCGCCATGCCTGGCTGCCTTCTCGGTTCTTAAAGGCCCTCGTCGGGGCATGTGTTCTGTGATGCTCATTACAGTGTCGTCAGACATTATATGGCAGGCGACTCAGTGCCTCTGTTCGGAGCCTTTGATGTGAATCATCCTGTGTAATTCTCACATTCAGTCCTCGGAAGTCAGTGCTATAATTACCCCAGGTTACAGATGTGGAAGCAGAGCTACAGGAAGTTAGGGGTGTAACTCTGGAGGGGCTGATGTAGGGTTCAGACCAGGCATTGGCTAGAGCCTGCGTGGACAGGGGATGCAGTCAGCGCGCCCCATCCTTGCACCCTTTCTGTGCCAGCTGGCCCAGCCGCAGCTTGCACTTCCTGCTCTGTGCTGGTACCACCCGGTACCAGCATCCGTTGATTCTCCATTCTCCCTCCAGCCCAGGACCTGCTACCTGCCTGCCTTGGCTCGCCCAGCAAGCACAGGGCAATTAGACGTGCTAGGATGTCAGCTGCCACTGGGAAGTTGGTGGCTAAATACCCAGCACTCTCAACCCTCACCTCCAGGACTCAGGTGTGCTCTGAATGGCCCCTGGAGCTGTCTGCAGGGCTGAGCCCCAGGAGCCTGCCACGGTAAGTTGCTCCATGAAATACACCTTTGTGTCAGCTCCCTGTTATTGTAACAAAATACCTGAGGCAATCAACACAAAGGTTTATTTGGGCTTAGTTTGGAGGCCTCGGCCCATGGTCCTTTGGCCCGGCTGCTTTTGGGACTATGGGAACACCAGAGAAAGCTGCTGCTCATCCCATGGCAGCCAGAAAACAAAGACAGAACCAGGAAGAGGCTGGTCCTAATGCCCCCTTGAAGAGCACCTCCAGGGCTGGTGAGATGGCTCAGTGGTCTAAAGCATCTACTTAGAACAAGCTTAGCAAAGCACAGGGACTGTGGTTCAATCCCCCAGCACCACATGCCAGCCAGCCCCGCCCCCTGGTGGGCTGAGCTGGCCATACACACACACATACACACACACACAAATAAATAAATAAATTTAAAAAAATAAAAGAGCACCTCCAGGGACCACTGTCCTGCTAGGCCCCACCTCTTAAAGGGCCCACTCCATCCCACAGCAGCAGAGGTAATGAGCAAGCCTTTAACACACCAAGCTTTGGGAGATGCTTATGTGGACCATAGCATACTTTTCTTTCTTCTTCCCCTCCCCTGGTCATCTCTGTTCCCTCTTGAAGCTTTCTGTAATCACCACCCAAGTAAAAACTTGCAAGAGAATCTCTGTCTCTGAGTCTGTTTTGTGGGATCCAAACCAAGTTCAAGCCAGGTGGCGCGTGCCTGTGATCCCAGGCTTCTGGGAGGCTGAGGCAGGAGGACTGCAAGTTCGAGCCCAGCCTGGGCAATTTAGTGAGCTGGTGAGACCCTGTCTCAAAATAAAACGGCAGGGCATGATGATGCACACTTGTAATCCCAGCACTCGGGAGGCTGAGGAAGGAGGCCAGCCTGGGTTACAAAGTGAGCTCAAGCCCAGCCTGAACTGCCTGTGAGATGCTATCCCAAAAACAAAACAAAGCAGAACAACAACAACAAAATCAAAGTAAAACATAAAAAGGGGCTGGGGATGTAACTCAGGGCAAAGGCCCTGAGTTCAATCCCCAGTGCCAGGGTGGGGGTGAGAGGGAACAACTAAGCCCGAAGTCCCACACCTGACACACCGTCCCTGCATGTCCATGTTGTCTGTGATGCCGACGGACTTCCAGAAGGTCACCTGCGTGAGGTGTGCGAGTTGCCGCAGAGGCTGGCTGGCACCTGCGTGAGGGTGGAAGGATACTTGTGCACCTCTTTGGTGAGCACGCCGACACCACAGAAACTTGCTTAGAAGCCCGAGGCCCCCAGCTAACACCGAAGCAGACAAATGTTGAAGCCTCCATCAATCCGTCTTCCCTAACCACCTGCTAAGAAGGGCATCTGTGGATCTGGTCACACAGGTGAATTTGCCATCACTGCAAAAATCATGGCTCTGTTTTCTTGGGGGTGAGAAGGGTAGGGGTCCCCTGGGCTGCGTCTGGGAGGAGAATGGGGAATGACACGCTGCACCTGGTGCTGTGGTGGGCTCCTTGTCATCTGAATTTTATTTTATTTTATTTTTTCCTGACAGGGTCTCACTTTCTATTTCAGGCTGGCCTTGAACTCACAGCGATCCTCCTGCCTCAGCCTCCTAAGTGCTGAGATTATAGGGTTGTGCCTTTGTGTCCAGTTTATATGGTGTTTTTCTTTTTTTAAATTCATAATGCTTCAAGATGTGTAGAGATGTACGCTTACTGCCCCGCTTTAGTCAGTCCAGCCTCATTTTAAGGGCTCAGAAGCCCTGTGGGAGGACTCTGGGTTCAACAAACAAAACAGAACCAAAACCAAAACTAAACTAAACCAAACCAGAAAGTAACCCCACCTTCAGTTCCCCAAGCCCCCCGTCTCAGGCTCCTGCCTGACCCTGTCTTCTAGATGCTTCAGGGCTGTAAGGCAGCGCTGGGCCCACTGTTTGCCATTGAGAACACAGCCGTGCACAGCCTGTGAACACCAAAGAGGTAGACAGAAAGGAAAGCAAAGCAGAGCTCGAACAGAAAGCTGGTCCACTGTGGGTGGCCTCAGGGGCTGGAGGCAAGCATTCATACCCCACGGAGGCCGGACTCATAGTGATCCTCCTGTTTTCAGCCTCCCCAGTGCTGGGATTACAGGTGTGCGCCATGGCACCCGGTCTTGGTGTCCGGCTCAGCGTGGCCGGGGGCGGGGCCAGTGTGGCATGTGGTGCTGGGACTCAGAGCCTGGTCCCTGCGCAAGCGCTTACCCTGCTGAGCAGTCGTGTGCCGCCACACCTGGACTGGCTGGCTGGCCCTGGTGGGGGGGGGGGGGCAGGGCTGGAGCAGCATGTGGTGCTGGGGATCCAAGCCCTGTCCCTGTGCTTGCCTAAGCAGGGACTTAGTCTGCTGAGCTAACTCGCCCGCCCTTCTTGTGTTCTCTAAGCCTCAGTTTCTTTATTTGTAAAGTAGGGCTGATGGGGTGGGGGCTATGTATTAGGAAGGTCATGAGGACTTGGTAAGGGTCTGGGACACTGGGTGGCAGTAGACAGGGTTATTTTTATTTTTTATTTTGAGTAAGGGTCTTGCTAAATTGCTAAGTTATCCCGGCTGGATTTAAATTTGTGATCCTCCTGCCTCAGCCTCCTGAGCACTGGGATTACAAGCATGTACCACAGCACTCAACAGCACACATGCTTCGAGTACTTACTGTCACCTAAGAACTTTACATGGCTTATTTCATCTGATCTTCACAGCATCCCTCTGATATAGACACTGCTATTATTCCTATTCTGCAGATAAGGCCAGGGAGGCTCAGACAGCCGAAGTCACTTGCCTAAGGCCACACAGCTTCTAGGCCTCAGTAGAGGGATTTGAACTCAGAGAGCCTGATGTGTGCCTGCTACACCAGCCTGCCCTCTGGGATGGCTTCTGGGCTCTGCTGGTGCCTGAGGCCTGGCCTGAGCTGCCTTCCTGGAGCTAGGAGCTCTAGGTGCTGGTTTGGCTGAGCTTTCATAACACAGAGTCTGCCCTCAGCGTTTGCATTGTGTCATGGGGCTGAGGCCAGGCGGGCCCTCCGGGACCCCATTCTTCGCAGCCTTCCCCAGGGCGTCCCTCATCCTTGGTCCCTAGAGCCTCCTTCCTGCTCAACCTCATTATCCCCAGCCCCGCTCCCCTGCCAATCCCAAGGCTCTGGCAGCACCAGTTTCCTTAGCTCTGTGGGAGGAGGCGAGAATGGGAACAGTGGAATCCATGCTGCGGAAGGACACCTTGGGGACTTGGGGACAGTAGTCGCCTCTGCACAGGGTCTCACGAGTACACGTGGCAGCACACGTGTGTCCTCACATGGAGAGGGCTGGCGGGGGTGTTCCGGGCAAACCAGGAAGTTGTTAAGTGATCCAGCTGTTCTGTCTAAATGCTGTGTTGCACAACTGGTGGCCTAGAAATCACCGGGTTTTCATTTATGCTTCTTGATTTGCTGTCTGCAGCCATTGTCAGCACTCTAGGGAGGGAAGCAAGGGAGAAAGAAATGGGTGGATTGGAGTCTAGGGATGAGGGGGAGAGAGAGAGAGAGAAAGAGAGAGAGAGACAGAGCGAGAGACAGAGAGAGACAGAGCGAGAGACAGAGAGAGAGACAGAGAGAGAGAGACAGAGAGAGAGACAGAGAGAGACAGAGAGAGAGACAGACAGAGACAGACAGAGGGACAGAGAGAGACAGAGAGAGAGACAGAGAGAGAGAGAGGAAAGAGACAGAGAGAAAGAAATTCACAGAGACATAGTAACTCATTCCTGTAATCCCAGTTGCTCCAGAGGCTGAGGCAGGAAGATCACAAATCCCAGACGACTCTGGGCAATTTAGCAAAAATAAAGCACTTATAAAAAGGGCTGAGCTTGTAGCTCAGTCGCAGAGGTCTAGGTTCAATCCCGGTATCTCCCACCAGCATGCACATACGGAGACAAGAGCTGGCACTTAGGGTGCAGCAGGTGCCTAGCATTCAGGACCTTCTGAGTTTAAACCCCTCACTGCTTCCCCCCAAAGGATGGACTAGATCCGCACAGGCAGAGTCAGCCCAACCCAAAGAGCATAGAATGAGAGACCTACATGCAGAGAGACAAAGAAACAACAGTGACACGCATGCACACAGACACTGCAGAAGAGGCAAGGCGACATCAGGGGCAAAGAAGGACTGAGGGGAAGAGAGACACAGAGGAGAGTGAAGCGGGGAGGAGGGGGGAGAGAGGCAGACCAGGAGGAAAATTCTGGGAAATATGAATGTGTTTATGTAAAACATTATGTGTTTTTTTTTTTTTTTTTTCTTTTCTGAACCAGGGATTGAACTCAGGCCTTGTGCTTGCCAGGCAAGCGCTTATTCTACTGAGCCATCTCCCCGGCCCCCAAAACATTATCTGTTCAGAGGAAAGAATGGGCTTAAAAATGTTCTTAATATAGATCATTACTCCCCAAAAAGAGGTGTTTGATGTATTTATTTTTTCTCTTTGTAATATCAAAACTTTGAGCCACACCAAACAAGGACATTATCAAGTATTGTTTATCTACTTTCTACAAATATCTAGCATCAGCGATTTCTTTTCTGCAGCAGAAGAAAAGTTTCAGGAGAAGAATAAGGCCTCCTGATGAACGTTGTGGGGTGCAGAGAAGACTGCAGTGTGGAAAGTATTAGAACAGAGAGGGAAATGGCCTGGCCAGTCTGGTGCCAATGGGTGATTGATTAGTATAGGCTGCTCAGAGCATTGTTGATAGGACATTCCCAGGCCACAGTTCAGGGAGAAGGAGTGCTGTGATCCACTGCTGATGTCTGCCAGGATCTGGGAGAAGCCGCTAGATGGGTTTGCTGTGTACAGTCAGCCCAATGCAACCAACCATGTACTGAAAAATATTTGGGAAAAAAGTTTGCATCGACTACCATTCCTTAGAAAATACAGTATAACAGCACCTATTTATGTAGCATTTACATTGTATTGTTTTTTTTTTTTTTTTTTCCGTAGTTGGTACGGGGTCTTACTACACAGCTCAGATTCGTAGTGATCCTCCTGTTTTCAGCTTTCTCGGCACTGGGATTCTAGCCATGCACCACCATGCCTGGTCTTGGTGGCTGGCTCAGCGTGCCCAAGGGCGGGGCCAGCATGGCCTGTGGTGCTGGGGATTGAACCCTGGTCTCTGCACTTGCCTAAGCAGGCACTCAGTCTGCTGAGCTATCTCCCTGGCCCTTGTATTAGGTATTATAAGTCACCTTGAGATTATCTAAAGTATATAAGAATGTATATATATATATATATATATATATATATATTTATTTATTTTTTATTTTTTATTTTTTTTGTGGTACCAGGGATAGAACTGAGGACCACATCATGCTTGCCAGCCAAGCACTCATTCCACTGAGCTCCTGGTAAATATTTGTTTTTAAAAACATGAAGAAGTCTTTCAAACAGACTTTTTATAGGTAAGTTCATTTTAGTCAGTGTCCAGCCTTATTCTCAGCAGTCCTCTCAAAGGTGAGGGCAGGGAGTGCTGAGGAAAAGGGAACCTTGTTTCTATTTTATTTTTTTGTGATGCTGGGCATCTAAGTCAGGGCTTTGCCCATGTTAGGCAAGTGCCCCCCCCCCGCCCCGCCACTGAGCTACACCCCCAGACCTTGCTTCTGTTTCGTACAACCAAGGACTCACTAGCAAAGTGATATTTGCACAAACAGGAAAGGAAATAAGAGATTGAGCCATGAGGCTCTATAGACACAGCGTATGCAAAGGCCTTGGGAGCAGGATGGTGCCTGGGAAGGCTGGCATGGCGGGGACAAAGCAAGTGAAAGCAGAAGAGTGGGCGACGTGGTCTGAGAGTAACTCCCCACAGTTTTCATGGCCATGATAATGGCTGTATCCATGTGGGGCAGGACCCTCAGAGATCACAGAGCCCAGCATAGAGTTACCTTTTAAGGATTCTGGATTCTGGGTGGAGCACAGGGGCACAGTGACAAGGCCAGTGTTTTGTCTAAAAGAGCTGGTGGCAGCTGCACCAGTGGCACAGAGATGACAAGTTCTCAGAGGTTAGACGGAGATGACAGAATATGCAGAGGATGTTGGAGAAAAAGAGTCCGAGGTGACCCAAAGTTGTGGCCTGAGCAACTGGAAGGACAGGGGTGCTGCTCTTTCCAGAGCTGAGGAAAGGCTACAGGGGCCAGAGCACGCGTCCAACCCCGGAGCAGTACTGTCCTGCGCGATTGCTCTTTCTTCCATTTTGAGACATTTCATGAAATTGCCCAGGCTGAGCTGGAACCCGTCATCCTCCTGCCTCAGCCTCCCAGAGTGCTGAGATCACAGGCGTGTGTCCCCAACGCCTCTCATCTTTTAAAAAATCCTCTCTCTTCTCTGCGAATATGCTTCATGCTGAAAACACTCAATCCTTCCCTGATCCCACCAGTTTGGCTCTCTCCTCCCTCGCTCTCCTAGTTTACACCCTAGAAACAATGATTTTCAACTTGTTTATCAGGACTCCGCAGTAGACTCAAGGGACACTGAGGGATATTTCCGTTTTCCAAGCAAATGCAGCGACAGCGTACAGCATTCCGCTCTCTCTCAAGCCATTGGTTCCGGGCGACTGCCATTCACGCTATGTTCCTTTCCGTGATGTCAGATTTTTTTTTTTTATGTCAGATCTTTGAAGCCTGGATTTTCCACAGTGACTGTAATACAGAACAATTATGACAGAAAATCAACAGGGACAGGAAATGAAATGGTTTGCAACCTAACTCTGAGGTTTGAGAATTTGTGCTGTTCTCAACCCGCATGTGTATCTCATGCAACTGCAACTGTGGTTAAAAATGAAATGAAGGAATGTTTCATTGTGCCCTTTCATATATCTACTAAACTGTTAGATCATAAATGTTTATTGATTTGGTTGGGCATAACTACTTAACAATTAGGTCTCAGGGCCAACCAGATAGCTCCACAGACTAAAGTGCCTGCTTAGGCAGAGTGCAGTGGCCGGTGTTTGATCCCTGGCCTGCCGTGCTGGCCCCACCCCCGGGGCACACGGAGACAGGATTGGGACTGGGCGTGGTGGTGCGCGCCTGTAATCCCAGCACTTGGTAGGAAAACAGGAGGATCACTAAGAGTCCAGTCTGTGTAATGAGACCCTGGAGATCCTGTAGAACCTGTCCTAAATACATTTTTTTTCTTAAAAAAGCACTTAATAATTAGGTCTATTTAGGTATCTCTTCTGATCTAAAACCACCATGACAAAAAAATCAATATTCTTTTTCTAAAATTAATTTTATTGGCACATTTTAGATACACATGTATCTAAATTTGTACCTGCACACGGTATATCCTGCTTCTCCTTTCCCATTCCCCTCCCCTCCCTTCAACCCTTCTTCACTTATTTATAAAAGCTTTAGCCAGGGAGATGGCTCAGTGGAATAAG
>NW_004524652.1:8325679-8333332 GCF_000260255.1 Octodon degus
TTTAGACCACTGAGCCATCTCACCAGCCCTGTTTCCATTTTTTCTATTTTCTTTTTTTCTTGTCCTTCCCTCGCCCTTGTTTCACTTCTCATTAGAACGTTTTCTTCCCATTTCCCAGTATCTATTATATATTTTGGTCCTGGTTTCTCAGAACAGAGAAACAATGTGGTATTTACAGATGTGTGTCTGATTGATTTCACTTGAGTATGGTCTCGAGATGCATCTGTTTAGCTAGAACTGTCTTAAGTCTATAGTCTTGGAATATATTCTTCTTTACGACAAATACAGTAGCAATGCTTTATTTATTTATTTATTTATTTATTTTTGTTTGTTTTGAGACAGGGTCTCACCGAGCAGTGCAGGCTGGCCTTGAGCTCACTTTGTAGCCCGGACTGGTCTCTCATAAGGATCTTCCTGCCTCAGCCTCCTGCGTGCTGGGAATACAGCTTGCACCACCACACCCAGCTAGTACTCCATTAAAAAAAGAAAAAAAATACCCACATCTTCTTTATCCATTCATGGGAATTCATGGGCATTTGGGCTATTTCCAAGATTTAGTGATTATTTTTAAAAAATCAAGATTTTTGAGACCAACTTGAACTGAGAATGTTTGGGAACTGCTTTGTCCTCCCGAGACACTCTAATTGGTTACTGGCCAGCCAATGAGTTGTGTGGCTTTGGATTAAATGGCTGTGGGGCATCCAATCCGGGGCCAGCTGGTTTAGAGCCACAATTTGTAGAAGAAAGGAACATAAGGAAGGAAGCAGAGGAAGTATAGGTCGGCAGATCAGCAAATCACTGTTTTCATTAAAAACGCCCCCATCCTTTGTTTTTGGTACTGAGCCCAGGGCCTTTGCATGCAGCTATACTCTGACCCCTTCTCATTTTTTATTTTGAGCTCGGGTCTCACTAAGTCAACTGCCAAGGCTGGACTTGAAATTTTGATCCTCCTGCTTCAGCCTTCCACACTGCTAGGATCACAGGCATGCGCCACCACACTCACCCCAAATGACCCTTTTCTCAGCCATCACCACTCCAGAGTCAACTGCAAAAACCTCACTCGAAAGCTTAACCTGAACCTTACTGGTGAGGAGAATCCTAGAATTCCCAGATCTGGCCTTAGGATCTACACTGGTGCCTGTCCTTAGTCTGTGACCCACTAGACAGAGCGAACATTGCAGTCTGTCATTTTTCAGCTGCTCAGTGCTGGTGTCTCCACACTGAATTTGTGCCTTCCTCAGATGGTGGTTCTCAGGGGGCCAGGCCGCACCCACCTCAACTCCCTTTCCCAGCATTCCTTGCAGGCAGCTCAACCAATCAGCAGCACCCCTGGAGGAAGTCCACCCTGGTGTGGAAATGGTAGTACCAGCTAGGTAGCAGCGGCAGGCAGGACTCAGCAGGAGGAGCCAGGGCCCTCAACTATCTGAACCCCCGCGGGTTTCTGGCTGTGGTTCCCATTGGTTCCTCCCTAGCTCATGGCTTGGCCTGTGGTAAATCCCTTTTCTACCAAATTTAGCTAACCCACATTTGTGACTGGAATTGCTATTAAAACCTCAAACTAGATTCTAAAACCCATTTATTGTTTGGGGAAAAAATAGTCTTGGGATATATCAAACATAGAACATACACACTGTGTGTGTATGTGTGGATGTGTGAGAGAGCTTTTAAGATAATTAACTTATAAAGAGAAATGGTTCTTTTTTGACTCATGGCATTGGCAGTTCCAACCTGGTGGACCCACTGCATCAGGTCCCTAGTGGGGTCCCACGTGGCAATGGTGGAGCAAACTGCTCAACTCTGGGGTAGGAAGCAAAAAAAAGAAGAGGATGGAGCTGAGCTCCCACTATCCTGATTGAGGACGTGCCCCCTTTACCTAAGACCTCCTTCTAGGCCCAGCCTCTTAGAAACATTCCAGTTCTAAGCTATAGCAGATGGTTAAGGATTCTTCAGAGTATATCTTTTCCCCTAAAAAAAAAACAAACCTTGAGAGATGCAACCACAGAGAGGAAAGTGTCCAGTGCTTAAGTGCAAATCAATGAATTTTTAATCTTACTTGCACCTACATAATCGCCACAAGGATGGAGATACAGAACAAGGGCCGGGGAGATGGCTCAGTGGAATAAGCGCTTCCCTGGCAAGCGCAAGAGCTTGAGTTCAACTCCTGGTTCCACCAAAAAAGCCCAACAACAACAGAAAAAAAAAAACCAAGATATAGATTTTTTTTTTTTTTTTTTGGTGGAACCGGGGATTGAACTCAGGCCCTTGCACTTGCCAGGGAAGTGCTTAATCCACTGAGCCATCTCTCCGGCCCCAAAACCAAGATATAGAATAAGCAAGTTTGTGCCTTTCTAGATTTTTATCTTATAGACCAGTAACTGTGTATACATACATATGTACTAGTGCATGCGCCGATATATTTATATTCCGGCACGTGCTAATGTGCAAACAACATATATATAGATATATATATCTTACTTTTCAAAAATGAGATCATCCTCAGCACAATATTCAGTACTTTTCCATATCAATATGTAAAGATCAAGAGATAAAGCATGATTTGGCTCGCTCACACATGTATAAATTTACTCAATCAACGCATTCTTGTTGGAGCTTATATAACATGCTCAGCTGGAGTCATTGAAAGGATTTAAATAGAAGAGGGACACAGGAGGGGCAAGGCAGCCAGCTCCCTTTTTACACAGATCCTTCTGGAAGAAATGAGCTACCCTGCACCCTCTTTAGTGAAAGGCGAGGGGTAAGGCGATTTTCAATGTGGGTGGCAGCTGTATTTAGCTTGTAGGGTATTAGGAATTGATTTCAGAATAAGTACTGTGCTCAAGTGAGTCAATATTCCGAAGAGATGAAAGGCTATTTTCCAACAAACAAACAGCTGTATTATTATGCAAGGATCATAAACACTTCACAGACTCCTGTACTTCAATCACTCTTTTTTTTTTTTTTTTTTTTTCTTTTTTCTTTTTGAGTCATGGTCTCACTCTGCCGTTCTGGCTGGCCTTGAACTCACTGTGAAGCCCAGGCTGGCCTTGAACTCTGAGTGATCCTCCTGTGAAGATTCATAACCAACATTTAAATATCTTTCTTCCTTTGTTTCTTTCTTTTTGGTTTTGTTGAGACAAGGTCTTGCTACGTACTCCAGGCTGGCCTCGAACTTGTGGCAGTCCTCCTGCCTCAGCCTCCTGAGTGCCAGAATCACAGTTATGAGCCATCATGCCCAATCCCTACTAAACACCAGCCTTAGTAGGTACAGGGTTTCCCCATGCAGCTCAGACTCCTAGTGATCCTCCTATTTTCAGCCTGCCCAGCCCAGCACTGGGGTTACAGGCGTGTGCCACTATACCCGGTCTCAGTGGCCAGCTCAGTGTGCCCGGGGGGGAGGGGTCTGGCACAGCAGGTGGTGTTGGGGATCAAACTCTGGTCTCTGTGCTTGCCTAAGCAGGCACTTAGTTCCCTGAGCTATCTTGCCAGCTACCAGGGTTTGTCTTAAGAAGCCAGGGAGCCAGTATGGCTAATGGATTTTTTCTTTTCTTATGTCTTTTTGAGACAGGGTCTCATTTTTGCAGTTCCGGCTGGCCTTGAACTCACCTTGTAGCCCAGGCTGTCCTCGAACTCACAGCGATCCTCCTGCCTCAGCTCCCGAGTGCTGGGGTTGCAGGAGTGCTCCACTCTGCCCCAAGCAGCACTTCCTGAGGCCAAGAGCAGCCCCTGAACCAGCAGGACCAGCAGCTTTCCCTGAACTGCATCCTGTCTTCTGACTGACATCAACAGAAGATGCTGAATGTTGACTGCCCACGCCAGGCATTTGCTCCACAGCCAGCCTTGCCTGGAAGTATCACCTTTCTCTCCCTTCCTTTCTTTGGCTCACTCTGGTTCCTGTAAGATCCCAGGATTTCTAATTGTCATGTTTTTGTTCCCTTGCCCAGACGTAAATGATGCCTTCCCACTGGGCCTCGGGAGTCAAACAAGCTCTTGGCGAGCAGCAGCCGTTCTCAGCCCTGCTGCTGCAAAGTGGTGCATAACAGCACTGGGGATGCAGACACAGGAGACCCGCTGCGGCCCAGACCTGCCCCTGCCTCCCTGGCAGAAGCTGGCAACCGCCTCTGTCTGCACTTTTTTCACAAGGTTTGACTATGAACATAGGCAATCCTCCTGCCCCAGCCTCCTGGAGTGCTGGGACTCCAGGCATGTCAGTAGGCCTAGCGATGCTTCTCTATCGCTCTCTGGAAACAAAGGAGGAATGTCTTTCCTCTGGCTATCATAGACCAAAGAGAAACCTTTGAGTCCAAGGCTATGTAGGTTCTCCTCTCATCCCTAGAAAAATCTCACAAGGTGACATTATTTGTACGATGATACCCCCAGATGCATTAAAAAGCCATGCCAACCTCTGAACCCAAACTGAGAGAGCTAATCTCAATCTCAGCAGCAGGACAGTGTGTTGGCACGAGCAGGAATTCTTGGCTGGGTCCTACTGATTTATAGTCGTGGACCATGTTTGTGTTTGAGGTAAGCTTCCTTTTCTCCAGCACATGACAGGCCCCTGGAAGCCCTTTCAGAAACAGCTCATTTTTCTCCACACTACTCTTCCCATCGTGGAACTTACAACCAAAATGCTTAAAGTGCCAACTCCTTCCATGATGATCCTTCTCAAAACTCAAGAATGGAGTGCTCTTTTATGCTATATAATCCACTTTTTTTTTTTTTTAAGGGTAACATAAGCACTGCTAGATTATTCTGTAGTTTTGTATCTTGCAAGGAGTGGGGTGTGTTCAGTGACATTCAGAGAGGGACCGAGAGCCCATTGTTTCTCTAAAGCAGAAGCAGTTGGGCCAGTGAGGTAGCTCAGTGGACTAAGTGCCTGCTTGGCAATCACAGGGCCGGGTTTGATCCCTGCCACCAAATGCCACACTAGCCCTGCCCCTGAGCATGCTAAGCCAGTCACTGAGACCAGATATAGTGGTACAAACCTGTAATCCCAGCACTGGGGAGGCTGAAAACAGGACAATCACCGAGTCCGAGCTGTGTAGTGAGACCCTGTACCAAATACATAAAGCATGAGCAGTTGCTTCCTCCACACGCCATTATCCAAACCGTCATTGACAACAAATGCCTGATTTTAATCTGTGTCCAGGTAGGCGCTTATGCTGCTGAGCTATCTTCCTGGCCTTAATCTATTTCCTTAAGAACTCAGTTGGGCCAGATATGACTGCACATGTCTGTAATCCCAGCATTTAGGAGGCTGAGACAGGAGGATTTCCATGAGTTTGAGGCCAGCCTTGACTGTATAGTGAGATCCTGTCTCAAAAAACAAAACACCAAAGAATAAATAAATAAATAAATAAATAAGAAAACAGAGTTCTTCGGTTATTTTTATTTCAATTTATTTTATTTGAGAATAGCGTCTTACTATATAGCTCAGGCTATCCTTGAACACACTGTGTACTCCAGGCTAGCCTGTACTTTGTGGTGATCCTCCGGCTTCAGCCTCCTGGCTGCTGGGATTGCAGGTGTGCACCTTCACATCTGGCTGTTCTCAGCTTTATCGAGTGTGAAATTACTTTCATGGCTGATGTCCACAGCAATACTGTGTATGGTCACGTTATAGACCCACGTGCCAGCCTTTTTTAAATTTTTACTTTGAAGTGGGCTCACTAAGTCACAAAGTTGCCCAGGCTGACCTCAAGCTTGTGACCCATGCGTCAGCCTCCCAGAGTGCTGGGATTAGAGGCGTACATACCTTGGCTGGCTTGTTACTAGCTTCTTATACACCCTTCCAGAGGCGGGGGTAGTATACACTTTACATCCATACATAGGTTTGTAAATCCCTTAAAACTCATCATTGCTAACTAACAGCGTATCTTACGAGAATGGGCAGCTGGCAGCCTGGTGTCTCTCAGCCCTACCAGGCTTCTTGCAGGTAGAAGCTGGTGGTGGGAGGCATGCGGGCACTGTGGTGTCCAGTCTGGCTGCAGAGCCAGGAGGTTGCAGCAGAGAGTGCGTGTGTTCCCGGCTCCCCATTCTGTACCCCCAGGAGCCTCACTGGGGCCCAAGGTGGTTCCACTCTGTGATTTCGAGATGCTGCCCTGCTTGTTCATGGCCTCTTCTTCCTGTGGCCAAGTGGGTCACTGTGGGCCTCAGGGTCCTCCTCGTCCCACATCCACGCTTGACCTCCCACTCACACGCCCATCCAGCTGTTCCATGGCTGCATAAGTGCCCCAAGCCTGTGCCCACATCTTCCCTGTTGGCTGCCGTCAGAGACACTCTTGGCCACGGGCTGCAGGCGTACCTGTATGAGGCTGTCTGGTTGGCTTTTATGAGGAAACCCTTAATTCTTACAGCAAATCTACAAAATAAATATTGTCCCTGTTTTATAAATGGAGAGACAGAGGTTCTGGGAGGGGAGTGAGGCAGCGTTATGTAGTGGTGGAGCCTAGATTTGACCTCCTGACACCAGACATCTCAGTTAGCCTTTTATGCTTGAGTCATGGAGCAGGAAGCCATAGTAGGTAGGTAAGTGCTTCATGGATGTGTGAATAAGTCTTGAATGTCAGGCACAGGATCAGACAGAATTCTTGGGGAAGATAATCCACACAAATGAGCACACCAACACAAAGAAGAGAGTGAGAGCAGTAGGAGGTGTAATAAGCTGAAGTGGTGGGCAGTGACTGGGTACGAGGATGGGCGGGTGGTCCAGCATTAGGGAGGGGTGGGCTTGGTGGCCTTTGCCCTGAGAGCTGAATGGCAAGGAGGGGGCAGCCTCACAGATTGGTGGAAGGAAGGAGAAGATGCCAGGCAGAAGAAGAGCACATGGAAAGGTCCTGTGCCTGTGTCAAGTTTGGTTTGTTTAGGAAGCAACATCAGAATAGCAGGGAAGTAACAGGCTTGGAGTTAAGGTGCCAAGCCAAAAAAAAAAAAAAAAAAAAAAAGATGCCACGCAAGGGCAGTACAAGACCTGAGTCAGCCTCATGAAAGCCAGGAGGGCATGAGCAGGGGTGGGCTGTTGCCCCAGGTGGCTGTGTGCAGAACAGCCTGTGGCAGACAGAGCAAGAGAAGACGCAGGGAAGCAGGGAAAGAGGCTCTGGTCACTGAGATGACAGTTACCAGGATCCAGTGGGGAGTGTGGGGACAGAGGAGAAAAAATGACTGGGAAAACTGTTTCTTTTGAAACAGCATTGCACTCCAGTTCCGGCAGTGAACTCACTGCATAGCCCAGGCTGGCCTCAAACTCACCTGATCTTCCTGCCTCAGCCTCCTGAGTGCTGGGATTACAGGTGGGCACCCCTCTGCCTGCCCAGCCTGGGGAAACATTTTGCAGGGAGAACCAATAAAGCCCCTTGCTGAATTCTAGTTGGCTGATGGGAGCGAGAGCAGAGCCAAGGATAATGCCAGGTTTCTGGCTGAAGCAGCTGAGTGGGTGGCGATCAGCAAGCCGTTTAGGGAGAAGAGAGAGATGGGGCAGGAATCGGTTTTGGTGCGGGCAGTTTGGGAGCCGGGAGGAAGAAACAGACTCCATCTGGACCTGGGAAGCTTGCGTCCCAGTGGATGGAGATGCGTGAGTCACCCTGTCCATGGGATGAAAGCCACAGACTGGATGGGACTCGGGGAATGAGCGTACACTGTCCCTTCTTCAAGAGAAAG
>NW_004524652.1:8333432-8344143 GCF_000260255.1 Octodon degus
TATGCAAAAAAAAAAAAAAAAAAAAAAAAAAAAAAAAAAAAAAAAAAAAAGAGAAAGGCAAGAGGAAGATGGTGTCTGCAGGGTGCAGGCTGATTTCTGGGATGACGCACAGCCGCGTCCATACCCAGAGGGTCCCTGAGCCACCCTGACTGGATCTTGTCCTTTGTGCTCATGACCTTTGACCTCTGGGCCAGTGCTCCCTCTCCCAGCCTCCACTGGTCATTACTGGATTTGCTGTGAGCTGAAGAACACCTTTCTTCAAGAACATCCACAGCTTGGCGGGCCTCCCAGAGAGCTGCTGTTCTTCCCAGAGAGTCTTTGCCAGGATGCAGGTGACAAAGCTGGGACAACCTGGGACAGCAGGATCTCATTCAAGGTCACCAGAGCTGGGAGGGGATGGGTGCTGTCCCCAGAGAACCAGGGAGGTCATTTACTCACCCATTCCCATCCACGCTGGCTCAGTGTCAAGTGGGACAGGGGAATAAAAACGAACGGCTCAGGGCGGCAAAGATGTCGGGCAAAGGAGGGGAGAGAGGAATCAGTCCAGAAGCTCAGGCTGCGCCATTGCTGGACTCCGGTGGGCAACTTCAGCAAGATCCATTGTACTTCAGTGCTTTGGGATTTGGACTTAGGGATTGGGGGTAGAACAGTGTGCTGGCACTGACCTGTGTGGTCACATGAACACGACAAGGATGATGGCGTATGACTTCCAAGGCTTGGTCATGAAGGACTTTGTGGTTTCTCCCTTCCTCTCTCTTCCCTCACTCACGCTGCAGGAATCCAGCCAGCACTATGAGCACGCTCAGGAAGCCCTGACAATCACCGACACACTTAAGGGTTTAGGGTAAAATGCACGGAGCCACTGTCACCCACAGTGTTTCACTTGGAAGTGTGTGCTGGGGGGGGGGGATTCAGAGAGAGCATTCCAGGCTGCCAACAGGGGAGACGCCTGTGCTGCCAGAGCAGGGGGTTCAGAGTGGGAAGCACTGGGATACACGCGAGAAGACAGTGGGGCTGACCTGCCACACGCTCCCTCTCAGCAGCAGAGCACATGGGACACTTGGCTTCCTCTGTGTTTTTCTCTAGTTCAAAGGTATTTTCTGGGCTGGGGAGATGGCTTAGTGGAATAAGCGCTTCTCTGGCAAGCGCAAGGGCCTGAGTTCAATCCCCAGTTCTGCCAAAAAAAAAAAAAAAAAGAAGTATTTTCACAGCGTGGGTGTGGTGGCGTGCCTTTTCATCCAAGTACTTGGGAGGCTGAGGCAGGAGGATCATCGTGAGCTCAAAGCCAGTCTGAATTACATATCGAGACATAGTTTGAAAAAAAGAAAGAACGAAAACAAATAAAAAAGAGGTATTCATGCATGAGTATCATCCTGGGCAGCACCGCTCTGGTGGTGCCCCTGCCTGAAATTCATACCTGTGCTGGAGGCTGGGTGGGAACAGAATTCACTGTTTTTTTTTTTTTTTTTTTTTTTTGTGGAACTGGGGATTGAACTCAGACTCTTGCGCTTGCCAGGGAAGTGCTTATTCTACTGAGCCATATCCCCCCCCCCCCAGAATTTACTGTTAACCCCCGGGGACACAACCAGGTGTTAGGATTCCCTGCCTGGGACCGCAGGAGATCAGAATTGCAGTCTGGCTTACCTGCTCTCTCAATGGATCTCTCCTTTTCTGGCTCTGATTAACACGTGTTTGGTAAGTGTCATAGACAGGCTAGTCCCAGCAGGCATGGTGGTGCATCACTGTAATCCCAGAACTTGGAGGCTGAGGCAGGAGGATCATTGTGAGTTTGAGACCAGCCTGGGATACAAAGAAAGCTCAAGTTCAGCTTGAGCTGCATGGTGAGACCTTATCTCAAAAAGAAAAGAAAAGAAAAAAAGATAAATTAGTCCCAAACCAAAACTTTCTACATAATAGTCATGCTTTTCCCTTTTGGTACTGGAGATTTTTTTTTTTTTCCAGAGTCAGGACTTGAACTCAGGGCCTTGTGCTTGCCAGGGAAGCACTTATTCTACAGAGCCATCTTCCCAGCCCCTGATACTGAGGATTGAATTCAGGGTCTTTGCATAGAGTTACTTCCCTAGCCCAATTAAGTAATTATATTTTTGAGACAAGTTCTCCCACAGCTGATAAATTCCCAAGGCCAGGCTTGAACTCAAGCTTCCCACAGTACCAGGAATACAGGCATGCCCCATCACAGCAGACTTTCCATAATATTTTGTCTGTCTTTGGTTTTTGGAGACAGGGTCTCCTTTTACAGTTCAATCCGTCATTGAATAGACTATGTAATCCAGCATGCCTCTAACTCACGGCAGTCCTCCCGCCTCAGCCTCCTGAGTGCTAGGATTACAGGCGTGCGTCACTACTCCATAATATTCTTGAACCCCTACATTGTCATGAGTACGTGACCATCGTACCACACCTCAGGAACCTGCAGGAAAGGCATCTTGCTTTCTTTCTCATCACTGGGACAAAACACCGGGCACCTGCAACTTAAAGGAGAAGAGGTTTATTTGGGGTCACATTTTGCAGAGGTTTCAGTCCATAGTCGGCTGGCTCCAAGGCAGAGCGGCATGGCACAGGGACACGGCACAAGACTAGCTGCTCACAGCCCGGCGATCTGGAAGCGGAGCTGTCAAGGAAGGCGCAGGGGAGGGAGCGGCACCCGCCCTTCCAGGCCACGCCCCCAGCGGGCCCCTCTGGGCCAGGCTCCGCCTCCCACGCGCACAGCTGTAGTACGTCAGCAGACCAACCTACTGACCGTGGTCACACACCCATGAGCTAGTCACCTCCCCCAAGCCCCACCCAGGAATGCATGCTGCTTGAGGGCACATTACATCAAAAAACCTAACAAGGGCAAAGAAAATAATAAAAAATAAATTAACAATAATAAGCAATAGTGATAAATGACATGATTTTTAAACATTTCTTATGGAAAATTTCCAACACACACACAGTCATGTCGTAAACCCCACATGACACATTACCCAGCTTCAACAACTACCATCTCCACCATCCTTATTACGTCTATTACCACCTATACACACCTACTTCCTTTTCTTGCCAGGCCTTCATTAAATGTATGTTGCACGACACACAATTTTGCCTACAGATACTTTCAGTATGCACTTCCAAAAATAAAGGAATTAAAATATTCATATCTCCATTATTGTACAATTGCTTATTACTATTTAAGATTCAATCCATGTCTAATTTCCCTAATGATTGCTAACATGGAGTTCACAATTGATTTAAGTCAAGATCTGAACAAGGGCATATATTGAGTTTGGCTGATATTTTCTCTTTCTTTTTTTTTTCTCTTTCTTTCTTGCTTTCCTTTTTTTTTTTTTTTTTTCTGAGACAGGGTCTCACTATATAGTTCACACTGAACTTGAATTCACTATGTAGCCCAGCGGACTTTAAACCTGGAGTGATCCTTCTGCCTCAGCCTCCAGAGTGCTGGAATGACAGGCGTGAGACGCCATGCCTGGCTGGTTGATATATGCTGTCAGAAAATTACAAAAAAAAAAAAAAATCTAGTTTTGCAGAACTTACTTGGCTTTAATTACCATTAGGGTTAGAGAACCAAGGAGCAGTTCTGCCCCCAAAAAATTCAGAAAGCTTTGCCCAAGTGGGCAGGTTGTATTTATTACCCGACAAAAGGAAGTGACATACAGGAAATGCAAGTGAGGCAGGAGCAAATCTATAGGTTACAGCTTGTGTCTGTCTCATCTGAGCATACTTTGAACAGCTGGCCATGTGACTGATTGAGATGTAGCTACTTGCAACAAGAGTGGGTTACAGATTGCTTCCATATCAAGGTAAGTTACAGTTCTTATGTACAGAGAAACTATTAGGCCAAACTTAATCTTTGTACTGAGGCAACTTTAGACCACTCTTTACAGTATCTCTTTTAACTTTGTGGTGGATTGATTTAAAAAAAGAAAACCCTCTCTTTGTAATTATGCCTCTGGCAAGGGGACTTTGCAGCTTCTCTTAAGAGGAAGAGTCTCTTACCAACCCAGGAAGCTGGACTTGGCGCTGTGACTTGCTTTGGCCAATAAACTGCAGCAGAAATGAAGCTGAATGATTTCTGGTCTTGACATGTCCAGTGTGGTTCCACAGGTCTCCTGAACTCCTTCCTCGGCCAGGAGAGTGAACTCAGGCAGCCTGCTGCAGGGCAGAGACCCAGGGTTGCTGCTCTGACCCAGCTGGCACCCATCTGACCAGCCAGCTGCCCTGGGAGCCTCCACACGCCCTACCCACACATCAGCAGAGCTGCCCCTCCAGCCGTGCCTCAAGACCAATCATAAGGTATAATCTTCAAATTATAGTTTATTTTGTAATATAGCTGTGACAAGTAGGAAGCTCATATAACTCTAGAGCTTCTCTCTTTGAAAACGTCACGGACTTGCTGAGGATGCTGGCCTTGGACTTTTAATTTCCCACCTCTAGGTTCTTGCTGAAGACATCCGGGTTATTTATTGTTAGTTTGGTAAATCAATGGTTGATCTGGAGGCTGCATTTGATTCATCTTGGGTTTTTGACAAGAATACAGGGATATCTTTCCGCATTGCATCAGGGAGAATTCAGTGTTTGCTTACCATTTGTTGTGATGAGACATTTGAGTTGTTGGATCTATGACTGATTATGTACAGGGTTGGCAGACCCACAGGTAGATTCCTGGAGAAGTCAGCTCTGCATGGGATCGTTTTGTTTGTTTTTGAGTCAGGGTCTCACTAAGTAGTTCAGGCTGCCCTTGAACTGGAGGTGATCCTCCTGTCTCAGTGTCCTGAGTGCTGGAATTACGGGCCTTTGCGATCACACCCAGCTCTCTGCGTTGGACCTTTTTGAAAGGCTCATGGGATTTTTTTTTTTTTTTCTTTGAGTTTTAAACCTAGGGCCTTTCTACTGTGCTAGATCCCTGTCAGTTTATTTTGTTTTATTTTATATTTTGTTTGTGACATAGGCTTACAAGTTGCCCAGCTTGTCTTGAACTTTAGTCTTCCCTCTTAAGCCTCCCAGGGTGCTGGGATCACAGGTGTGCGCCACCACACAAGTAAGATGTGAGATTTAGAGAGGAGGACAATCTCATGCGAGCAGGGACAGGTGGAGAACAAGGGCCCTAAACTACAGAGCAAAAGCCAACCTGCCCTTCCAGTGTCCGCTTCCTTTGATGTCCACCTTCTGGTACAGAGGCCAGGCGAGAGATGGTTGGGCGGGGTTCTAATCCTAATGACATGGTCTTGGTTCATGAGGAGCTCTGGCGACACCACTCTTGTACCCAGTGTGACACTTGCTGTCTGGGCTCTGATGGCTCCTTGGGTCTGTGTGCTTAGTAATGGTGATGTCTATGAGCCTGCTTTTTATCCATGACTTTGTCCCTATTTTGAGGTCTTTGACTTGGGACCCTAGAAAAAAAGATGAGCCCAGGGGAGATCTGAAATGGACCGAGGCGGACCTTGACAATATTCACTCACCTAATAGAACATTTGGTGTTTGATGGCTGTGACTGACTTAGACATGAACAGTGACCCAGTTTTGACCAACAAGACATATGGAGACATCTATTCTTGGAGTTTTTTTTTTTTTTTTCCCTGAACTAAAAGAAATGTGTGAAGAGTCGCTTACCACCTGTGCTTCCTTTGGAGGTGTTTGTATGATAACACAATGATTGGCGGTGACAGCTATTTCGTCACAAGGAGGACTTGGCCAATATGTCAAGGACATAGATAACGAGGGTATGTGGAGCATAGAAAGGAGTAGGTATATTTTTTACCAAACTCTTGATTTAATTACCACGTCCTGGCTCAGGTTCCCAGGGAGCAGCCCCCAGCTGGGATTTAGAATCTGGGCAGAATCTCAGGTGGTGTTGGGGACACCTTGGAATCCACTCCTTGTGAGGAAAAAGAAAGGGGTTCTGCTGTGAAGAGAAAGTTGCCCAGAGGTTCAGGTCTGGTAACCACCTAAACTAACCCTCCCTGGAACCTGGAAGTTCAAATGACTCCTGGGAATTATCTGGAGTTGGGCCAGATGGCCCCACCTTTGTGCTGAGCCTTGGTCAGTGCATCCAAAGGCTCTCCCAGGGGAGTGGCGTGACCTCCGCGCATATGAGACAGGTGAGACATCAGGTGCCACTAACTGCCGGCGCTCTGAGGACAGTGACCATCACAGCGCGGCAACGGGGCCCTCCTTGGAAGACAGTGGAACCTTTCTTGGGCCATACCGGTAGCCTATCTGAGTACTCATGCGCGATGCAAATGTTGAGGGCCCTGGTCCCCAGAATCTGCAAGCTCTCACTGGGCTGCAAGGCCAGCCTGAGTTCCCCTAGTCGCTCGAGGGCGGAGTTGTCTCTCCAGCTGGCCGCATCTGTGAGAAGCAGCCCGGCCACACTAAGGGCAGCCTCGTGCACTTGAGATGTTGGTGCGTCCCGTGCACTGGACCAGGCTGCAGCTGTCAGTGTCCCCAGATGAAAATGACTGAGGAGGCCTCGCGCCAGGCAGGGCACTGTTCCTCCTGCAACGTGCACCCGTGGGAGCTTCACGGGTCCACCTCCTCCTTTACCTTCAGTTTCTTTCTTCCCGTCTTTCTTGCTTGCTTTCTTGCTTTCTTTCGTGGAACCGGGGATTGAACTCAGGCCCTTGCGCTTGCCAGGGAAGCGCTTATTCCACTGAGCCATCTCCCCGGCCCACTTCCTGTGTTTTTCAGCTGATTGTCCTCAGGGAATTGCTAAATCGGGCAATTCTAAGTGGAGTAGAGGACTGGAACAAACCTTGTTTGCACTGGGGAGGCTGAGAGGAGGATCAGAGTCTGAGCTGCAGAGAGGCCCTGTACCAAATAAATAAATAAATTGATAAAGAGATAAATAAACAAATAAATGATTTTTTTTAAAAAAATCTAAGCCAGGGGGCCGGGGAGATGGCTCAGTAGAATAAGTGCTTCCCTGGCAAGTACAAGGGCCTGAGTTCAATTCCCAGTTCTGCCAAAAAAATAAATAAATAAAAAGCTAAGCCAAGCCAAACCAAAGGTGATGTTTCTTTACCTGAAATTGCCTCCCAGCGACCAGAGAATTCTATTACACAGCCAAGTATAATTACCAAATTCACAACATGTCCTGTGATCTAATCCACTGTCCAAATACATCTCTTAATTGTCCCTCCAGGTTTGAAATAATCACATGGCGCTTTGAGTGGCCTCTTTTGATGGATGCCTTTTAATCTGAGCATTCTTTTGCTTTATTTTTTCCTGTCATCACCCCTGACCTTGATATCCTTGCAGAATCTAGACGGATTGCTGGCTGGACTGCACCTCACTCTGCATGTATCCCAGAACTCTGTGTCAAATGTCTCTGTCGACCTTGAGGCCATGGATCAGACGGGGCAGCCTAGCCTAAGATCCGCATCGTCTCAACTCTCACTGTTAATAATTCCAATGCCCAAAGGACTTTCTGAAAAATAGCTTTGTGGGCACCAGATTTAGTCCCTCTGAGGGATTTTGAGTTGGGGATTTTTTTTTTTTTTTTTTTAAGATCCGATTTACTGGAAACTGAAATCCCAGACTTCTTTAATTGCCTGGGTTGTTAAGCTGGCTGAGTCTCAGGGAATCCTGCTGGGCTTTTAATTTCTCTGATTTTGATCCTCTAGAAGCCAGGAGGGCTCAGGCAGGCCCTGAGTATGCTGAAGATTTGGGATAGGAGTGAGCTCGGGTGAGGGAGGGGTCCAGGCTGGAAGACAAGGATAAAAATAGCCACAGTGTTCTCCATGTGTTAAGTGCAGGCAACAGTGTGTGGGCTGGGCTGCCTTCTTACCCAGAATCCTACATGCTTGGTGGAGGGAAACTGCCAAGTAGGGTGGTTTGTCCCCTGTAATTCCAGCTTTCCGGAGGCTGAGGCAGGAGGGTTGCTGCATGTTCCTGGCTAGCCTGAGGAAAACAGGGAGTATAGGACCAACCTAGACTATATTGAAAGACCCAGTTTCCAAAAGCCAAAAATATAAACAAACAAACAAACAAATAAATTGGAGGAAATAGCATTAACTCCATTTTGTAAGCTGGGATTAAGTTTAAACCTGTCTAATTGCAAAGTCTGTGCCTTTGTAACCCTGACTAAACAATGTAAATCAGGTCAGGAACATTCTGGAAGGAACCCCAGATCTGAAACTGAGGACCTGACATAACTGAGGCCATGACCTGTCAGTGACTGGGTAGATGGTCCCAGACCTCTTGGGTGATCTTTGGGTTTTGTTTGTTTGTTTTACAGCATGTGTTACTTTAGTTTTGCACATAAAGAAAACAACTCTTAGCGTCCAGTGACCAAGAAGGAAATGAGGTCAGAAGGTAAACTCTTCATTTCCTCCCCAACATATTATTACAAGTATCACGGAAACTCAGCTCCGCACATCCAACCCTAGTGTTCAGCACACAGCCCCAGGATGCTAGAACACCTGAAGGGCCGCAGGGCACGGGGTGGAGACAGCGCTCTAACAAGCATCACCCTACCTGAATAGGAGCTCCTCACACCTTTGTGTCACAACAACCAAAACATGCAGAAATCCCAGCTGGATGCAGTGGTACACGTCTGTGACGCCAGCACACAGGAGGCTGAAGCAGGAAGACTGCCCTGACTGAGTTCAAGGCCAGCTTGGGCTATCTAGTGAGACTGTCTCCCAAGAAAAAAGGTGGGTAGGCAGGCATGGTGGTTCACGTCTGTAATCGCAGCACTCAGGAGGCTGAGGCAGGAGGATCATTTCAGGTTTGAGACCAGCCTGACCTACAAAGTGAGCTCAAGTCCAGCCTGAACTATATAGCAAAAATCCTGTCTCAAAAGGACCAAAAGGAGGGGGGAACAAACAAACAAACAAACAAACAGATATCCTGGCAGCTCCCTATTTGCTCTGCCGAGTCCCACATGGCATTTCCGTCAGCTGTGTCCTGGTTCAAATCCATACAGGAGGTCCTCATGGCCCTCTAAGGCCTCCCTCCCCCTTGGCACCGCTTTGCTGATGAAGTTCCGGTCACCTGGCTCCCGCCTTGCACTCTTCCCGCTTCTCATCACTTGGCAAGCCATCGTGGTCAGTGCTTCTGGTGCCCACAGTCACGCGTCAAGGGCGCCGGCTCTCTCTGATGACCCGATGGGACGTGCTGCTCCCTTCTCCAAGCGCTGGGCTCCTTCAGCCCCTCCCCTCTGTCGCTGTGGAGCAGCTGTGCTCAGTCCTGGGCTCCGAGCTGTGCTGTGACTCCGACATCTGGAGGAGGCTTCCTGCCATGCATGTCCCGCCAGCAGGGCTTTGTACCGTCAGCAGCAGCTGCTGCAGCACGTGGGCAGGCCCAGCCTCCGTCAGGACTTCTAGATCTGGCTTCAGTTTCAGCTGCAGTGTGGATACAGATTTACTGTCTGTCTATTTATTGATTGATTTAATTATTGAGACAGGGTCTCACTAGCAGTGCAGGCTGGCCTTGAACTCACTTTGTAGCTCAGGCTGCCCTTGAACTCACTGCGATCCTCCTGCCTTTGACTCCCGGGTGCTGGGATGCCAGGGGCGCGCCGCTACAGACAGCCCAACTGTGAGCAACTGGGCCACGTGTGGCAGCGGAGAGCTGCTCCTTTAGAGCCCCCGAATCTGAAGGCCTGCACAATAGCTGCCTGTACACAAGCCGAACTCTACCTGACGGCGGGAAGGACAGTAGTGAGGGCGTCTGCCATCGCCGGGAAAATGAAAGCCTGCGCTTGCAGCCCTTGAAACAGGTAAAAAGGAAGTCTAGGAGTCCCACTGAGGAGGCAGAGGCAGGACATCAGGCGACAAGGGGCAGTAGGTCCCCAAAAGAGCCTGTACCTTTCCAACACCCCCAGTTCCTGCTTTCCTGGCTCCTGGTAGGAACCAGGGTTCAGCTCGTGGCGGGTAGGACCTGGGCCTGTCCCCCCCACCCCACCCCGTCACAAACCCACATGGCATGAGGCGTAAGGGGTCAAGGTAGCTGCCACAGCCTTCCACATGCCACAATGTGACCCCACCAGAAGCAGAAGGTGACTTTTATTTTGTTTGAGACAGTATTGCTATGTAGCCCAGGCTGGCCTCCAACTCACCAGGATCCTTCTGCCTCAGCCTCCTGAGTGCTGGGGTTGTAGGCATGCTCTGCTGCACCCAGGTTGGCTGTTTGGTTTTGAGACAGGGTCTCACTGTGTGATTCAGGCTGGCCTTGAACTCACTGTGTAGCCAGGGGGCTGAGCTTCAGCGTGTGGTCCTCCTGCCTCAGCCGCCTGGGGTGCTAGAGTTACAGGTGTATGTCACCATCTCTAGCTCCTTTGAAACATTTTTAAGTGATCTGGTTTTCACATTTGTTTGTAAATGTATGAAGAACAGAAGGGGCAGGTCAGACGTTCAGAGCAGGGTGACTTGGGGCAGGTGGGCGGGCAGGACATAGCTGCACACAGAGAGCAGGAAAATGTTACAGAAACCTCCTTTTTTGTGAACCATATGAATGTCTCAACTTACTGAGACTCTCTCAAGATAAAAAAGAAAAAGAGCTGAGGAAGCTGGGCATGGTGGCGCATACCTGTAATCCCAACACTCAGGAAGCTGAGGCAGGAGGATCATTATGAGTTTGAGACCAGCTTGGGGTACAAAGTGAGCTCAAGGTCAGCCTGAACTGCATAGTGAGACCCTGTCTCAAAAAGACAAAGGAAAAAAAAAAAGAGGGCTAAGGATATACAGGG
>NW_004524652.1:8344871-8345401 GCF_000260255.1 Octodon degus
TAGCTCATTTCACCGATTAGCAAGTTTGGGGGCACTTGCTTGTCTAATAAGCCCCTAGCAGAATTCAGGGCTCTCCTGGGGCCTGTTGGGCTCATGGCAGCTGGAATCCAAGATACTAACCTTGAAATCAGAAAACATAATAAAAACTAATTTTCTCCCTTTGAAGAACTGCTGTTCCAGAGGACGGGTTTCCTGGCCAAGTTCTGAGCCCAACACCCGAGGCCTAAGGACCCCTAACTTTTGGGAAGTCCTCCTCGCCACCTTCTTTTATAGCTCCAGTGGCTGCCCAGCCCAGGGGTGCCAAGGCCATACTGCACCCAGCCCCTGGAAGTGAATTTGGTAAACAAAGCAACTGTTAATTTGAGGCATAAATTTTTCCTAAACTTTGGCTCGATCCCTGGACACTAATGGGGGTGCTCTTTCCCCTGAGAGCTTTCTAGGCAGAAGGCAGGTCCTGGTGATCTTTCTGCCCAGCACTCTATCAGTAGAGGGAGGGCCCAGTTCACCAATAAGTGAGTCCCTTTGGCCCA
>NW_004524652.1:8345607-8351530 GCF_000260255.1 Octodon degus
TCCTTCCTTCCTTCCTTCCTTCCTTCCTTCCTTCCTTCCTTTCCTGAAGATAGAGTCTCACTGTGTACGTAGCCCAAGCTGGCCTCAAGTTCATGTGGCTCCTTCTCTCTCAGCCTCCTGAGTTCTGAGATCACTGGCGTGGGTCACTGTGTCCAAATCTCAAATTCTTCAATGACGATTGACTTGATCAGCTTTTATTTTCTGGACATTAATTTCAGCAGAATTCAGTGGGACTTTAAAATCACCTAGATTGGGGTCAATGTTCTGGGTGGTTTGGGCTGGCTGACATTAGGTGGGCCGGAGTTTCGGGGTGGATGCCCCCATAGGCAGAATATACTGTCCTAAACCCATGTATTTTGGGGTCATGGTGGGTAATCGGGTCTGGCGGGGCTGAGGCAGGCGACCCAGCTGTCTGCTTGATCCTGAGCTGTTGGATAAGGGGATTAATCTAAATCTGTCAGAGGGGAGGACAGCTTTTTCAGAAGGCCTGGGACTCAGGGTAGGAAAGTTGAACTTAGGGAGACCTTATCTCAAAAAAACAGTAAAAAGAGGGAGCAGAGATATAAATCAGTGAGAAGACCCCGAGATCCATCCTCAGGGCCACCAAAAAGTAAAAGAAAAAGAAAAAAAGAAAATTGGGGTGAGGGCTGAGGGGATGTGGGAGGTCCATACCCTCCCCCAAAGGGACAGTAAGACCCAGGGGCAGCAGAGTGTCATTCAGCAGAGCCATCCAGTTTGGGTGGTGGCTCTTCCTCTTATTCTCTGTGTGACAGACTTCCACTCCTGGTGCCTCAGGTTCCTGATTTTAAGGTTGGCAGACAGCAGAGTTCCCCTGGAGCTGCTCTGGGGCCCAGAATGGTGCGCGCGTGGCTTCTCTCCTTCCCTCCTCTGCGACCAGCCTCTGTGTCATCTCATTTCCATCAGGCCGCAGGCCACTTCCTGGCTGGTGTCAGCTCCCCAGGGACCGCAGCTGAAGGTGCCACTGCCACCCAGAAAGGCGCTGCCAGGCAAGGGAAAGAGCAGCCAGCAGGGGCTCTCAGGCCTTCTGAGAAGTGATGAGGCAAGGGGATGTGAGTACTACTCTCCAGAAGAGAAACTGAGGCTCAGGGAGGGAGGACTCATGCCAAGGCTGCACAGTTGGGAGAAGCAAAATGGGCTTGCGCTGGGTGGGGCAGACTTGGAAGTCACCCCTCTTCCCTCCCACACCCCAGGCTCCTTTTTTTCTCTTCCACACACCCAGGTACAAGGTACAGGGACAGCACGTGTGGACCCGGGTCCACTATCACTGGCAAATCTGCCTCACTCTCCGAGAGGCAGAAGCCTTGTAGCTTGGCTCTGGCCACCCCTTGTAGCCTCACAGTATGAAACCTCTGTGGGCTTGGCCCCTGGCCACCTACTCTATCCTGTCCCTGAGCTGTGCTGTGTCGCTCTGGCTGGCCGTACTTCACCTTGTCACGCGCCGCTGCTGCAAGGAGAGCTGAGTGGGGGTGGTGGCATGTGCCTGTAACCCCATAGCTCCTGGAGGCAGGGCAGGAGGGTCAAAAGTTCCAGACCTGCCTGGGCAGCTTAGCGAGACCCTGTCTCAAAATAAAAAATGAGGGCTGGGGAGATAGCTCAGTAGAATAAGTGCTTGCCTGGCAAGCCTAAGGTCCTGAGTTCAATCCTGAGTACTGGGAAAAAAAAAAAAAAAAAAAAGAGTGCAAGCTTGATCATTGGTTCAAAATAAAAAATGAAAAAGGCCTGGGGATGTAGCTCAGTGTGAAGGCCCTTTGTTCAATCCCCAGTGCTGTACACACACACACACCACACACACACACACACACACACACACACACACACACACACACACACACACACACACAAAGTGCTGTTTGTGAAACCCCATGGGAGAGGCCACCAGAGCTCACACCTGGTCTCTCCTATACTCTGCCCTCACATCGCCTTACTCTGCCTCCTGTCACTAAGATAAACCATGGACAGCAGCTTCCTTGCCCTGGGGAGCCTCTGAACTCAGGCTGCTTTTGTGGATTATCCACCACACAGGAAGTGCAGGCAGGGGAGCCTCTCCATAGACTTCCTGGGGAGCCCCCTGCAGGCTCCTCTTCCTGCCTTGATTCCTGGAGGCCAGGGCCCTTGACTAAGCTGTAGGTAGGGGCTGGGGAGATAGCTCAGTAGAATAAGCGCTTGCCTGGCAAGCACAAGGTCCTGAGTTCAATCCCCAGCTCCGCTCCCCCTCAAAAAAGCTGTAGGTGTGGCTCAGATAGCAGCAGCAAGTCCTGGAAGGAAGGTGCGCAGGAGCTGGCAGCAACCAGTTGCTTCCATGCTGATGGGGTGCAGATGAGGAAACTGAGGCCCCAGAGGCGTCCCTGCCTCAGATCTCACAGCGAGCTAGGGGCGGCCTGTAATCCCCGTCTCCCTGAGCCTGGTCCTGCAGCTTGATGCTGCACAAGGCCCAAGCACAGTGATCCCCAAAAGGCCACAAACAAAGGCGGGAATCCAGGGTGTGTGGCAGGGGACAGGGAGGGCAGGAGAGGAAGGGATGGGGTGCAGGCCCAGGTTCCCAGAGCTCTGTCTATGTGGTGCTGGAAAGGAGAACCCGCCTGGCATTTCACTTTTCAAGACAGAAGGACCAGGGGCTGGTGAGATGGCTCAGTGGTGTAAAGCACCTACTTAGAACAAGCTTAGCAAAGCACAGGGACCACGGTTCAATCCCCCAGCACCACATGCCAGCCAGCCCCGCCCCCTGGTGGGCTGAGCTGGCCACACACACACACACACACACACACACACACACACAACTAAATAAAATTAAAAAAACAAAAAATAAAAAAGAAGGACTGGATCGGTTGCTTTTGAGGTTGTCTGTGATTTGAGCTGGTTAAGGATAGGGAAGAGTCAGAGTGCAAAGTGCTCTCTCATTTGGGAAAACTGTCTGGATGGAACTTTTATTTATTCATTTATTTTTGTCTTTTTGAGACAGGGCCTCACTATGCAGTTCAGGCTGGCCTTGAGCTCACTTTGTAGCCCAGGCTGGTGTGAACTTGCAAAGATCCTCCTGCCTCAGCCTCTCGAGAGCTGGGATTATAGGTGTGCACCACCATGCCTGGCTGATTTCACTTTTTTAAAGGAGCTTTCTTGAAAGCCCTACATCCAAACTAAGGATCTATATGTAAGTGATGTATTCAAAAAATGCTCCTACAGAGAGGAAAGGAAGAAGCTGAGTGAGCTTCAGATCCAGGTGGGGTTTAGCCTGGGCCCAAGGGGAGCTGGAAGTTTATCCTGCCTCACTAGAAAGGACAAAGGCTCCTGTTGGCACCCCAGGCAGACACTGGCATGGGGTCACTGGAAGAGTCTAGAAGGAAGTCAAACTCCTGGGGACCTCAGGGCCAAAGGTGCTGCTGAATGTGTCATGGCACCAGCCAGGGCAGCAAGGGCAGAGAGGGCTGGCACCAGCAACACTCCTTGTGCCCCTAGCCACCCCCAAGCCCAACTCACCCCTTTACTGTCTGTTCTGCAAGGGATGCTGGGAGCTTCAGTGTTTTGAAGTTGGACACAGACCAAGGTACAAGTACAAGTGCAGAGAGGTACAAGTACAGAGAGGAAGGAGAGGGTGGTGGGGAAGCCAGTGGTGTACCTGTCACCCTGAAGCTTCAGTCCCCTTGAAGAGGAGCTGGACAGAGACAGCCTTTTCTCGGTGAAGCCTGGGACATGGTGGGGACAGACAATGCCTAGCGCAGGGGCTCTGCTGCCACCTTGAGTTGGGCAACCTTGTGTTCCCAGCATCCATGGGCCTCTCTGCTGTCTCCCTCCCTCCTAGCTTGGCAGGGGCTCCATGTTCACAAGCGGGGCCAGGAGCTGGGGTGACTGGGAGAGGCCAGTAGCTTCCCTCCCAGGATAGAGTCCCTGCAGCACTGATTCAAGGTCACCTGCGTGTCACAGAGGAAGGCAGGGTGAGACTATGCCCATTGGAGTCCCAGAAGAAAACAGAATCTGATTTTTGTCCAGGCATGGAAGGGCTGAGAGGACAGAGAAGGGAGACTGAGGCAGAGAGCTGTGACAGAGAAGAGTCATTGCCCCTGAGGGCAGGAGGAGGTAGGGGGTGGGACAGGTGACTGAAAGCCCCCTCGGGTCATCTAGACAGGTGTGGCATCTGTGGGGGTGTGACCACCACCAGAGACTAGAAGCTACACAGAGGGGGGACTTGGAAAGAAATGTTCCACCGGCCCCACCTCTTGCCCTTCAGTGGGCCCCTGCCAGTCCCTGCTATTGGCCAAACCTGACTGGAAGTCAGAAGGGAAGGAATCCGTGGTGACAGGGAGACACAGGACAGGCAGTGAAGGGTGAAGAATGAATTGGAGCAAGGAATGGGCTTGGTAACAACATGTATGTGACTGAGTGTGGTGGTGCACACCTGTGATCCCTGCTACTCAGGAAGCTGGGAAAGGCGGGCCACAAGTTGAAGGCCAACCTGGGCTACCTAGCAAGACCCTGTCTCAAAATAAAGTGAAAAATAAAGGAGTTGGGGATGCAGCCTAGTGACCCTTGGTTTCAAGCCCAGTACTAGGATATGCTTTCATAATTATTTTTCAACACTCTAGAATGTTCCAGTAATAGATATGCCACAATATACTTTAAAAATTCTCCCCTGGCGTGTCATTTTAGAAAATTTTGTGGTATTAGGGATTGAATTTAAGTCCTTTACATTGAAGTCCACCCTCTCCACATCTTTTTTTTTTTTTAAAGATGGGGTCTCACTAAATTGCTAAATTGCCCAGGCTGAGCTTATGCTTGCAAATCCTCCTGCCTTAGCTTCCCGGGGCACTGAGCTTACAGGGGTGCACACCCATGTCCTGCTAGAAAACTTTTTCTCTTTTTGGTCTTTCGAGACAGGGTCTCATTATATAGTTCAGGTTGGCCTTGATCTTATAGACAGCTAAATTAGGTAGAAATATCCCAGGCAGTTAGAAGGGCTGGGCCCTCAAGGGAGTCAATGCAGAAGATGAGAACGCACTACAACTGTGGCTGGAGGCGCACCCCTTGAAGGCCCAGGCTTCAAGACAAAAAAGCAATGACCAGGCCTGCAGGCCTCCCCAAGGACTAGGCGATAGGCTAACTGGTATCACCTGGCCCAGTGATGAGTAGCTGGACACCAGCCATCCAGGTGGGAGGCCAGGGCCCCTCGCCCCGTCTCTTTCAGGAGAGGTCCTTGCTTTTTCCATGGACGCTTGCTACCTGACCTGGTTCCCGATTGGACCAAGAGCACCTAAGAAGCTATACTTGTAATCTTATCGGTTGATCATAGTTTTGTCCCATGTTGTACTCATTTGATTTGTACTCACTTGATTTTGTGCCCACTTTGTGATTTTGCTCTATAAAACTTTGAGTAGTGGGCTCCTGGGCAGCCCACTGTTGAATCCCCTCCTATCTCTCTCAATAAAATTTTTCTTATGCTTAACCTTCTTTGTTCCCTAGAATTTATTCTTTGATTATAGGGAACACAAATTTGGTATTTTGGACATGTAACAGGTTGGGAGCTATATTTATTTTCCCTATATAATTTGGAGGTCCTATGTCAGCCTCACTGTGTGTGCAGCGTAGGGTTGCCTTGGACTCTTGAGGTTCTTCCTGTCTCAGTCTCCCAAGTGCTGGGATTACAGGCATGCACCAACACACTTGGCTTTATACAGTTCTGTTTCCAGACTAAGTGGCAAGAAAAAGTCTGTATATTCAGGATAGATGCAAATTTTCATTTATATAAATATAGTCATTGGGGCTGGAGAGATGGCTCAGTGGTCTAAAGCACCTATTTGGAACAAGCTTGGCAAAGCATCAGGGACCGCGGTTCGATCCCCAGCACCACATGCCAGCCAGCCCCGCCCCCTGGTGGGCTGAGCTGGCCACACACACACACCACTCTCTCTCT
>NW_004524652.1:8351630-8352133 GCF_000260255.1 Octodon degus
ATAAATAAATATAGTCATTACCAAGGCTTTTAGAATGAAGTTTCTCATTTCTGTGGACATGAACATAAAAAAGTTTCCCACCAGGTTTTCTGTCTGCTACCTTGTTAGCAATCAACCTGTTGGGAGCATTACATGGCCTAGGTGAGCACTGTACAATATTATTTACAATAGCCATGTCTAAAATTATTGCTCACCACAAGGCATGCCTAAGATCTTTCCAGGCTTGGGTTCTCTAGTTTTATGGGGGAAGTAGTATGGAGGTTGCTTCAGACCTTCCTTGGGCTTTGCCAGGCAGGTGCTTATGCCGTTGAACCATAATCAATGAAGTAGAAGACCTGGACTAGACTGCCAGTAGAACTCACTGATGACTATCTTATTTTATAGGGCAGATGAGATGGCTGGATTAAACTTCGGTTCTTTCAAAAAAGGCTACTCTGAAGACAGCCTCATTAAAGTGACCCTAATGAGTATTAAATCACATGAAATTTCTTTTTTTTTTTTTT
>NW_004524652.1:8352588-8354849 GCF_000260255.1 Octodon degus
GTCTTGCTATATAGCTCGGACTCAGTGATCCTCCTGTCTCAACCTCCCCAGTGCCGGTGGCCCACGCCTGATTTCGGTGGCCTGCACGGCATATCTGGGGTTCCAGGGCCAGCACAGGTATGCGGTATCGGAGATCAAATCTGGGTCCTTGTGCTTGCCAGGCAGACACTTAGACCATAAGCTATGTCCCAGTCAACGTCCAAATATTTTTGATCCACAGTTGGTTGAATTCTTGGATGTAGAGATCTGACTATATCAGAGGGAAAATGGTCACTATGGCTGTGACTTTACACAACCTCTCGGCTCCCACAATCAACGCCGCTATCCTATTAATCAGTCCTTGTTGATCAGGGAACGCCTTGTCTTAGGAAGGATGCTGTGATTGGCATACGCAGGTGGGCGTTCCCTTCTTATCCAATCAGCCACAGCAGGAGCAGGATGGATGATGTCACACACCACGGCCTGAGCAGGCCCACTAAGCAGGCTTTGCTGATTTACACAAGAGCCGAGGCCAATGGCTCTAGGAAGCCAGACACACAAAGTAATTTTTTTTTCCTCCCTGGAATGATTTGTTGTCATTAATAGACACTTTCTTAATGACACAAGCTAGAATAAAGGCAGTCAGACTGAGATTTATATTATTCATTATCATAGTCTTTAATTTGAGTGTCTTCAGTGAACTATTTTACAGTCCTCTCAGGCTGTAAAGTTTTCCATTTTGGTGCTTGTGGATGTGAGAAATTGAGTCTCCAATGCTGAGTCTCCAATGCCGCATCCTGACGCTGCACCCCGGGCAACTCTCGATGTTCCCAGGGGAAAAACGAGGAGAGGATGGAGAAATAAACATGAGAGATGAAAGCTGAGGTCAGGTGGAGCCTTCTCCCTCCAGAAGGGAGGGAAGGAGCTGCTCAATTGCTGCAAGGTTGTCTATTTACACACTTAACAAAGTTAGCGTCCCGCAGCATCGCCTGACGCCTGATGGCTGGGATTGTCTCGCGCAGGGTGTTTCTCTGCCCTGAAGCAGCTTGACCGCCTCCTCTGGTCTCCTCCGACCCGCCGGCCTTTCCTTACCCCCACACGTGTGATCATTTTCCAGCCTCAGCCTCTGCCTGCCTCGCAGAGGCGTCTCCTGCCTCCTGCAGTAAGCCTTGAAGCCTATGTCCGTGTCTGGGGGGTCATTTCACAGTCCCTGGGGAGGGGCTGTTGCCACCTGGCCATGGGCCTTGGCGCTGGGTGTTGGGGCCAGGTTGTCATTCTAGACTGAAAGAACTGTACTCTCTTTGCCGGGAAGTTGTGTTTAAGACTTTTTTAAAAGCCAGGCTCCAAACTCAAAAAATAAACTGAACAGAAAAGGGGAAGTAAAATAAATCATTTTAAACAGAGGCCAGGTGGTTCCCGAGAGACAGCTAGAGAGAGGAACTGCTTTGGTTTCTGGCAGCTTTCTGGCTCTTAGTTCTGGTTGTTTATGGCACTCTGCTCCCTGCTTATGTGACTTAGCCTTAGTATTCATATAATTCAGCCTGTGTTTGTCTGCAGTTCACACCCACTCAGTAAGAACACTTAGTAATTCATGTAACAGGAGGTGCAGAGGAAAGGTGGGTTTCAGGCCTGGAATGCTCAGTGTTCTGCAGTCCTATGTTCTTTCCCTTATCATGTGTTATTTTTGAACTTACACTCTCTTCCCTCAGGGGTACAGAAAGGCTGCCAGCAATAGCAGCAGCAGCATTCTTCCTTGCTTCTCTCCACAGAGGTAGAGAAGCGTCTCCATCCAACCTTGAACTGTACATCCTTCCCTCATGTCTGACTGATATAGGACCTCCAAATGACATAGGGAAATACTGTAATTCCCAACCTGCTAGATGTGCCATACGCCAAGTTCATGTTCCCCAAAACTGAAAAATGAATTCTGAGGAACAACAGAGGTTAAGAGTACGACAGGCCAGGGATACGGCTCAGTAAAATAAGCGCTTGCCTGGCAAGTGCAAGGGTCTGAGTTCAATCCCCAGTTCTGAAAAAACAAGACAAACAAACAAACAAACAAAAAAAGAAAACCACAAGAGTAGGAAATTTTGGGCTGGCCAAATAGCTCAGCAGATTAAAGCTCCTGCAAGCAGGTGCAGGGGCTGGGTGTTCGATCCCTGGGGCCACTGGGGTGCGCTGAGATGGCAATTGAGACTGGGTGTGGTGGCATGTGCCTGTAATCCCAGCTCTTGGGAGGCTGTAAACAGGTGAATCACTATGAATCTGATCTAGTAGTAAGA
>NW_004524652.1:8355194-8356729 GCF_000260255.1 Octodon degus
GTAATGTTGATCCAATGGGAAAGCAGGTTACATACAAGTGTACATGGAAAGAACAAGGACCTTTATTGGAAGAGATGGATCAGAAGGTGCGAGTCTCCCACACAGGTGACAGATGCCTATGTGGAATGCCAATCATTGTTTATCCCTCAGGGAGATACGTAGGTGTAGCCCGTCCATCTTTATCCTAAGGCCGGGCCTTTAACGAATGCACCTCCAGCTACAAACGTAATGTGTACTTCTGCCCTGACTCCTTTGAGGGCCTAGCCCTATGCTATTTCTACCTAATTTAGATATCTATAATACTCCTCCTTCTGCAGAGGTACCTCTAAATGCCCTGAGGGGGCAAGAAGTGAATAATGTTTGGCTACTTCCAGCTGAAGGAGGCCATAGTTGTGATGGGAAGTCAGAGATACTCCACAGAGGGTTTATCCAAAAGGCCGCTGATAGTCTCCCGGTGTTCTCACCTTGGATAAATGTGTAGATTGAAGTCTGGAGACAAGGTCAAAGAAGCAGTTAAGTATGCACCAGTCAAGTAGTAAGATCAACAAGATTATCATGAATACAACCAACAAAATTTCTACCAAGAAGAGCCAGTAATAACCTCCCACAAAGAGGGTAAGAGAAAATCCAAGGAATTTCAGGATCCAATAGGGCATTAGCCTGTTCTTCACTGTCTTGAACAACCGTCGAGATACGAGCAGAAGGCTCAGGAATGTACACACAACATTCAGCTTTTACAATTGCGCAAGCGAGCCCTTGCGCTGCTGTTAGAATGCCTAGCACCGTCTCATTTTGGAGGATGCCTTGCCTCACTAATTTTACTTCCTGTTTAGGAGAGACCAGTTGAATTAGTTAGCCAAGGCCTTGCATGGTATCTTCTAATCCTAGGGAAGGGACAAAGATAGAAACCAAACGACTGCACAGTGAAACATATGCCTAGACTGTTGATATCGGATTTGTTGATATTTTTATCTCTCCTGCCTTATAGCCACCCAAATCCCAGCATGCATCTTTCTATCCATCCAGAGGGTAGCCAGGACCACAGATTGGTTCCACAGGACCAGTGAGAGCCACTGGAGGCTTCCCATCTAATTTCAGGTGATTAAGCCTCTAATTTCGTGATTAAGCCAGTGTGTTACAAACCTGTCTTTACCTGTAAATTTATGGCATGTGTATCCTGCTTGGAGGGTATCTGTTCCACATGTTTAGTAGAATTGGGCCAGTGAGAATAAAGGGTATTTCTTTGTTCCCAACTTATGGGGGACCTATATACTAAGTGTCCTATAGTTGGAGTTAACCCCATATAATCATCATTGGTATAAACATAGACTTTCTGTCCTTCACTGAGTTGTAAAGCCCTGGTCAGAGCTATGAGCTTTGCTAGCAGTGCATTAGTCCCAGGGACAAATGAGGGACTATAAAGCATCTGATGTAGTCAGTACTGCATACCCTGCCTTTCTTTCTTTCTTTCTTTCTTTCTTTCTTTCTTTCTTTCTTTCTTTCTTTCTTTCTTTTTTTTTTTTCTTTTGCAGAAC
>NW_004524652.1:8357524-8358821 GCF_000260255.1 Octodon degus
AAAAAAAAGAAGTGCTTATTTAGCTGGGGAGATAGCTCAGTAGAATAAGTGCTTGCCTGGCAAGCTCAAGGGCCTGAGTTCAATCCCCGGTACCACAAAGAAGTGCTTATTTAAGGCTCTGGAATGCAGTTTGAGAATCAGGTTCTCAGGTTAAAATATAGCTATTTGCCTTTTGAGATTCCTTGTAAGCTGCTAGCGGGGTTGTGTGATCTTACCATACCCTGCTATCCAAAGGTGACAAAAGCCTGTAATTCCTAGGAATCCCTTTAACTGTTTTAGAGTCTTGGGTTTCATAAAGGAAAGTACTGGTTTAATTCTCTCTTCCTCCAGGATTTGGCTTTCTTTAGATATGATAAGGCCCAAGTATTTCACTTCAAGACTACAAAGTTGTTCTTTAGATTTAGAGGCCTCAGAACCTCTGTCTGCTAAAAAATTCAGCAGAGCATGGGTGCCTTGGCCAGAGAGCTCGTCACCTGCGTACCGCAGGACTGTGACTTGGGAAAATTCGTATCATGCCAAGTCGTGGGAAAGCACTTGTCCAAAAGATGAGGATCGTATCTGAACCCTTGAGGAAGCACAGCCCAAGGCAGGGGCGAGGCCTGGCTGTGAGGATTTTCAAAGGCAAAATGAAGCTGGAAACCTTTACATAAAGTGTACAAAAGAAGGCATCTTTTAAATCAAACACTGGAAGCCAGCTGGCTTCTTCTGGCATCTGAGAAAGAAGAGTGCGTGGGTCAGGTCCCCCTGGGCACGTGGGCACTACTGCCTCATTTACCACTCTAGGGGCCTGTGCCAACTTATACTCCCCACTGGGTGTTGGGGCTCCCAAGATTGGGGTGTTGCAAAGGCTATTACAATGTCTGAGTAGACCTTGTGCCCTTAAATTATCAAGTAGAGGCCTAAATCCTTTTTTTAAACTTCAGGCCTTAGAGAGCCTTGTCTGGTGAGGAAAAATAGTTGGATTTTGAGATAAATTTGCTCCAGAGCAGCTTTTATTGCTTTCCGATCCGACCTTTAGTTGCCCATGCTTCAGGATTTATCTCTGTTTCCATGAGGGGCAGGCAGGATACCTAGCCTGGGTGCACATATATTACAGTATTAAAACAAGATAAGCTATCTCTCCCCAGGAGAGGAACTGGACTTTCAGGTATAATTAATAATAAAATGTATAAAAAGAAAACTATCCCAGTTACAGCCTAAAGGTCATGAGAAACAGTGAGTTTGGCTTGGTTTGGTTTGGTTTTGCTTTTTAAGACAGTGTCTTGGGGCTGGTGAGATGGCTCAGTGGTCTAAAGCA
>NW_004524652.1:8361241-8362199 GCF_000260255.1 Octodon degus
CCTCAATTCTCTCCTGAACTGAATATGTGTCAATCTCTTAAATACTGTGCTCAGGAAATAGCTCTCTCTGGTTTTAACAGAGAAATCAGTTCCTTCCACCAAGTCTCACACCAGAGAGACTGCGTTTGATGTGACACTGAGATGGGGCTTTCAGGTGTGTTCTCCCAGATGGGCAAAATTGTGATGTCTCATTGACCCAGACATGGGGTAAGCGTCCCTCATCTAAGATGATTCCCCTGTCTTGGGTGTTGGCAAATACTAATTTCCCACAGACCCAATTTAGAGGTTCTTTGTTGTCGAATAGGAGGGGGAGGTTGAGGTAGTTCAGAGTTCCTCCCTCCCTAATCTTCTGTAGAAACATGGCTCCAAAAGAAATGTACAAAGTGACAGGAAAAGATCAGAAATGAGCTCAGAAAAAGGATGTCTTTTCTTCTCATGCTCAAGGTGAGTTATTGAGAAAACCTGCCCAGGAGTTGGCACCCTCAGCCTGGAAAGGTGGAAGGTGGGGTATCTCAAGAGTAACGACCTCCTCATCAGCGGAAGACTGGAGCAGAGAGGAAACAAGCAGCGCCGGCTCGAGAGTCCTCGAGAGGGCACCGGGGAACTGGGCCCATCTGTCCCAGTGAAACCTGTCCTCCATGTCTTGAGAATGGCTGGGCTGCCAGCCTATTATTACCATTTAAATGGCAGAAGGAGCCCTGTAATTTACTGTTAGGCATGCATACTTCCTAAATATAAACTGGATTTCATAAAAAGATGCATTTTATAGCATTTCATATCAAAGTCCACTAGGGGGTGCTGTAACACTCCTTTCTCCTGGTGCTGTTTTCTAACAAATCCAAATAGGTCAAGCAAGGAGCACCAGTAAATTTAATGACTAGTAAGTCCAAATACAGTACATACAAAACAGGAATACAAGACCTTATTTGTAAATGTAAAATGTCTCATTAAAGGGACA
>NW_004524652.1:8363534-8364649 GCF_000260255.1 Octodon degus
TAGCCTATAATCCCAGCATTCCAAAGACTGAGGCAGAAGGATCACCATGAGTTTGAGGCCAGTTTGAGCTACATGAGAGAGTTCAAGGCCAGCCTGTACTACATAGTTGTCTCAGTTGCTTTTCTCTTGTTGCTGCGGCAAAAATACCAGACACCCAAAATGAAGGAAGGAAAGGTTTATTTAGCTCACAATTAGTGGAGGTCTCAGTCCGTACCCAGCTGGCTGGCTCCAAGGCAGAGTGGCACATGACAGAGGCAGCCGTTCATGGTGGCAGAAAAACAACAAAGAGCAAAGGGAGGAGCAGTGGCTGTGGCCACACCAGGTTCCAGGTTGGTGGTGACACAGAGAATTTGTTCCTCAGAATCTGGGTCATAGTGCTCAGTAATCCAGGCACTTGATCCTTACAGCCAAGAGAAGAAAACCTGGCTACTGCTCCAGCTGGCAGCAGACCTTGGTATCATCCATGTGGCGTTGGTTTTAGGCACAAGAAGAATGCAAGAGTTCTGAGGTTAAGAAGGCTTCCACCTAGATTTCAGAAGGAGGCCTGGGAGGCCAGGCAGCATGCCCCTGAGAGGGCGGTGTGTGAAGCTGTGAGTGAGAAGCCTGACATGCAGTGGAAACCCCAGAAATTTGGAAAAGTCAGAAACTTGGATCATCTAAGGAAAGTTGCAAGGAGGGAGCAAAGCCGGCCTACGAGAGAAGGCATGGGAGCTACCACCAGAAGTGCCATACAGGTGGAGCCACATGGAGCTCACAATTTGCCACAGATTGCTTCAGATGTTCTACATGGAACTACAGGATTTAATGTTTGCCCTTCTGGATTTTGGACTTGCTTTAGTCCTAATGCTTTGTATTCTGCTATTCGTACCTTTTGGAATGGTAATGTTCTTCTTGTGCCACTGAATGTTGGAAGTGTTTCACTTTTCATTTGTACAGGGGCTCACAGTAAGGGCTTGCCTTAGATCTTGGAGGAGACTTGGGACATGGACTCAGCGATGCTGAAACTGTTAGGATGCTGGCAACTATTAGAGATGGACTAAAATGCCTTTTGCATAAAGGGATGTACATGAGTCTTTGGGGGCCGGGGTGGAATGTTATGGTTTGTGTCTAGTTGT
>NW_004524652.1:8365624-8366486 GCF_000260255.1 Octodon degus
CCAGCTCAGTCCACCAGGGGGCGCGGCTGGCTGCCATGTGGTGCTGGGGGATTGAACCGTGGTCCCTGTACTCTGCCAAGCTTGTTCTAAGTAGGTGCTTTAGACCACTGAGCCATTTCACCAGCCCTCCCCCCATTTTGGATATATTGCTGAGTTCCCACATCTATAACATTTAAATGATGGAACAAAAAAAGGGAATACACAAGTGACACCTGGCTACCAGTAAGTGTCATGGTCATTATCCATAACACTTGGACCAAAGCCGCCACCTTGGTCATTATGCATGTCCACAACACACTAGAACTTGGTGAGATATCCTATCCTCAAACTGTTAGAAGTGCTGGTCATTTATTTGCCATTCCAGTATTTATCTTGCGTTTTATTCTTACTATCATGAAAACTTTTTCTTAGTTCAATTGTTTAGAAACATTTAGTTTTTAATTAATTAGTATTTAATTTTCTGAATATTGCTTAATCTTCATTTTTGTCTTAAGATTTACACTATATCTTTGACTTACAATTTATTTAAAAGACATCATATGATATCTTCTCCTAGTATTAGAAACTTTAAAAACTATATTTCCATTTTCTGTTGACTTCATATTACTTCTTCCCTGTCTTTTATACACACATATACACACATATATATGAAAAAAAGTGTATAACCTGACATAAAATTGGTAGTTTCATAGAAATCTTCAATGACCTTTAAATAAGGGTTCATCTAACATATTTTATATAGTCCTGTATAACTATCATTTTGAGAGCTCTTTATTGTTCACCCAGGAGCATACTGCAAATTCTCTTGCATTTTGAATTATGCTCTTTGTTATTTCCTATATGCTACTTCTGGAGGTATTAA
>NW_004524652.1:8367805-8382178 GCF_000260255.1 Octodon degus
TTGCCCACATACCTGTTCATCAGACTTATTTAGAAAAAGATAAAAAAAAAAAAAAAAAAATTGCTCTGGTCTCAAAAGGATGCACACAAAAAAAGAAAAATATTCCTCTGGATTGTACATGAAAGGAGACGGAGCATTCAGACATGGACTCCCAGCACTTGTGAGGCCGAGGCAGGAGGATCGTTGTGAGTTGGAGACCGGCCTGGGCTACAAAGTGAACTCAAGGCCCACCTGAGCCACATAGTGAGACCCTGTCTCAAAAAATAAATAAATAAAAGACATGGTGTGTGAAAAATCAGATGCGGCTTCCTTCTCTTCCGCTCCATCAGGAGTTTGCGTTCTCCTGGTTTTTAGTGTCTCCATTTTCCGCAGGTGCATCTGCCTTGGTTTCTCAATCAGCCACTTCAGCCTGTCTTCCCTTGGCTCCCCTTTTCCCCTTCTCTTGCACTTTTTTTTTTTTTTTGGTCTGAAGATTTATCCTTTCCTGCTGCCTCCGGTGGCTTTGTTTCCGCTTTTACAGGAGCGGTTTACCTGACAACCTTGCCGATCTCCTCTGGGGTTCCTCTTTCCTGCCCCTGCAGCGGAGCTGACCTTCCTTAGGCACCACGGCCGAGCAGGGCCTGCGGAAGCTGCTGCGGACCGAGGCCCAGGGGAGCCTTTTGGAGCTACGCTGCCTAGCTGCCGCTGCTCCTCCTGCTGCCAGAGCTGCTCAAGGACGGCAGCTTTTGATTACCTAAAGGAGTCGCAATCCAGAATCCATGAAACAGAAGAAACTCTGACCTCCACCCACGACCTCGCTGGGACCTCCAAAGAGGATACAGGACCTCCAAAGGATAGACGGAAATATAAGTTCCGACCTTCCAGGCTTCTGATACGCCAAGTTCATGTTCCTCAGAACTGAAGAAGGAATTCTAAGGAACAACGTAGGCCAAGCGTGGCAGGGGGCCTGCCCATTAGCTCAGTGGTTTAAGTGCCTGCTTAAGCAAAGCAGTCAGGCTCAGAATTCTGTGGTTCGATCCCCAGGTCCTCATGCCTTACCAGGCATGCCCTTAAGGCATCCTGAGTGGGCCAAAAGAAAACAAACAACAACAACAAAAACCCCAACCTTCTGAACTTTTCCCTGGTTCCACAAAAAAAAAAAAAAAAAAAGAATGGCAAATTTCCAGCACTCAGGAGGCTCAGGCAGGAATATTGTCATGCGTTTGAGGCCAACCTGGGCTACATAGTGAGTTCAGGTCGAGCCTGAACTACACAGTCAGACTCTCTCTCTCTCTCTTCTGTCTCTGTCTCGTGCCACACACACACACACACACACACACACAGAAGGAAAATTTTATTGTGGAAGAGACAGCTCCTGAGAGAGACAGAAGGGAACCTGGGAAAGCGGGTTGCCAGGGAGCCCACTTCTCAAAGGTAGTTTTACAAAGCAAAATCACGAGGTGGGTACAAAGTCATGAGGAGGGCACAACATGGGACAAAACTTTGATCAGCCAATACGATTAGGACAGCCACGTAGGTAATGTCGGCCCAATGGGGGAGCAAATTGGAAGGCTGGAATCAGACCTGGCTCTCCCAGCATCCAACCTGCTTGCCAACAGAGGCATTGTTCTCAGCAGGGACTCAGCTCAGCACTGACGCTGTCATTGGAAAACACGGGATGTTGTGAGAGAGACAAAATAGGACAGGGAATATGCAGGTCCCCAGACATCTGGAGACACCCAAAATATTACACCGGACACTTCAAGGACTTTGCCTACTGGGGTGCAGGGCAGCCAGGGAACATGGACTACCGATGTTTATTAACATCTTCCCACCTAATCTCCTTCGCCTGCTCTCCATTCCTATAAAAGGGGCTGCTTCTCTTTGTTCATGTTCTTCTCTTTGTACACATGCTCTTGTCACCTTCTGTCTGCCTGCACCCAGGGATTAAACCTATGCCTCGTTGCTTTCACAGAAGCCTGTAGCGTGGTCTCTGCCCCGGGTCATGTGTTCTTTAGGCAGCAAATGTACACGGAAAGCACCAGGATCTTTTTGGGGACGTGATGAGTCAGGAGGTCCTAGTCCCCCAGGCAGGTGATTGATGCCTATTTAGAATAGTGATTATAGTACATTGTTCATCCCTCAGAGAAGTATGTAGGTGGAGCCATTCCATCTTTATATTAAGGCCTGGCCCTTAACCAATGCACCTCCAGCCACAGTTGTAATGTGTTCTCATCCTCTGCACTGACCCCTTCAAGGTTCTAGCCCTGTCCGACTGCCTATAGTATTTCTCCCTAACTCGGCTGTCTATGATATGACTAGGTCACTGTCAGCCAGGTACCTATCCCCGGACCAGCAGGTCTCATGAGAACTGACACTCCTGGTGCAGTGGTCGGCGAGGAGGACGAGAAGGCAGAGACTATAAGAGGAGTGGAGCTGAAGCCTGGGGGTGGTGCGGACACTGCCGCTGTTGGACCCTCGGCGGATGGGAGAGGGTGCTTCCTGAACTGGGCGTGGCGGGGCTGGGAGGGGAGGAGAAGAGGTGACAGGTGCTGGTAAACGTCATTCTGAATAATTTTCAGAGGGTTCTGGTCACCAAGTCCCCCTTGGGTCTCCGCTTCCTGGCCTGAGCCCAGGTGCCTCCGCCCTACCCTCTGCAGTGTGGCGCCACCCCCCATTCAGCTGCTCTGCTCCCGCCAGCTGGGGGCCAGCGCCGCCGCCCTCCGCACATCCCTGCCACTGGCTGCAGAGCCGCCGGTGCAGTCCACGCCACTGCAGTCCATGTTCTCCTTAACCCAGCCTGTGCTTCTTAATGCCGGGGCCTAGAGATGCGCACCCAGGAAGACAGAGGCAGCGGGTTCCTTTAAGGCCTATTTTTAACCGTCCCCGAACTGAACTCAACTTAATCATCTTTGCGTCGTTGACACTTGAAATATGTGAGTCACACGCGCGGGGATGAGGGCTGGCGCGGCGCTTTAAATATCAGGCACAGTCGAGACCACTGTTCAGAGAGCTGCTCAGGCTGGGGGCCGCTGGCTCGCTCGGCTGTGACATAGTGTGGGGCTCTAGAGACAGAAGCGCCAGATTCTAATCCTGAATATGTTTTCTGCTTCTCCAAGCTTCAGTTCCTTCATTAGAGGCAAAACTTGACATGGGACCATTCCTAGTCTATACCACTTCGCATGTGTGTTCTAACTTGCCTCGTGGTTACAATGTGGCTGCCAGCAACAATGGGGCCAACATGCTCCCTTGTGCACCAGATTACCTTTCTAAAACCCCAAATATGGTTAAATTCCAAAATATACCCTGTAGCTGGGTATGGTGGGACGCGCAGTCACAGCACTGGAAGGCTGAAGCAGGAGGATTACCTTGAGTTTGAGGCCAGTCAGGCCTGGCTACATAATGAGTTCAAGGCCAGCCTGATTACAGAGCGAGACCCTGTCTCAAGAAAAACAAAGACAAAGTATACCTTGTGGTGTGGTTTAGGAACAAAAGAGAGGGACTCTTAGCATGGCTAGGTTGCAATTCCTTCAAAGGGCCAGGGGAGAAAGTAAAAAATCACGGGGAATTAGGCTGTTCTAGAAAACCAGGAGCCCTCTACCTTTGTAGCTACTTCTTGATTTTGGCCCTAGGGGAAGCAAGTGGTCAGCTTGTGCTTCTGGGCCACTTGAAGGAATTCTGGTGGCACAATGAGTTGCTCGTTACTAGTCACCCTGGATCTTGGTCACAGTGCCGTGTGGTCTTTAAAAAATGGTAGGCACAGGCTTGTAATCCCAGCAGCCCTCAGGAGGCTGAGGCAGGAGGAACCCTGCAAGTTGGAGGCCAGCCCCTGGGCTACGTGGTGTTCAAGGACAGCCTGGACTGCACAGGGAGACGCCATCTCAGAATAAATAAATAAATGGCTAAATGGTTTTTCTCTTCTGCATCACGGGAGAACTGGGCTTTTAGCTGTGTGTCAAGTCTGATGCTCAACTGTGATGAGCGCGAAGGGAGGAAGGAGCGCCGTTACTAAGTTACAAGTCACTGAGTTACAGTGTCACATTGGTCCTTGGAGCCTGACGGCGCCTGGTTAGTTAGGAGTCTCTGGGGTTCGGGGAGGAGCACACCACCCCTGTGCTCTTCTAGGGCGCCGACAGCGCCTTCCTTGGAGACCGCTGCCCTCGTCTGTGCGGTCACAAACGCGCGCGTTCTGGGGTCCTCAGCCGCCACGCTCGAGCCGTGGAAGCATCAAGCGTCCTGCGGCGCCGAGGACCTGCGCGCGGCCCGGGACCCGCGCAGCAGCCGGTGGGTAAGTTCCTGGCCTGCTGCTCCACTGCGCCCCCTGCTGGGAAAAAGCAATGGCGCAGCGGCTCACCAGAGCCTGGGGAATAGCAATGTCCCCCTCCACAGATCACAAATAAGTGACTGTGTAAGATAGCTTCAGAAAGCCCAGTGGATTTCCATTTTCCTCCCATAACGTCCTTGTATGAAATGAGTTGCTTAAGTCTGCGCCCCTGCCTGGCTGGGGCCCCATCATATGCTTAATTCCATCACCAAGGCCCATGGAACTGCCTGCTGCAGGGTCCCTGGGGAGCCCTTTAGGGCCTTACAGTGCAGAAGTGCAGGAAGCACCAGCCTCCCCCCAACAGCTAATTAAGCCCAGCTGCCAGAGATGACCTCTGCCAGGGGAAACAGGCTGGATCTGCCAAGATCTTACCAGTGCCCAGGACTGCAGGTGCTGTAGTGGACAGATTGGGGTGCAGGAAGTGGAAGGCACTTGCCTGTGTCCCCTGACTCAGACCCCGACTTCTCACCACTTTCTCTTGCACACATTGCACTCCAGAAGTGTGCAGCCTTTAGATTTGCCCCAGGAATTGCAAACCCAAATCCCTGTTGGCTCTGCTGGCTACAAGAAATGTGGGTCTCAGAGAGGAGCAGTTAGGCAATAGGGTGGACAGAGGCCAGCAGCCATAAGAGAGGGGGCATCACTGGCATTCATGTTTCAAAACAGTGTGACAAGCTGGGTGTGGCGCACACACCTGTCATCCCAGCACTCAGGAGGCTGAGGCAGGAGGATTGCTGTATGTTTGAAGCCAGCTGGGGCTACGCAGTGAGTCCAAAGCCAAGCTGAACATAGTGAGACCCCCATCTCAATCAATCAATCAGCAAGCCAGCCCAGGCATAGGTAGTCCAGTGATGGGGCATTAGCATACTGTGGCGATAAGGACCTGGCATTTCCCCCATTTTCCTCTGCACTCCTCAGTGTGTGGCATTTCTTCTCGTGGTTATTGGATGGTTACCATAGCACCATCTTTCACAATAACTCCCAGAAGCACTTAAAAGGGGAACTTGCATAGATGTCTCCTTACAGCTCATTGGTACGAGTTAGGTCACGTGCCCATCCTTTGACCAATCATTGACAAAGAGAAACGGCGTTCTTGTGGTTAGCCAGAACCAATCATAATTCATCATCGGTGAGTAGGTGGGCAGGGATTGGAGGATTGGAATTATGTAAGGAAGGAGACTTATGTAAGGAAAGCTATGAGTGCGTGTGAGGTACTATAACAAATCAGTCCCCACATCTCCTTAGCATAATAGAACAGAAGTTGATTTTCAGTTACATAACAGTCTGATGAGGGTGTCCACAGTTGGCAAGTGACTTCTTTCAGGAGTTGAGGTGGGAACCTGTTTTATGGCTCAGGCTCTTGCAAGTGTGAGCAGGGGAAGAGAGGCTGGAAATGTCACGTCAATGAAGTCATGGTCTAAGATGCCACACTTGCTCTCTGCTCCCGCCCCATTGGTGAGAATTTGTCACATTGTCCTTCCTGGATGCTGAACACATTTAACAGTTGCCCAGGTTGTTCTCTCTGCCCAGAACTTTTTCCTCCAGTTTTCATCTTCTTTGTGAACTCCTATTCATCCTTCAAAACCCAAACTAAAACTCATTTCCTCTCTCTCTTTTTAAAACTCATCTCTTTTGAGGCAACTTTCTCATTATATCACTGTGTGCTGCCTTCATAAGATCTTGAAAGCTACTCACTACTGAATTCCCTACAATGTTTAGCACACACCAAGGCCTCAGTTTTTGTGCTAAACGTAAGTACTCCAGACAGATGAATTCATTTGGATGAAAGTGTTAGAAAACTCAGATGGCTTTAATGCAATCTTTGATTCATATCACTCAACAAAACACAGCGGTATCTTCAGGCTTGACTAAATCCAGGTGACACATTTTCAGGATTTTTTCTTGCAACATATAAGCTTTATGTTTGAGTCCCTTGTGGGGGCAAGACTGCTTTCAGCCACTCCTGACCTCCCTCACTACGTTCAAGGAGAGCAGGAAGCGAAAGCTCTCCCTTCCCAGGGTCTAAACTGGAATTCCGGCTGGATTGCCTAGACTAGCCAGGGTGAGGTGGCATTCCTGAAGGAGCCCCAGGTTATGGGCTGGGTTAGGCAGATTGGGCAGGGACCTGGCACCCTGCTTGACCCATCCAGAGTGGCATGTTCTAATCCAGAAACTGATGGGGTGTAGACAGCTCTAGGGCAGAAATGAAATGAGTTTTGGGAGGCTGAGGCAGTAGGACTGAAATTCAATACTGATTGGATAATTTAGCCCAACGCTATCTCAAAGGGAAAAAAAGCTGGGTGTGGTGGTGCACACCTTAATCTCAGCACTTAGAAGCCTGAGGCAGAAGAATCATCTTGAGTTTGAGGCCAGCCTGAGCTACGTAGTCAGACCCCGTCTCCAAAAATAAATGAGTGAATGAATGAGAAAGACAAAAAAGGTCAGGGGACATAACTTTATTTACAAGTCTTGTGTTCAGCTGGGTGTAATGGCACATGTCTGTAATCTCGGCACTTGAGAGGTTGAGTCAGGAGTATCTCCATGAGTATGAGACCAGCTTCGGCTATATAGTGAGGTCAAGGTTGCCCTCTGAACTAAAAAAAAAAAAAAAAAGACAAAAATCTTGGGTTCAATCCTCAGTACCAAAGGGAAAAAAAGTTTATGGTGAGGGAAAACACAACTCCCAATGAGAAATCAGGGGCATTCCTACCAGCTTGGCACATGGGCAAATGCTAGATGCCCTCAAACCTCAGAAACATTAGGCTATACTGGGCCTGGGCCTTATGAGATGCTCCGTGTCACACCAGCCACTGTGTGCTGAACCCTCATTATGCAAAAGGCACAGTGATTTCACACAATGAATGACCAGCAAGGTGGCTTCTAGAATTTTCCCCACTTAGCAGATGAGGCCAAGTGACTTGTCCAAGGTGGACTCTGAGCTGAGATCTCTACCTGGCAGGACCCTCAGGGGGTTCTGCTTTAGAAACGCAGATCCTGTAGTCTGGACTGGGGGGTGTGGTGGGCACAGTGGGCCTCACGGCCTCTAAGTTCTTCTGGGGCTAATGTTCCACCCTCCTGTGTACCTGTGGGTGAGGGGAATTTTAAGATGGGACCTGACAGATTGTCTCTCAGTGCCACTGGCTGCTGCTCTAAGACAGGGCCAGGGTTCCACCTACAGCTGCAGCTGAGATTGGGCACATTTCACTTTAACCATGAGGGGATGCGACACCCTGGTGCCATGTTGCCCCCTATCCTTTAGGAACGCGGGAGCAGAAGGGTAAGTGACACGTGGAGCCATCTGCCCAGCTCCTAATAATAAATTGTGAGAGGAACAAGTTCCAGGCAAACACTGCTTTGGGGGGGCTCTCCTCACACCCGGGCCACCATCTGCCATGTCCTCGTCATGTGCCAAGCTGTGGGCGGAGGGACGGGACAGTCAGGGTGGGGGAGGTGCAGCCAGGCTCATAATCCTCTTCCTTTTGCCACTGAGGCAAGGGTACTGCGAGGAGAGGCGCCCTCCCTGAGCAGAAGACAAGCTCCATCCTTTCAAGATGCCGGCGGTAGGTATAACGACAGCCTCTGAGGATGGTCAGACAGTGTTTTGGCTTCCTCCTGAGTATCAGCTCATCCGATCCCCACCCTACATCTATGTGTACCCACTTTAGAGACGGGAGGCTGGAGGCTCCTAGAGGTTCAGTGTCTTGTGAGAGAGGGCAGAGCAAACCCAGGCCCTAGAGAACACCCCTTCCCCCACAAGGCGGCCAGGCCCCTCTTCAGATGCAACAGTGAGGCCTGCTGTGTAACAGACCAGCGGCCGACATCAGCCGGGATGGGCTTCCACCGCTAGTCCCGCCCAAGCTGCCCTCAGCCCTCTGCCACCATGTAGCCTCTTGGGTCACCTGATCCCTAGCTCTCTGCTGTCTCCCAGTCGAAGAAGTACAGGAGGAAAGATTCGGAGGAGGTCCCTCTGGAACCTTCTGAGAAGGTCAAGGAGCAGCTGGCCGAAGCCGAGCTCTGTAAGCTCAGGCAGCAGTTCCGGAAGATGGTAGAGAGCCGGAAGTCCTTCAACTTCCTCAGCCAGCGGAAGATCGCCAGCCAGGGGTGAGGGACAGCGGAGGTTTGCACCCAGGGGCCCTGGAGGACAGCCAAGTTTCGCTGTTATGGCCCCCACCTTTTCTCCTCCTCACTGGCCGCTGAGGCGGGTACCCCCTTCCGAGCCCACCCAAGGGACCCAGGATGTTTTAATCAAAGTCAAGAGAACCCCACTTGCAAATGGCTATGGTGGGAGGGAGGAGTGTTTACCAGAGCGTCTGGGGCCCCCTGGGAGCAGGGCCCCCACATCTCAGATTCCTGGATGAAGAACGATTTCTGGTTCCTGTTTCTCTTTACACACCAGCTTTCCTCTTCCTTCCCTCTGAATTTCAGCTCTGGCAGTCCGCAGATCTCGAGTTTGCCAGTAACCAAGGGCCAGGCAAAGACACTGTCTTCAATGACGTCAGCCCCAGAGTCCCAGGATAAGCAGAGTCTGATTGGCTCAGTTAGGGTTAGGCGTCTACTCCTGGTCCAATCAACTGCATCATGGGCGTGGCTATCCCCACAGGGTTTTAGTTGAAAGCAGGGGAATCTCCAGGCTTGGGCTGTGTGACGCGCAACAGCGTTTCCTCCGTGTGTGTCCTGATGGGAATTGCAAGGTAGACTATTAGCAATTGGATCGCCCTACAAACGACAATGTGTACATTTCTCTGCTCAATAGAAGCGTGTTCCTTTGAGCTGCGTAAACAAACGTTAAATAACATTCTTTGACTCTCCCAATGTAGTTCTTTAGCTATATCCGTAATGCGTATAATGACAGAATGTGTCCATCATTAAAAAGAAAACCTTACCGCTAGGTGATGCATGGAGCTCAGAGGATGGAGAAGAAGAATCCTTTATTTTATTTATTTTTTTAAATTTTTATTTATTTATTTTTACATTTTATTTATTGTGTGTGTGGCCAGTTCAGCCCACCTGTGGGCGGGGCTGGCTGGCATATGGTGCTGGGGGATCGAACCGTGGTCCCTGTGCTTTGCCAAGCTTGTTCCAAGTAGGTGCTTTAGACCACTGAGCCATCTCTCCAGCCCCAGAAGAATCCTTTAGATTTCCCCATAGAGTCACTTCTTAGGGCCATTTGTAGGAAGTTTTTAAGGGCGTCTTTTTCTCAAGACTCTTTACTGCCATCTGTTGGGAAAATGGTCATTGTGTAGGGATTGAGTTTGAACAAGAAAAAGCGTGTCCTAGGAAACAGTAATAAATCAAGTCAGTGGCGCTTTGCCGGCGCTCCCTAGGGTTGTGCAGTCTACAACCTGCCCATCCGGCCTGGCTATCCTGATTCTTAGCCTGCTCCTGGAAGACATCAGGAGAATCCCTCCTTGTGAGTGTATCTCTAGGTCCTTTGATCTGGTTTCATTTTGATGGCACTAAAAGGGAGGCTCTTGGAAGAGAGAGTGTAGGTTCTTTATAGGGTCAGAATCAGGTAAGGTGCCTGGGGCACAATATTTAAGGAAACACTTTCTGCCGCACTGACCTGCATCACACCACCTTGATAGTAAGCACCTCCTTAAATTTTGGGGTGTTTTACTACCTTCACTCAATCTCAGCCCTGCCTAGGGGACACACAAACCCTCCTTGCGATTTAACCTTCCCCTTCTGCCAGTCTTACTTGGATGGAGCTGTCTCTGTTTTTCTCTCCACTTTAACAAAGACCCCATCCAGGAGTCAGGGAAGAAGGGAGAAACATCTCAGCTGCAGGTTGACCCAGGACTCTGGTCATAACCACGTGTGACTACTGAAGTTGTAACTGAGGATATAAAATGAAAAATTCAGTTGTTCAGCATACTGCTGTCTCAAGGGTGCCCTAAACACGAGTGTGCCGGTGGATTCCCCTAGGCGGGACAGAGAGAGAACATTCCCATATTTACAGAGTGTGCTATGGAAGAGCATTGGTGCGGGACAGCTGGCGGCCCAAGGGCCAGCTCTGGCTGCTGCTGGGTTTTGTAGATAAAGTTTTATTAGCACACAGCTCATGCCTATTTGCCCAAGTATTTCCTATGTTTGTTTTCACACTGCAGGGAGATAGAAGGGATTGCAGCAGGGACTGTGTGGCTCCCAAAGCCTCAGATGTTCACACTTTGACCTTTTATAGAGATAGGTATGCCAATCCCTGGCCTAGAACATTCTAGAACCATGCTTCCCACTCCATAGTGTGCATATGGAGCGCTTAAGGAATTTGCTCTTGTTAAAAGCAGATTCTGCCTTTCTGGGTCCAGGGCTGGGGCCTGAGATTCTGCATTTCTCAAAGCTAGTAGAGCAACACCGAGACAGTTTTCTACAAGCCGTTGCAGCAGCTGGTACTGGTACTCAGGCTTTGCCAGGATTGTGGCTACTGGGCTGCTTCCCACCATTTGGATGCAAAGGCTGGACAGTCTCCCACGCATCCTATTCTCTTTGCAGAACCCCACCAGCACCTCACCCTCCCCAGCTTTTCTCTAGAGTAGGAATCAAGGCAGAGGAGGGGCCTCACATCGGCTAACTGAATCCAATTGCAACTGAATCTAATTGTAATCTAATCTGATTGCTCCTCTCCTCCCCACCCCAGCCTAGAAGCTGGCAGGGCTTCCTCTCTCTGTGTTGATGCAAACCTGAAAAATCCTGCCTGATGGTTTTTCCCTTGTTACCAGAGATAATTGGTTGTAAAGTCAGGAAGACGGTCGGCAGAATCTGGAAGATGCCAGCAAGCTGCTGTGAAAGGGCGCTCTGCTCTTCTAGCAAATGGGTTTTGACAAGCACAGTTGCAAATTGTCCCCAGGAAGAAAACACCCCTCAGAGCAGACAGACCAGGGGAACCCTCGGCACCCCGGGGCTCGGTGCAAGTCCTAGCCCTGGATCTGGAACCTCCTGCCACCCCTTTGCCTAGCTGGGGAAGGTTCTGTCCCCGAGGCCTCTCTTCAGGTCATTTTGGGGTACGGGGCTAATTCTGGGCTGCTTTCCTGACAGCAAGGAAATCCAGACTCTGAAAGCAGAACAAGAAGACATTGCCCTGCTTCTGCACCTCATAAAGTCCCCCAAGAACCTGAATCTGAATCAGAAAAACTACCTGGAACTGCGCTTCCTGCTGCAGGCCAAAGAGGACTACGAGGCGCTGATCAAGTCCTTGCGGGCGCTGCTGGCCGAGATGGATGAGAAGGTGTGGCTGCCTATGAGGAGCTCTGCTCCGCGAGGGGCCGGGGAGCAGGGGGCAGCGTGCAGACCTGACACAGTGTCTGCTGGGGCTTTTGGGGGGGAACCTCCAAATGTGATTGGCCATGGTCCCCATTGTCCCTGTGCACTAAAGCTGCAGTACATCCGGAGCCCACCTACACATCCTACTATGGGCTGGGGGCGGTGCTGGCAGTGGCGGCACCCGGATGAGTAGGAGCGGAGTGGAAGTTCTCCGCTGGCCACTGGGCACTCACAGACTAGCGACCTTCCCCATCCAGAGAGGGGTGCAGGCAGTGCAGCCCTCCCATGTGGACCCAAAAGCAGAGAGCTGAGAGTTAAGGGTGGCATTAGCCATCAGGCCCTCCACTGGCCTTGGAAGGCCCTGCGGAGCCTGGCCCTGAGTCATTCCTGGGCGGCAGACCCTGCAGTAATTTATTGCTCCTCTTTAGGCAAAGCCTCCGCTGTGTCTCTTCTGCCTCTCCGGGCCTTTCCGCCCCTGTGTACGTCTCACCAGTGCTGCTCCTTCTGCCTGCCTTGCCCCTCTCCTTCCCCAACCCCTCTGCTTGGCAAACTCCTATTTATCCATTAGGTCCTAGTTCAAATGCTGTTCCCGGAGATGCCCCACATACCTTGCCTGTCCCTCCCCTGAGGCTCATTGCCCTCCATGGTTTGTTCTCAATGTCACATTTCAGGTTCTCTGATGCAGGTACCTCGGGGAGGCCATGGTTACCATCACAGTCCTGCTGTGTGGCACAGAGCAGGTGCTTAATAAAAACGCATGAATGAGTGAGTGAGTGAGTGAGTGAGTGAATGAATGAAAAGGGAATCCGTAAAAGGATATAGCTCAGTGTCATAAGTGCCTGCCTGGCAAGTTTAAGGTCTTGAATTCAGTCCTGGTACTGAAAAAAAAAAAAAAAAAATGTGGAGAGGGAAACTTTAAAAAAGATAGGAACCTGGGTCATTAGAAGTGTTAGGAAGGCTGGGCTTCATGGCATGAACTTGTAATTCCAGCATTCTCCAGGCTGAGGCAGGATGATCCTGTGAATTTGAGACCAGCCTGGGCTACAAAGTGAGCTCAAGGACAGCCTGAACTGCATAGCGAGACCCTGTCTCAAAAAGACAGAAAAAAAAAAAAAAAGTTAAGCAAAAGCAGCCGAGTTTGGAGTCCTTCAGAGGTCATGGTGTCACCCTCCTGGAGCACAGTGCCACCCCACAAGGTGACAGGGTCCAGAACCCTGTCCCTGTGTCCACCACACAGTAGCAGATGGGGAGGCCAGGGATACAGCTCAGCACAGCACAAGGTCCTGAGTTTGATTCCCAGTATAAAAAACTAAGATAAAAGCAGTAGCAGTTGGGGATCTCGCTGGGCACTGCCTGGCCTTAAACATACTGCCAGCTGAGGGGAAGCTGGCAAATTGCTTGTGGACTCTACTTCTCCCACAGCTGTGGCTTGGGACAAGCGGATCCCATTAGCCTCAAGCCTGACCCTCAGCATGGAGGGGCTGAGCTGTGAGCTGTGCAGGACCATGGGGGACATAGTGTACAGGGAACAGAGGCTCCTGGGCCCAGGGGACTCCCTACAGGGCAGGTGACATCACAGTCTCAACATGCCATGCTCCTTTCTGGATTTTTCTTTTTGTCCTGGAAATTGAACTCAGGACCTTGTGCTTGCCAGGCAGGCACTGTGCCACTGAGCTCTCTCTCCCTGTGCCTCATTTCTGGATATTAAAGTGGTGAACGAAGACTTTTGAGCCTGGATTTCACTATGTAGTAGTCCAGTCTGGCCTTAACTCACTATGTAGCCCTGGATGGCCTCAAACTCACAGTGATCCTCCTGCCTCAGCTTCAAGAATGCTGGGACTACAGGTGTGTGACACCATACCCAACTGAGATTTACCTCTTTGGTGCCCGTTCAGTTGAACTTGATCTTTCTTTGTACATGTGTGACTGGCTCAGCCCACCCTCGGGGTGGGGCTGGCACGGCATGTGTGTTTTTGTTTTTGTTTTTGTTTCAGTATTAGGGTTTAAATTCTCACCCTTCACTCAGACCCTTCACACACAGACCCCTGGGCCTCAGCCTTTCTGATTTTAAATTTTTGAGTCTTGTTGAATCACTAAACTGCCTGGTCTGGGCTCCAATTTTTTATCTTCCTGCCTCAGCCTTCCAGAGCACTGGGATTACACCCTGCTATGTGGTTGTTTTGTTTTGTACATGAGCTAGTGAGGGTACAGAAAGCCCCTCCAGGGACGACGTCCTTCTTGTCTGCTGGAAAGAGCAGCACAGCCCAGGGAGGCAGAATTTGTGTCCACAGGTAATGAAATTCACAGGCACAGATGAGAACGAGAACTCAAAATTGCCTCATTTTACCCTAAACTAAGATTAAATTCAGGGCTAATGAGATAGCTCAGCGGTCTAAAGCGCCCTCTTAGGCAGGATTAGCAGCACGCAGGGACCAGATTTGACCGGGCACCACATGCTGCGCCAGCCTCGCCCCCAGGGTGGGCTGAGCCGGTCACACACGCAGAAAGAAACATCAAGTTCAACTGAACAGGCACCAAAGAGGTAAATCATACTTCTCGCTACAAGACAAGAAAAATTATTACAGGTTTTGCTCTAGCCCGCTTCAGTGGGTGAACTGTAGAATTTGCACCCCTGCAGATGTTAACACAGCTGGGCTCTCTCTCTTCTCTCATTCAGATTTTTCAGATGGAAAAAAAACTCAAAATCCAAAAACAGATCTTCGCAAAAATGCAAGAGGCCAGTAACCCCCAGAAACTGCAAAAACAAATCCACATTTTGGAAATGCGTTTGAATATGGTAAGGTGTCCCGGGA
>NW_004524652.1:8383563-8384808 GCF_000260255.1 Octodon degus
CCTTTTTACCAGTGCCACTGGCAGAAGCCTTCTGGGCTTCAGGTTTCTTCTCTTTAGTGTCTGGCTTCTCAGTTTTTTCGCCTACCATCTTACAAGATGGAAAAGAGATCCTGGCCTCTCAAAAAGTTTTATTTTGAGACAGGGTCTCCCTTAGTCACCCAGGCTGGCCTCAACCTTGTGATCCTCAGCCCCCTGAGTAGTTGGGGTTACAGGCATGTACCTCATGCCCAGTGTATACTAGATTCTCTCAATTGCAAACTGGTTTAAAGCCCAACAGAAAGGGAAGGTACTGGCCCTAGAATGGAAAGATCCAGAGGCAGAAGTGGGGCTTTCAGGTATGGCTGGAACCAGGTGCTCCAAACATGTTTTTTGGATGACACTTCTGTCCTCTCCTCTGGGTAAACTTCATTTTTGGCATCCCCCAACGTGAATTAATACTAGCAGAGGGGGAGCCTCTCTTTCTGGAGTGTTCAGTCCCATGTCCAAGCGGGGGTTCCCAATGCAAGCACTTGGGTAAGCTCCCACCCCTGAACCAATCGCTGAGTGGCCCCTAACCTCTGTCCTGGCCCACCCCAAGTCAAGAGTGAGAGCGCACAGCCCCATCTGCACTGTGGGGACTGAGAGCCTACCAGGGAAGGTTCCTGTGAGCAGGGAGAAAGGTAAGGGGTGATGGGCAGGTGCCTTTCATGGCCAGCCTGGTCCTGACCCTGCGGTTCGCCCCACTGGAACAGCAGAGGAGGTGAGGCTGCTCCACAGCTGCCCCACCATGACCCCAGGCTCTAACCAGGAGGGGGTGGCATGACAGGATCTGATTTGTCCCTGTCCCCAAGGCTGCCTGGAGCAGAACAGTGTCTTTTTAAGCCCCGTTCCTCGTTCCTCGGGGATTTGCAGATGTGCCCAGGGTACACGTGAAAATGCAACCTCCGGGCCTCTCCAGTGTCCCCGAGTTAGCACCCTCCAGCAAAGCCCTCCAGCATCTGCTGTGCTTTTAGCAACCTCAGAGGGAACAAAGGCCCCAGGGAGCTTAATGCCTGACTTGCTAAGGCCTATAGGGGCTGCCACTCAAACATCTGTTGAATGACTGAATTACTGAAGGCACGCCTGATTCAATCATGGCTTGCCTGTAGAGATCTGCTTTTTTTTTTTTTTTTTTTTTATTATAGATCTATTCAAATTTTCTTTCTTTCTTTCTTTCTTTCTTTCTTTCTTTCTTTCTTTCTTCTTTCTTTCTGTTGAGAACAGGTT
>NW_004524652.1:8387604-8388572 GCF_000260255.1 Octodon degus
CAGCTCAGCCCACCAGGGGGCGGGGCTGGCTGGCATATGGTGCTGGGGGATTGAACCGCGGTCCCTGTGCTTTGCTAAGCTTGTTCTAAGTAGGTACTTTAGACCACTGAGCCATCTCACCAGCCCGGGTATGCAAATCTTGCTGTGGTTTGATGCTTTTAATTCTTACAGGAAAATACCAGGAAGGAGAATAGCCGAGTTGGCTGGAACCTCAAGTCCTAGTTTGTTTTTTGACTGGGAATCGAACTCAGGACCTCACACTTGCCAGCTAGTCCTAGTTTTTGAGGCATCTCCACACTGATTTCCATAGTAGCTGGACCAGTCTTCATTCCTACCAACAGAAAGAGAAGGGTTCCCTTTTCCCCACAGTCCCACTGACATTGATTATTGGTTGGTTTCTTCAGAATGGCCATTCTTTCTGGAGTGAGATGGAATCTCAGCATTGTTTTTATTTGTATCTCTTAAATGAAATTTTTTTCATGTATTTAATTACTGCTTCTACTTCATCTGAGAAACTTCATTTCAGATACCCATTTTTTTTTTTTTTTGGATTGGGTCTTTAAATTTGAGGGCTGTATATCTATATCATCTATATCTATATCTATATCTACCAGAAATCAAACTCGGGCCTTGTTTGCCAGGCAGGCCCTGTGCCACTGAGCTATATCTCTGGCTTTTATATATTCCATATATTAGTTCTTTGTCTGAAGAACAACTAGAAAACATTTTTTCCAACACTGTGGGTTGTCTCATCACTCTGGTGATTCCTTTTGCCGAGCAAAAGCTTTTCAATAAGGTGAGAGCCCAGTTGCTGATTCTTTGTGATATTTCCTTTGCAATTTTTTTTTTTTTTTTCAGAACTGGGGATTGAGGGGCTGGTGAGATGGCTCAGTGGTCTAAAGCACCTACTTAGAACAAGCTTAGCAAAGCACAGGGACCACGGTTCAATCCCCCAGCACCACATGCCA
>NW_004524652.1:8389787-8393370 GCF_000260255.1 Octodon degus
TGAAATCCCCTCAGGATTTATCCTGAGATCCTGTACCTCAGATTGTAGATCCTTTGTCAGTGTCAGCCATGTGGATGAGTCACGGCCAAGGAATTATTTCTGTATCTCCTAATCTGTTCCATTGGTCCTCAGGTCTGTTTGTTGTTGTTGTTTTTACAGTACCATACTGTTTTTTCCACAGTAGCTTTGTGGTGTAATTTCAAATCAGGGATTGTGAGGCCCCCCCCCCTTTGTCTTTTTGAGGCAGGTTTTCACTATGCAGTTTAGGCTGGCCTTAAACTCACTTTGTAGCCCAGGCTAGTCTCAAACTCACAAGGATCCTCCTGCCTCTGCCTCCCAAGTGCTGGAATTACAGGTATACACCACCACACCTGGCTATACTGATTCTTTCTACCCAAATACAAGTGATTTCTTTCCACTTTCTGTTATCCTTTTGATTTCCTTTATCAGAGTGCTATAGTTTTCAATGTAAAGGTCCTTTATTTCTTTTGTAAGATTGATTCTTAGCTACTTCATTTTATTAGATGCTATTGTGTTATTTGTGTGTGTGTGTGTGTGTCTGCAATTGAACTCAGAACTTTACACTTGCCAGCCAGGTGCTTATGCCACTGAGTCCCCAGGCCAGTCTCGAACTCACAGTGATCCTTCTGTTTCAAACTCCTAAGTGCTGGGATTACAGGCAAGCACCCTCATGCCTGGTTCTGGGCCAGCACAGCATGTGGGGCCAGGGATCAGACTCAGGACCTTGCCCTTGACAGGCAGGTTCTTAGGCCACTGAGCTATCTCCCTGGCCCCTTAGATACTTTTATGAAAAGGGTTGTTTCCCTAATTTCTCTCTCAGTGAATTTGTTATTTGTGTGCAGGAAGGCTAATAATTTTTGAGCGTTGACTTTGTATCTACCTACACTACTAAATTTTGTTATTAAATCTAGAAGCCTTTTGTTGGAGTTTTTGGGGTCTTGTACATATGTCATCCACAAATGATCATAATTTAACTTCTTCCTTCCCTACCCTTACTCCTTTCATTTCTTTCTCTTGTCTAATTGCTCTGTTTCCAGAATTATATTTAATAAGAGTGGTGACAGTGGACATCCTCGTCTTGTTCTTGATTTTGAAGTGAAATCTTTCAATTTTTGTCCATTTAGCATGATACTGACTGCTGGCTTGTCACATGATGGCTTTTATCAGGTTGAGATAAAGACCATGTAATCCAATTTTCCGTAGGGTTTTTCTCTTTCATCATGAATGAGTGTTGGGCTTTGTCAACTGCTTCTTGTGCATCTATTGATATGAACATGTGCTTTTTGCCTCTGGCTCTGTTAATATGGTATATTGCGTGTATTGGTTTATCCAGATCTGCGTTGATTAGTCCCAGGAAGCCAGCTGCAGAGTCTCAGCAGACTAGTGGAGAGTCCTAGCAGCCCTGTGGACCTAAAGGTCCACTTGCGCTTTCAGTTCAGGGTGGCCCCTAGCTCTGAAGCTGGACCTGATTTGCTCAGCCTGCAACCCTCCCTCGTGCCTCCTGCCTGCTGGAACTCAGACTCCTTGACCCTCGGCCTGCTCCACTCGGTCCCACCGCCCCTGCCACTGGGAGCCGCTAGATGGCGCCAGCGCACAGCTGCTGTGCGTTGGCCTCTCTCCAGGATGGCTACCGCCCAGTCGCACTCTCCTGGGGAACATCTGAGCCCAAATAATTCACCAGTCCTTGCAGTCCCCTGCGTCTGTTCCACTGAGTATTTCTCCCTGGTGACCTCTGGGGTCACCAGTAGTCCCTGACCGCCCAGGGGGTCCAAGGCTCAGGGAGAAAGGATGGCTTGACAGCTCCTCCTTCTGCCCTGAGATCTCTCTCTCTTCGTGGGCCTCAGTGCTCCCTTCCCAGCCTTGCTGGGTCCCCAGGACCCACTTTGGTCTCTGTTCCCTTCCTCCAGTTACTCCACGTCAGCCTCTGGACACCAAACCTCGGGGAATCTCTGCTGTTCACCACTCAACCATCTTTCCAGAAGTCTGAATTAGTAACTGCTAACGTTCTACTTTAATTGCTTCATCTTTTTTTTTTTTTTTTACCTTGAAATATTTTAAAGTAAATTCCAGGCATTATGTTATTTTACCCCTAATTTCTTTAGTTTCATCTCTTAAAATTAACAGCTTTCTGTCATAATCATAATAGCAGTTTCACACTTGATTGGAGAAATATTTCCTTAATATTACCCAATAGTACTATATTAAAATTTCTCTGGTTCATCCCATAATGCCTTTAAAGGTTGACTCAAATCAAGGTTCATATAATTGTTATTGTGTCTTTAATCTAAAATAGTTGCTTTTAGTTGAAGAGTGCTTTTGCTCCTAAGGGACATTGTCACCTAGGAGAGACACTTTCAGTTGGCATATGGGACTGAGAGTGACATCTCATGCACATTTAACATCCTGTGAAACATACCTACCACAAAGCTGTGTAGCCCAAAACACCGGTAGTGCTGAGTCTGAGAAATCTGGCTCCAAATAGCTGCACTCAAAATATTGCCTGCCACCAACTTCCCAAAGAGTCCTGGCCAATCATCCTATAGAAAGTTGTTTTGTTGTGAGATAGTGTCTCAACAGATAGGTGAGGCTGGCCTCAAATACACGGCAATCCTCCTCTCCTGCCTCAGCTTGCTGAGTACTGGAATTCCAGACACGTGCCACCACTCCAGGCTAATCCTGTGGAAAATTCAGCCATTTGGTTTTGGCCAGTTATCTCCATTTCCCATGGTGCCACTCACCTTGTTCCTGAGGTTTGTAGTAAAAGTTGAGAAATGTGAGATCCAGAATAAAGACCCACCAGAGGCCACTTGGCCAGTTGGTGGTCAACTCAGCCTCTCCCCTGATGTTCCAGTTCTTGCTCTGTGGTCCTAGGATGGGAGGTGAGAAAAGATTTCTAAACCCTTAGCTGCCTTCTGGAAGCTTGTCTGCCATCCCAAGAGTGACCCCTGTGTCCACTCAACAGGTCACTGTGCACTTTGACAAGATGTTGATGACCAATGCCAAGCTCCGGAAGGAGATTGAGGACCTGCGGTATGAGAAGGCCGCCTATGACCATGTGTACCAGCAGCTGCAGCGGCGGCTCCTCATGCAGAAGAAGACCATGAACGTGGCGATTGAGCAGTCTGCCCAGGCCTATGAGCAGAGGTGTGGGGATTGGGGGGCTGGGGCCCATGGCTTCTGGCTGAGCTCAACCTTCTGGTGGGGGGACCTCAAATCATGATGGTGACAACTCCACATGCTGCCTATACACCCTGCATGATGCCAGGCGCTCTGGGCAGTTTCAACCCTCACATTTCCCCCCAGAAATTAATGTCTTCACTTGCCAGACCAGAGCATGGAGGCTTAGAGACGTGAGAATACCGAAAGCCCCAGAAGTGGTGGGCGGGGTGGAGCTGAGACTCGAACCTCTGGTCAGCAGCATCCCCACCAGGTGTCCCGCGTCTAGTCCTGGGGCCCTTGTCATGTAGATCTCTAGAAACAGAGTTTGGCTGAGAAGAGAGCAGGTGTTAGAGTCAGACTCCCTTGGGTCGGCGGCCTGCCTCCATCACTGCCGTGCTGTTGG
>NW_004524652.1:8393580-8400605 GCF_000260255.1 Octodon degus
GTGGTGATGGTGATGTGGTGACGGTGCTGGTGGTGGTGGTGATGGTTATTGTGACAGTGGTGATAGTGATGGTGGTGGTGGTGGTGGCGGTGATGGTTGTGATGATCTCGATAACCCTGGTGATGATGGCAGTAGTGATGACAGAGCGGATGGTGGCAGGAAAGTCACTCCCTGGGGTGGCCTAGAGCTTCAGGTTCAGTAGCTCGGGTGATAATGGGTGTCCTTCTGCTCCAGAAACTTGTATTAAGAAACCTGGTGGTCTGTGGTGGAACAGAAAGTGCCAGGCTAGGCAGGGACACCCCAGCTGTGCACCTTCCCTAGGCTGGAGGCTATGGCTCGCATGGCGGCCATGAAGGACCGCCAGCAGAAAGACATCTCCCAGTACAACCTGGAGATCCGCGAGCTGGAGCGGCTCTACGCACACGAGGCCAAGCTCAAGTCCTTCCTGCTCGTCAAGCTCAATGACCGCAGTGAATTTGAGGAGCAGGCCAAGAGGGAGGAAGGTACATCCCCCAGGGCTGGTCTGTCCGTCCGTCCGTCCGTCCGTCCGTCCATCCGTCCGTCCGTCTGTCTCTCTCTCTCTCTCTCTCTCTCTGTCTTTCTCTGTGTCTGTCTCTCTCTCTGTGTCTCTGTGTCTGTCTCTGTCTCTCTCTGTGTCTGTCTGTTTCTCGCTCCTTAGAGCACAGTTGCCAATTTTCCCAAATATCAATCCAAAGTGTCCAATGAAGTTTAAATTTCAAATAAACAATGAATACATCCTGAGGATAAGTGTGTCCCGCGAAGCACGAGGGATGTAATTACCCTAAAGCATATTTGTACTTTGGGGGATGTCATGCGTGCCCTCAGCTCACACGTACCTGGCCCAGATTCTCACACCAACACTCTTATTGTTCAGGGGAGACTCATGTGCCTTGGGTGCCCCTAGAGCACCCCTAGGACTGAGGATTGTGGGGGGAAGATGATGGGGAAAGTGCAGGGGCAAAAACTAGAGGAAGCCAGCCACAGGCTTCCAGGTAGAGTCACACAGGGCACAGGATACAGCTGGTGACAACATGTGAGAGGAGGTGACTCTTAGGGGAGCACACCAGAGACGCTGCATCTCAGAGCACAGAGTCATACATACAGGCGACAGCAGGGCCACACCTCTATCCTGTGTGTGGCAGGAGCCATCAGAGGAGCCAGGTAGAGCAGTGTCAACATCTGGTGGAGGCAGGCACTGGGCAGGAGAGGGGACCTGATTTTTTTATTATCGGTACATTTCAGAAGTACTTAATTGCATTCCTCATAGGGAATTTGTACCTGGCCACGGCATACCCTGCTTCTGCTTCTGCTATGCATTACCAAAGCTTTGTTTCCCTTTATTCCTTCTAGTCACTGTTTTTCTTGTCCCTTCCTTCCTTTCTCCCCCTCCCTCACTGCCCTTCTCATTTGAAGATTTTCTTCCCATTTCCCAATGTCTGTTATATATTTTGGTCCTTATTTACACTTTTAATTTCTCCCACTAAAGGGGGAATCAAAAATTTAAGTGAAAGCCTGCCAAGAATGCCCACCACAACCAGATGGGTACGTCCAGACAAGCCTGAAAACAAGTCATTTCTTCCTTTGTATAATCCATGCTTACTTAACTGATGGCCTTGCAATGTAACCTGAGATGCTGAAACTCCCTTGCCAATGCAGAGGTCACCCAACAGTTCAATCATAATGTGCCAGATCTTTGTACTTCCCTGCTTGCTCTCTATATAAATGTCCCCAAAAAACACCAAGCAGGGATCAGACTCTTTGGGAGAGATCTCAGTCAGGCCCACCTGGTAATAAACTGCCTCCTAAACCTTCTTGGTGCTGTTGCTTTCTATGTTTGATCAGTTTTCCATAATATTTCTTGGTTCCCCCAACCAGGAAGACTGTGCTGACTGCTTAGGTAACCTGCTGAGGCCCAGTGGCCAAAGCCAGGCCCCCCTCAGGCTTCTTGATGGGAGGGCGTGCCCCCCAGGCCTCCTTGGCATCTCCTTCAAGGCCCCTGCTTGCGCACTAATGGCCCCAGGAAGAGGGGAAAGGACATGGTTGGGTCAGCTCATCAGATGGGGCAAGACCCCTGGCAGCACCCCCAGTCAGTCAGGCAGGCAGTCAGCCCTGTTCAGACCCAAGCAGGAGAGCCTGACCACCTCTCATTAGTTAAGGCCGCCCGCAAGGGAAGGAGGTTGGAATTTTCAACCTCCGAGTGCCTGCTGAGTGATTGTGTGATTGTGTGAGTGCTTGCAATAGACAGTGAAAGCAGGCGGCCACTCCATCTGTGCTCCTTGGAGAAAGGCCCCATCGGACCTCAGAGCTGCAGAGCCTGACAGGGTCCCAACCTGTGGTTCTGTGGACACATCTAATACGGACAGAACGGAGAAGCTACCGAGGCTTCTCCACGGTCTGGGCGGTCCCAACATGGTCGAGAGGCAAGTGGCCAGGGGGCATCTGAATGGTCTCTCCCTGAGGGGCACCCACCCTGTGTCTGTTGCACCAGCATTCAGGGGTACACCACACCCACCCTAGGGAGACAGAAGGGGTGCAAACCAGAGCCAACCTCTGGTCCTGGATCGTAATATTTAAACTTATGTGTCCAATTTATTTCAGTGCGGTCCCCTGGGACTACAGGGACCAGATCTTTTTTTTTTTAATGTGTGTGTGTGTGTGTGTGTGACCAGCTCAGCCCACCAGGGGGCGGGGCTGGCTGGCATGTGGTGTTGGGGATTGAACCGTGGTCCCTGGGCTTTGCTAAGCTTATTCTAAGTAGGTGCTTTAGACCACTGAGCCATCTCACCAGCCCCAGGGACCAGATCTTAATTTATGCTGAGAAACTTTTACTTTATTCCGAGAATAGCAAGGAGTGGCAAATGGAAGGAGTCACATGGCTAGAAGTGCTTAGAAGGATCTAGAAAGATCTGGACAAGATCCTCTAATTGCCATGTGAAGGCCAATCAGAGAATCAAGGCCGGGTTCAGGAGTCAGGGCCGATGCAGGATTCAAGGCTGCAGAGAACGAGGCTTAGGGGAGAACTTTCTGGAAACTGGTTGTATTTGCCAAGCTCTGAGCCTTGCTGAGAACTCACTCTGGGTCCTTCCTTGGCCCTTCACGTCACCTCGCTAGAGAGGCCTCCTCTGTCCGCATCTAAAGCAGAGCAATGAGTGGATTTCTTTCGCTCTTTACTTGGACAGTTTCTTTTGCCTGACTCCTCTGCTAACGGCTCCATGGGGCACGCGAAGATCGAACCCCCTCCCGAGGCACGATGTTGAGCCCCTGCCCTCTGCCTGTGACCGAGCCGCGTGGCTTCCGGTGTGGACCCCTTAGCTCTGGTTTCCCTTGCTCTAGCTCTCAGGGCAAAGAAGCACGGGAGGAAGAGCACGGGCACGAGCTTTGAGAGCTACGAGGTGGCCTACCTGCGGCTGCTGAAGCTGGTGGAGGACGGGAACCTGAACCACCTCATTGGGGACTTCCTGGCCAAGGAGGAGAAGAACTTTGCTCGCTTCAACTACGTCACAGAACTCAACAACGACATGGAGATGCTGCAGAAGAAGACGCAGAGGATCCAGGTCGGGCCAGCCGGCGTTGCCCAGGCTCTCGGGTGCAGCCCGTGGGAGGCTCGCAGAGAAAGGGCCTCAAGGCCCAGCTTGTCTCCCCTGCATCTTAGCTTCTCCTAGCTCAGCAGTGATGTTCACACTCCATGGTTGGTTTTATAATCCGGGGCTCAGTCAACCATAGCCCATGGCTGTCTTTGCACAGCTCATGAGCTGAGAATGATTTCTACACTTGTAAAAGATTGTAGGACTGGGGAGATAGCTCAGTGGTGCAGTGCCTGCCTAACAAGAGCCAGATTCTGAGTTCAAGTCCCAGTAACAACAACAAAAAAGATTATATAAAGGGGGACACATAATATTTTACTCTCTGGCCTTCCCTCCCTCCCCTGAACCAGGGATAAAACTCAGAACCTTGTGCTTGCCAGGCAGGCGCTCATGCCATTGAGCTGTCTCCCCAGCCCCCACTTTCTGGCCCTTTGCCTTAAAATTTTGCTAACCTTATTCATCAAGAGCTTCAGAGAATTGAGGAGAGATCGTTGCCCCTCACCTCGGAGACATTTGATGCACACGAGCTCCCGTCCCAAGCCCCGAGGCGCCCTCTTCGGCTCCTGTCCCTCCTTGCTCTGACATCCTGCTCCTGAGTCTTGACCCTATACAGATGTCAGCCCCTTCCAGAACTCATTGTTCCTTTCTTTGGCCCCATGCTCTGTTCATGTGACAAGAGAAGCCTCTCGCTTTCACATAAGACCCCATTCCCAAGTGTGGGGTGTGTGTGGGGGCCACAGGCAGCCTGCAGCTGGATCATAGGTGGGAACATTTACCTTTCCTAGTGATGGATTAATTGTAACTAATATTAGGAAAACAGGGCTGGCAAGATAGCTCAGTGGACTAAGCGCCTGCTTAGGCAGGTGCAGGGACTGGGGTTTGATCCCTGGCACCACATACCACTCTGGCCCCACCCCTGGGCGCACTGAGCTGGCCACTGGGCGGGTGTGGTGGTGCATGCCTGCAATCCTAGCACTGGGGAAACTGAAAACAGGAGGATCACTATGAGTCCGAGCTGTGGAATAAGATCTTGTACCAAATACATAACCTCCTTGGTTCTGCCAAAAAAAATTTGGTACATCCCATGCCTGACCTACATATTATCACTTGGAGATCATACCAGAAAACAATAGGCACAGTAAACTAACCAATATTGGCTGATTTACAGAAAATTGTTACTAGATGACAAAAGATATTAACAGACTTAGCAATCCAAGTGAGAATGGCAGAAGAAAGGTAGTTCTGAGTTTTCATAGCAACAGGTAGGACAAAGGGATAAACTGAGGAGAGTTTCTTAAAGGGACCGTTTACAAAGGTTTGAATAAATTATGCAAGCCAGGTACAGGTCCAGGCTAGCTCCTGAGAGGACGAAGGAGGAAACACTTTGTAAAACACAGAGTGGGGGCTGGGAGGGGGGGGGAATGTTTGCCAGTTCTGGCCTCCCATTGGCTGGGAGGCAGCCCCAAAGGCACCGCCCATTGGTTCTAACAGAAGCAGGCAGATGAGGAAGTCCTGGGTGCCGCCTCTGCTGCTCCTGCAGGGTGTAGAGCAGAGGCGAAAAGGGTGGCTCAGAAGCTCCTGGGACTGTCCAGGTCTGGGTGGGGTGTGCAGGGTGAGGGGCGCTGCCTGAAGGACCCCTGGGCTGCTCTGGACCCCTTCTCGAGGGGTCATAACAGGACAGGCCCAGCACCCAGAAGCGCACCACCCGATGGGTCCTCAGTTGGCCGGACCTTGAGCTTCATGGTCACCCTCAGGGTGGCTCTCTGTAGCCACAGCTGTCTTCCAGGATCAGGACAAATTCGCCCGATCCCTCAGCCTCAGTGTCCTGTCTCAGCATGACAAACTTGGATTAGAAGAGTTTCCAAACGTATTAAAAAGCTGCACATTTTTAAGTCCACATTATGAGGAGAGTGGTATCCAAGGCAGGCTGACATGGGTGAGAGGGTGGGTAGGACGGGCATTGGAGGGGGTGCCCGGAACCCTCGGCGGACAGGGCTGGGCTTCCATTAATTTTGGACTCCTTCGTCCTCTAATTTATTAATTTACTCACTGCCAGCATTTATAGATCAGTGTATTCTACATGAGAATCTGAATTTATGGTTTCTCTCAGAAAATGAGATCTGACATCTTTGGCGCACATTCTGGCGGGGGTTGCGGGGGGGCTGATTTCCTATAGAAGTCTCTTCTCTCCCTCCCGTCGGTTGCAACCAGGTGGTTCTGATTCTCCAGATTCCGTGATCCGGACTTCTGGGCTGTGGGCTCCGCTGTAGTGCGCCGCCACTGCCCTCTGGTGGGCATCCGTGGTACTGTGCGGAAGGGCTTTGCGCGCTCTAAGAACAAGGGTCCCCAAGATTGGAGACGCGCAGGACTCCAGACGCATGTTTTCTAGGAGAGAGCACCTCACAGGTCCCAGTGGGATTGTGAGGACCAGATCCCGCCGATGGTGAGGACCAGACTCTGGCTGGATGCTCAGATTTTGATCTTCCTGGGAGACCTTGCTTTTCTTCAGCTGCGAGGCTGGTCCCTGCTTTAGGACGTGCATGCCTGTGTAAGATGGGCCAGTCCCATCCATGCTGGGCCTCAGTTGTAGAAAGATCTATGGCCAGACTTTTTTTTTCCCAACCGGGGATTGAACTCAGGACCTTGCACTTGCCAGGCAGGTACTGATGCCACTGAGCTATATCCTCGAATCGAGATTATTTAGTCATGGAACTGTTCAGTTTGGGGCATAGCGTTGCAAGCACCCACTGGATCCATCTAGAAAATGTAGATTTCCAATGAGGAGATTTAATTTCACACACACACACACACACACACACACCCCACAGATGCCAGTTTGTGTACAGGGTGCACTAGACGGTTCATCTGTTAAGCAACCAACCCTCGTGGTTTAGCACAGGTACCTACCAGGAGACCCCAAATACCCTGCAGTAGAACCACAAGATGCTTTGCAAAATGCAGGCCCTCAGACCCCAGCTCCTACCCGAAGCCCTAGGGTCTCTTTGATGGGCCAGGAATCTGCATCTAGCTGTATTTCTGTTTGAGATGTCCCAGTGTGTGAAGGGACCAGCAGGGAGCTAACTGAGCCCTAGCAGCAAACACTTACATTGGCCCTGAGGGCCTAGAGGGTCCACCTTTGTTCTCTTGTTCTGTCCTGGAGCAGAATCGCTCAATGTTTGGACCTCCTGCTGGAGCCCAGCAGTCCTCAAAACCCAGCTCCAGAGCCTGTGCACCTGGCGGCAGGTTAGAAATGCAGTCTCGATAGTTTCCCTAGTATAAGAACTCAAAAGAAGAAATACAAATAGAAAGGTATAATACAACTGAAAGGAAAGCAAGAACTTGAGGACTAGACAATGAAAAGAAAGCAAAGAGAAGAGCTAGGAAACATGACAGTGACAAGCCATACAGTTATATGTAGAA
>NW_004524652.1:8402063-8425147 GCF_000260255.1 Octodon degus
AAAAAAAAAAGAAAGAAATGCAGTCTCAGCCAGCTTTGGTGGTGCACACCTGTAATCCCAGTGCTCTGGAGGTTGAGGCAGGAAGATCACTGTGAGTTTGAGGCCAGCCTCAACCAGATTATGTGGCTAGATCGTCTTTTAAAAAACAAAAAGCTGGGGCTGGGGAAATGGTTCAGTGGGATAAGCGCTTCCCTGGCAAGTGCAAGGGTCTGAGTTCTATCCCCAGGTCCACCAAAAACAACAACAACAACAAAAATAACCAGACAATCAGCAACAGAGGTCTTTTGCAATCTGGAAGGGAACTGAGAGGAGGAGGGTGGAGGGAGGCGGGGGGTGGTGGGGGCAGAGAGAATTCAGTGTGTTGTGTCCGAGGTCCGGCTCCCAGGGGCTGGAGTCGCTTTGCGCTGAAGGCACCTACTGAAAACAAAAAGGCGACTTCACTGGGCCAGCACTCTGGCGTGGCTCACGGCCCTGTGCGTTCACACCACCCTGCCAGGGTCCAGACCCCTACTAAGGTCTTCGAGTTCTCACCCCAGAGCCACCGGCCTGGTGCAGCGGCCTTAGCCCGGCAGCCATTTCCCTGTGTGGCCGCGTCCCTGGCCTCACCCTCTGTCTCCCCGCAGGACGAGATCCTCCGCCTGCAGTCCCAGCAGAAATCTGTGCACGAGGACAGCCGCTCAGCGCTGAGGCAGCTGGAGGTGAGCAGGAGGGCCGTCCTCGCCATCCATCCATCCATCTGTCCCTCTGTCGGTCAGGCCTATGGGGCTCCAGGAGCAGGAGGACACCTGTCTGTGGCTCTGTGCACCCTGAAGGCCTCCCTGGCTGCGCCACCCCCACCCTTCTGGAGGCCCTCAGTAGTGACAAGGAGGAGCTGCTTCCTTCTTTCAGCACTGGGGATGGAGTGTGGGGTCTCCTACCTGCCAAGCACATGCTGGTCCACGGAGCTCCGTTCCCAGCCCTTTCTTGAGATAGGGTCTCCATAAATTGCCCAGGCTGCCTGAAACTTGTGCTCCTAGGGCCTCAGCATGTGCCACCACACAACAATTGTTATTATTGGGGCCGGGGAGATGGCTCAGTGGAATAAGCACTTGCCTGGCAAGTGCAAGGGCCTGAGTTCAATCCCCGGTTCCGGGAAAAAAAAAATTGTTATTATTTGTTGAGAGTCTCACTAAATCACCGAGTTGTCCAGGCTGGACTCGAACTTGCAATCCTCCTGCCTTAGCCTCCCAGAATACTGGGATTACAGGCGTGCACTCCACACCTGGCCTGCAGATGTAATTTAACAGAAGGGCTGTGTTGCTCTTGCTTTGGCCACTTTATTACCAGCTGAACAGATCTGTCAGCCTGGACATGGGCAGACCGTGGCTGGGTGCTTCTAGCTTTTTGTTTTGTCATCTTTAATGTGTGGCTTATGTTCCGAAGGGTGACATGTACTTGCAGCATAGCTGTCACAGACCTAGTCATCATATATACATTCCAGGCGGGAAGAAAGTGTAGGAAAAAGAAAAGAAAAGCTTCTTTCTCTTAAGGCTGAACCAACACTTCTGTGTTACCATCTAACTCACCATCCCCATTGGAGGAGAGGTTGGAAATAGGGTTTTTCTCTGGTCACGCCGGCGCCCACGCACTGTCAGTGTTTTGTCCTTAGGGATAATGGGAGCCCTGACAAAACTCGGAGCGTCTGGCCAGAGTCGTGTTCCATCCCAGCAGCTCCGGGTGAGGGACTGTGGACGGGATGGCTGCACCATCTCTGCGGGCCACCAGGGGGCGGCAGAGCACGCGTGGTGGAAGGAGCTGCCTATCCGAGATCGAGACTGCAGATTTGGGGTCCCACACCTTCTCTAGGGCCACCTAGGGTCCAGGCTGGTCCAGGCTCTTTCTCAGCTCGCCCCTGGCCTGGACCCTGAGTCCCTTGTGACTCTTGTCTCTCTGGCCCCGGGTGACCCAGGTCTGTCTATAGGCGAAGGCATGCACTGTCCCCAAACCTGCCCAGGTGCATGCCGCCCCGTGGGGGCAGAAGCACCACTGCCCAGGGTGGTCTACCGGAACAGTTACTCCCTCGCTGGGTGACTTCGAAAGAGTGGTGTGACGTCTCTAGCCTCAATTTCTTCATCTGTAAAATGGGAATTTCAGTCCCAGCTGTGACTTAGGTTGTATCGCTCCCGGCCCAGAGAGCTGGGAGAGGCTTTTATCTTTCTCATTTATTACCTAAGAGAGAAAACCTCAAATCCTCACCACCCTGGCACTGCCAGCCTCAGATCCCGGAGCTCCAGGAGGTTGAGGTAGGAGGATGGCATGTTTGAGCCCAGAGTGGGCAACTGAGTGGCCTAGCAAGACCCTGTCTCAAAGTAAAAGATAAAAAGGGGTGGAGCATAGTTCACTGAAAGCTGGGGCTTCGACCCCAGAGCTCAGCACACATGAAGTATATGCATGCCCATGAAACAGCATGTAGCTCTGTAGTCCTAAGTGTTCTTCCTTTCTTTTCTACTCTATTTTATTTCATTCTTATTTGTTTGGGAGTTTTTGAGACAGGGTTTCACTCTAGTTCAGACTGGCCTTGACCTCAGGGAGATCCTCCTGCCTCAGCCTCCCTGCTGGGATTCCAGGCGTGTGGCACAACTCTTACTTCAGTTTTTGAAAATGCCCATGGGAGATCATTCAGTTGGCTCCAGACCCTCAGAGGGCTGAAATCCGGCCGCCTGGAGCTGCATGGCAGAGGTCTGAAGCGTGGGGAACCCCTAAGGGAGGCTGATGGTGGCGCGGCTCTGTCCCCAGGACAAGCTGAGGAAGACCTCGGCGGAGGTGAGCGAGTACGAGAGCAGGTCCCAGGAGATCAACAAGACCTTGGACCGCCTCAAGAGGGCGGTGCAGAGCCTGTTTGAGAAGACCAACTGCGACGCCAGCAGGATCCTGGTGCAGCTTGGGGAGACCGGGAAGGTCACAGACACCAACCTGCTGCAGTACTTCGGTGAGCCCCGCTCCCGCGCCGCCCTGCGCCCCGCCCCTTCCCCGGACTTTGTACCTCGCAGCTTCCTTGCCTGGCTTTCTCCAGTCGTCCTGCACTCCCGGGGCTCTGCGCCGCCGCACGGCAGCCACGCCACACTGCACCCACCCCACCCCTCCTCCTACCCAAGGGCCTTTGCTGTTCCTGAAAGACCTGTCCTGCGCCCCGCACATCCTCATTTTCAGATCGCAGTTTCTGCCCTACCCGCAGGTGGGCCTCTATCTCCTGCCCCATCTGAAGCTGCCCTGTCACCACCATTCGTGGCAGCCCTAGGAGCTGACATTTCTGATCCCTCTGTGTAGGATGTAGGCTTCACACTTTCAATCTATGAGAATCCTAAGGACTAAAACCAAATTTCAGGTGCAAATAATTGTTTTGTTTTGGAGACAGTCTCACTATGTAGCCCATGCTGGCCTTGAACTCACAGTGATCCTCCTGCCTCAGCCTCCCGAGTAGTGGGCTCTGGACCATATGCCACTATCTGGCTCCACTGCAGATAAAGTACTTGTGGTCCCTGATTTTCAAATAAAATAACAGTGGCTTGGAGAGTGAAGACCAGTCAGGGTCATTCCCAGAGGAGTGTAGGGAACAGCATATCAGGCAAAAGGAATGGTGTAGGCTAAGGTGCAGAGGCTGGAGCAGAGCTGACTGGGAAAAGTTTCATTACCGCACCACTGAGACTTGCCAGCAGGGCAATCCTGCAGGTTAGGGCGCTCGTGTGGGCCTCTGGGCTACGTGCGAGTAGGAGGCGGGGCGTGTGGCCTCTGAGGCCCAGCGCTGCCCTGAGAGGGTGACTTTCGGTCTTGCAGCCACCATCGAGAAGCGGACCAACGACCTGCTGCTGCTGGAGTCCCACCGCCGCATAATGGAGGCCGAGGGGCCCGAGGCCGAGGCCCCGCAGCCCTTCATCAACCCGTTCTGGGTCGGCTCCGTGCTCGTCAAGCCCCCTGAGCCTGTCAAGGTGGTGCCCCCCGTGTTCGGGGCCGACCCCTTCAGCGAGCGGCTGGAGGACTGTGAGTTCTGCCGGCCCGGGGCCTGCCGGGTCTGCGGCACCACGCTTGCCCGTTTCCCCTGCAGGAGACCCCTTGGGAGCCCCCCTGCTGTGTGGTTGTCCCGTGCTATTCCGGGGAGACTGTCCCTGTGACTCAGCTACGGAGCTCTGAGCTTTATTCTGCTGGGCTATTTTCTGCAATTATGGCTGCCAAGCATTGCGGGGCTCACCTGTGACCCCAGAACTCCGGGAGGCTGAGGCAGGAGGACTGTAAGTTAGAGTCCAGCCTGGGCAGCTTATCGAGAGCATCTCCATTTAAAAAAAAAAAAAAAAAGGTGACAGCTGATCCGCGGCAGCTGGTGAGGTTCCCCCACCTCAGCACGGTGTCCCCAGCCCCTCGAGTTCCTATGAGGGGCTGGGTGCAGCTGTTGGCAATGCGGCCCTCACAGGGACACGACAGCCTTGCGAGCGCACGTTCTTAACAGCTGCACATCGTAGCCCCATCTCCTCACACTGTTCTCTGGGAGGAAACAAGTCAGTTGTCTGGGCATTTCTGGAAGGACAATCAGCCCGAGCGCCCCGCCAGAGCCCCAAGGGCGTTTCCCATGCCATGGTGGTCCCCGTCAGTCCGGGCTCCTCACCCTTCTCTCTCTGGCAGTCGATCACCCCCTGGAGCACAGCAGCCTGCGGCAGCTCGTGGTGGACACGTACCTCTCCAGGGAGGCCCGGAACAAGGAGCTGCACCCCGACGGGCTCTCCGACAAGAGCGACGAGCTAAGGCTCAAGAAGAAGCTGACGCTCTGAGACCGGCAGCCGCGTTTGTACCAGAGTGGAAAGAATAGATGTTTTGTTCTGCAAACTCTGGGCCTTTGCACGACCAGTGGTGGGAGTCCTGGGCGCCGAGCTTGGTGCGGGGCAAAGGGCCGGGCTCACAGCCGCCGCGGGAGGGAGGCATGGGCAGATCTGTGCTGTCCCTGAGGATCCCCGGAAGGTGACCAGCCTGGGCCCTCAGACAGTGCAAGGACTAGCAAAATGCCGAGGCTGCGTTGCACACCAAACACTGATCTGTTCTTAGTTACTAAATATTGGACTCACAGGTTTTGCACTGAGTTACATCCCCAGCCCTTTTTATCTTTTTAATTCTTATTTATTTGACTTCTTGAGACAGGGTCTCACTCTGTAACTCAGGCTGACCTCAAACTCACTGTGATCCTCTTGTCTCAGCCTCCAGAGTGCTGTCATTACAGATGTGCGTAACACCCCCGGCCCTTTTTATTTTTTGAGACAGGCTCTCAGTTGCCCAGGCTGGGCTCAAACTTGAAATCCTCCTGCCTCAGCCTCCCAGACTGCTGGGTCACAGGTGTGTGCCACCACACTTGGTCAGTATGCTGCTCCGGAGACCCCAGGGCCACACAGGGCACAGCGGGTGCTCACAGCCGGGTCTCGGGCCACAGTGGCTGTGTGTCTCCAGCGGGCGGCTGTGTGTGCTTGTCTGTGTAAATGAGTGGTGTCTCTCAGGGGCCAGGGGGTCACCCCAGAGCTGTGCACAGATCCTTCCCAGCCGCACTGTGTGATTTCTGAACCCCAGGATACCCTGCTTCAAGTTCCTTCCCAAGACCCCAGCTACAATCCTACAGCCATTCCCCCTCCCTTGGCCAATGACATGACTGAGCTGCGGGTCCCCAGGTCAGGGCAGGTACCCCCAGCCCAGGGCCTAGTTCCCAACTGTGCAGCGGCTGGGAAGACGGACAGACCTGTCCATGTATACCGGGTTGTGAGGGGCAGGAGGGTACAGGGTGCAGCTGGGAGGGAGCCTCTGGCCACCACTGAGCTACCCCTGAAGCCTTGGGCTCCGTCACGGCGCGCCCATCTGGGGACTCTGTCGCCACTGTGGGCCTGACTGCTGGGGCTGTAGCTCTGGTCACTGCAGTCAGGTCAGCTTGGGACCAGAAATGAGCGCCCCCGCCCCGTGGCCAGGAGCCCGTCTCTGCCCTCAGGAGCATGTGCACGCGCTGGCCAGCCATCCCTGGCCTAGCTCAGTTCCTCTGCAAGGGTTCCTCCCTGGCACCCCAGGGAAGCGGGTAAGGTGGGCAGCAGGGCCCCAGCCGCCTATGTGCAGTTCCACAACAGGCGCCTTGGAAGGCAGAGGACCCAGGTCAGGTTTGCCACATCCTGTTTATTTGACAGCAGCCCCGGATAAGGTTGCCAACCAAGCCACATTCCGGGTGGCCACAGAGGCAGAGACGGTGCCCATAACGCTCAGTCCTTCTCCTCGCCATGTGTGATGACATGCACCAGGTTCTTGTAGTCCAGGTTGCCCGTCACATCGGGCGGAAAGGCTGTGAACATCTGGTCGATCTGCGAACAGCCGTCAGGGGACGCTGGGGGCACGGGCAGGATGATCTGGGCTCTACATCTAGGTGTGTGCGTGTGTGTGCACGCGTACGTGTGCATGTGTCCCTGAGGCTTGAACCCAGAATCTTTGGTGGAGCTACATCTCTGGGCCATTTTTAATTTGGTGACAGGGTCCCACTGGGTCATCAAGTTGCTCAAGTTGGCCTCAAACTTGTGGTCCTCCTGCCTCAGCCTCCAGCACCAGAGTGACAGGCATCAGCCACCATGCATGGCTTATAGTTTTTCTTTTTTGCGAGTCAGGGTCTCACTATGTAGTTTGGACTGGCTCTAAACTCACTCTGGAGCCCAGGCTGGTCTCGAACTCTTGGCCAGCCTCCTGCCTCAGCCTTTTGCGTGATGGGATTACAGGCATGCGCCATACAATTTTTAATAAAGTGTAGAACTTGATGAAAACAGACTTCAGAAGTCCCAAGGCACTGTTTTAAATAGACTCATTAAGTCTAATTACTACTTTTGCCAGGGACCACGACTTGGCCCTGCAGCGCCTTTGGCAAACTGCCAAGCGGCCCTTCCTCCAGACACATTACTGTTGGCTGTTGAAAAATGCCTGCAACAAAAACACACTCTATGATGCCCACTGTAAGATCAATGGCATGGGGCAGCCCCTCAGGGCACAAGACACGGATGCTCTAACTCTTGCCTCTGCCTTGTGGGGAAGACAGAGTGGGTTCAAATTTTAGTGTTGTCATTTTTGGCAAGGACTTAAGCCTCCCCTGGCCTCGGTTGCTCCATCTACAAACTGACAGGGGCACCGGGCTCATGGGAGATGGAGGGAGTGAGAGTTAGTCAAGGGCCAGGTAAGCAGTGGCTGTTCTCAGTGAGGGCCGAGCCCGGCGTGGGTTTCGGGGAGCACCCAGAGGATCCCGTTACCTCCTCCTTGGAGAACCGCTCCGCCTGTGTGGTCAGCATCTCTCGGACGCTGTGGAGAGGAAAGCAGGGCCGTGTCAGGGATCGGGGAGGAGGAGGCCGGGGTCCCCTCGCCCCCAGAACACACTCACTAGTCAGCCTTCAGCACGCCTTTGCCTTCAGGGTCAAACACCTTGAACGCGTTGAGGATGGTCTCCTCGGGGTCCGCACCTGAAAGGGAGCCGGGGAGGCCTGGGCCTCAGGGAACCCTTGGCCCAACACGGGAGACAAGGGCTGGCCCGAGGCCGACAGAGTCGGGGGTTGGGTATTTTGATCCATGTAGCCCAAGCTGGCCTTGAACTCACGGAGATCATCCTGCCTCAGCCTTGGAAATACAGGGACACACCCGCTTTAGGAAGCCACATGTGGTGAGATCGGAATTGTGTTTTGGAACTTGCTAGGCATGGCCCCCCACAAGCGGGGCCTGCGTCCCCAACACCTGGAGAGCCACGCAGCGCCCCCCCCCGCGTCCTCTCTGCGCATGCGTGTGCACGCACACACGCTCCACGCACGGCTGCTCACGTGCGCCACACGCACGCATGCCCACTTACCCTTCAGCTTCTCCCCAAACATGGTCAGGAACACAGTGAAGTTAATTGGACCCGGAGCCTCCTTGAGCATTTCGTCAATTTCCTCATTTTTCACATTCACGCGCCCTGCGCGGACACGCAGGACTCAGAGCTGGGGAGGGGCTGTCGGGCCGACATTTGTCACCCATCCCGAGGACTCTAGTCCATGAAAGTCAGGGGCGGGGCGGGGGCAAAGGACTATGAGATGGCCCAAGGGGGTGGCGGTGAGTTGTCTTTAAAGCCGCGTCCTCAGAGCTTGACATCATTGGGCAGATTTACTATTTTTTGGTCTCCGGAGACAGGGTTTCCTTTTGAATTCCAGGCCGACCTTGAACTCACTGTGTAGCCCAGGGTTGGCCTTGAGCTCACACCAGCCCTCCTGCCTCTGCCTCCTGAGTGCTGGGAGGACAGGAATGCATTAGCACTCAGGCTAATTTTTGACTGAAACGTAAAGTGCTGGTATTGTAAATGAACCCTTCCTAGTGGGAAGCGGAGAACCTGATCAGAATCACCTGAGGAAACTTTTCCAATTACACCCGCAGTCGCCTACAGCATTAGCGAGTCTGGCACACCTGCTGTCCTGGCACAAACCCACGGAGCAGCTTTGTGGTCCACACACATGAAAAGGTGGCCCCTTCTTAAGTCAGTTTGTGTTTTAAATGTAAAAAGTGATAACTACAAACATGGCGCCCTGTGGAATTGTGCAGTGCCCAACCTGCGCAGCTGTTCATGGTGGTCTTGGATCTGAGGGTAGGACTTAGTGATGCTGGCAGTGATTGATTGGACATGTGCATTTTGAAAACTCGTGCACTCCTGCTCACGCTATTGAAATGTTAAATAAAGCTGAACCCAAAATAGAGTGACCTCAATTATTTGAGAAACCAAAAACAGGCCTAGAGAGACTTGGAGAAAAGACATCAAAATGTTAGCAGTGGACTGTAGCCTGCCTGCATGTTGTAAGTTTTCTGTTGTGAGCTGCCGCAGAATTCAAAAATTACACAGAAGCACCTATTTCTAAAGCTAAAGGAAAGATGTGAGGAGACTGCCCTTTCCCAACTCGTCATTTGTCTCAAAGGCTGGTAGGGGTTGGGCTCTGCTGCCGTGGCCTCCAACTGCTAAGGTTCAGGGCAGGAGACCTACATGGGGAGCAGATGGCGACAAGTGGGGGGCATACCCAGCGCAGCAAATGTGTCCCTCAGGTCGTTCTTGTCGATAAAGCCATCCCGGTTCTGGTCCATGATGGTGAAGGCCTGCGAAGGAAAGGTCGGGTCAGCCCAGGAGCTGCAGAGGGTCTAAGAGTGCTTTGGGGAGGAGGTGGGGTGTGAGGGTAAGAGCCAGAGATCAAAGCTGTGTGTGGGGAGCACAACTGTAATCCCAGAACTCAGGAGGCTGAGGCAGGAGGGTTGTTGTGAATTTGAGGCCAGCCTGGCTACACGGTGAGACCCTGCCTCACCCCCTGCCCAAGCACTCCCCCACACACACATGGATGAATGCTGGGGACATGGAGTCCAGTCACACCTCCCCAGTGGGCATGGGCAGGATGCCAGAGGGCTGTTCACAGGAAGCAGGGCAGGGGCATGGCTCGCTGGTGCGGCCCTGGGTTCCCTGGGTAGCCCTTCCACCTACCTCCTTGAACTCCTGGATCTGGGTCTGTTCGAACATAGAGAACACATTGGAGTTGGCCCCCTCTGCCCTCTTCTTGGCTTTCTTCGGTGCCTGGGGGAACAGTGGCAGTTAGAGGAGGCCCCTGGTGGGTGAGGGGGCCCAGGTGTGACCTCTCCTTTGATCCAGATGGCAGGGAAGTTGCAGTAAATGTCCTTTGCACATCAGCGGCAGCAGCGCAGACAAGAGCAAGCTCCCCTCTGCCCCACGCCCCTCCTCCCGACCTCACCAGCGAACGAACGCTCAAGCAACTATTCCATCGAGTGAAGGCGCTTATTACTGGCCCCACTTCCCAGGGATACAACTGTGGCTCGGAGAGGTTAGGTCACTGGCCCACGGTCACACAGCCACAGAAAAGGCAGAGTCCAAATGGAACTCTGATAGTCTGACTCCAAGAGTCTGTGTCCCTGACTGCTGACCCACCCACTGTCCCAGTGCTGGGGGCTCTGGCAGGGGGACAGCTGCCTGGCAATACAAGAGGAAAGGTTTTACATTTGCAAGTTCAAAAGGTGAAAAAAGAAAAGGAAAAAAAAAAAATCTTTTCCCCAGCTGCCCGGATGAGAGAAAAGAATTACAATTTGATTCTTAAAAGCGCTCGATCCCATTTTGCAAGCCCTGGGAGTTATTGATTCCTCAAGAGGTCAGTAGACAAGTCATAAAAAAGCCAACTCTTATTTTGTTTTTGTGATCTCCAGGAGCTGCTGTTATTTGTGGCCGATCAGGGCAACGACGGGCTCCTCCTCTAGTGCATGGCTGGGCCCCTCGCCCCTGGGGGCTGGAGGCCCCGAAGCCACCCCTGTCCCGCTCCACCCTGGTCCTGTTGGGCCCCAGCATCACTGTGGAGACTCACCATGGCGGCTGGGACCCAGCAAGGCCTCCCGAGAAGAATCCCACACGCCCCAGCTCTCCTGCGCCTGCAAACAATAAATACTTCCTCCCTGGGTTTAAAAATAACCCCATGACCACTTTTGGCCGTAATAGGTGAGGCGGACACCACCTAAGGCCCCCCCACCCCATGCCGTTCTTCTGAAGTAAGGGCTGCTCTGCTGGCTGCCACCGCTTCCCAGTGACACGTGAGACCCAAATATGCATTCAAGGTTAAAGAGGCCGCGGCTGGGTCATGGTCATGGGGAGAGATGCTGTGTGCTCTCGGGAGGGCGGCACTTGTGCTTGTCAATTTTGGGAGAGAAAAAGCAAGAGGAGACTGTGAGCCTTTTGGCAGCATCAGGCATGGGCAGACCCCCGGCCATTACACCAGCGGTCTGCTCCCCTGCAGTCACCCCCACTCCTGCCTCCCTTCTCTGCTTTGCCTTCTTCTGGAGCATCTACCTGTCCCCAGCATCCGGTGCAGCTCACTCCCTGTTTTTTTGGGTGCTGATGTCCAGTCAGGACCTTCCCAGGCGAGGTCCTCTTCCATTCTCCTCTCCAGCTCCTGTCTCCTGCCTGGTGCCCAGCAGCTGCTCGGCAACAAATACCTGCTGACTGACTAAAGAGCTGACAGCTCTTGCTTACCAAGTGCTTGCCGTGTGTCACACACCATGTAGGTGTGCTTCCTGCTCGTACTAAAAGGACCAACCCCCTGTGGGCTGGGGACCTGTGGAAACTGAGGCTAAGAGAGGCAAAGTGAGCTTCCCGGGGCCATGGAGTTCTGGAGCGGGAGTGGATGGGGCCCATTGCAGATCTGACTGAAGCCAGGTCTTATGGTGAGGAGGCTTCCTCCACAGGCTCAAAGCAGTCTGAGAGGAGGGTGGGATTGCTCAGGCAGGGAACTCAGGCAGGGCTTATCCAGGGGCTGCAGGCATGAGGCCTGAGCATCAAGTCCCTGCCTCAAAGACTATTTGCTCCCTCCTGGGGTGTGGCACAGGGTTTGGGGCCGCACTAGCACTCACATTCTGCAGGAGCGAGGGGGGCAAGTTGTGTGTGGGGGCTAACCCCAGGTGACAAAAATCTGACCCTCTTTAGTGGAGCTTCCTTGCCAGGGGCAGATGGATGGAAATAAACCAGTGCACAACCCCAGACCTTCCAAGCAGTGACAGACACCACGCAGAAATGAGCTCGCTGTGCATGGTGGTGACCAAGCAGAGCTGTTCCAGATGGGGTCCAGGTGTATATCCCTGAGGAAGGGACAGCAGAAACCTCCTGGAAGGATGAACAGAAAGGACCCAGAAGGATGGAGTTTTCAGAACGAAGAGAGAGAGAGAGAGAGAAATTTTATTAGGTTTCCCCTGGCTGAAAGGAGACGAGCTCCAGACCGGCCCAGAGGACATGGCAGATGCCACTCAAACCCTTCTCAGAAACAATCTCAATTTTGGGAGCCAAATCCAAGGGTCATTCGTTGCTGTGACAAATAAATAAATTAATAATAATAATAATAATAATAATAATGTGTGGCTATTTCCTCTCTCAAACCACAGATAGGGTGGGATTACTCTTCGAACGGAACTTCTAACAGCGAATGCTTCCCGCACGTGTGCACACATGCACGCGCGCATACATGCACGCGCCTGCAGAGACGAGCGCGCCAACGCATGCGCACACGGACAACACGCCAACCACAGGCGCAGACGTGGCGACAAAAGCAAGTCTGCGCATGCACCAACAAACGCGTAAGCCCCTGCACTCGCCGCCGTGCGTGTCGTGCGCACTTCCGTACACACGTACGAGCGTGTGCACAGAGAGGGCAAGGGGTCCTGTTTATTTTTATTTTTTCTTTTGTGGAACCAGGGTTTGAACTCGGGACCTGGTGCTTGCCAAGGCACTCATCCCACTGAGTTATATCTCCAGCCCTGGCTCGTGTTAAATGCGATCCTGTGCCAAGCCCACCACGGTGATCTCTCCCGCGGTTAGCTGGCCTGCCGCGGGTTTTCGTCCGCGTTCCCTGTCAGCAGTCGGAGCGCACGCAGCCTAACCGAGAGAGTGCCGCTGTCGCCTCGGGTGTGGAGAGCGCCTAGGGTGAGGAGCTGCGGTCAGGTGCACGGTGGCTCGAGCCCCACAGGGGCTGCGGGTGACTTTGTGTGTCTCCAAGAGGCACCAGCTGAGGAGACGCGTAACTTCGGGAGGCAAGGAAGAGACATTGTTCTGCTCGGGCGTGCGGGTTTCAGGGGCCCCGAATCACCCAACGCCTCGGTTCCTCATCTGGAACGTGGACAGCGTGACAGGCCCAAGAGGGAGGGCTGAGGGGGTCGCGCCAGCGCCGCAGCCTCGTGGGCTTGGGGCCCCACTATTGTACGCCGGGCCATGGGGTCTGCGGAGGGGGCTGGAAACCCAGTTTCTCCTCGCCCCTACTAATTTATTAGTACATTTTCAAAATTAAAATTACCCATGGGCTGGGTTATCTCCTCCCACAAGCCAGAGACAAGATTCTGGGAGTGGAGATCCCCGGGAGAATTTGGGGTTTGAGTCTGTGTAGACTTGAGAGGTGCTTTTCAGCCTCTGCTTCCAGAGTGCCTGGGGTGGAGGCAGGGGTCCCGTGGGTGCCTCCAGGCTGGTGGCCGAGGGCCCTCCCCTTGGAGTTCCCCTTTGCTGACCCTGGGATTCCTACAGCAGAGAGTGCACCCAGATCTGAGCACCGCTGGGCCCGAGAGTAAAGTAACTGCAGGATCGAGGCTTTCCGAAGGCAGAGTGAAGACCGGGCCTAGCAGAGGGCAACTCTGAGAACATTCATTTCCTGTTGCTGCTATAAAAAATATTATGGTAAACCAGCCGATTAAACCAGCACATATTTATTCTCTGACAGTACTGGTGGAGATCAGAAATAGCAAATGGCCAGAGGGGCTGTGTTCCGCCCACTGGCTCTCATGGGAATCCTCCTGCCTTTTCCAGCTCCCAGAGGCTGCCCACATTCCTTGGCTGGTGTCTGCATCATTCCAGCCTCTGAATCCAAGTGCTCCGATTTGTCTACTTCCTTCCCATCTTGTGAGGACCCTGTGACTGCGTTGGCCCTGCTGCCAAATACAGGATCATCTCCCATCTCAAGGTCCTGGAGACTTTGTGAGGAAGACTAGAATCCTGGGCAGGAAGACCGCTAGGTCTTCAAGGCCACTCTGCACTATGAGGAACTCAAGGCCAGCCTGAGCTGTATAGCGAGACCCTGTCATAACGCAAAACAAACCTGGGCTTGGTGGCTGTGCCTATAATCCCAGCATAGGAGAGGCTGAGGCAGGAGGATCAGTGTGAGTTCAAGACTAGCTTGAGCTACAGACTGTGAATTCAAGGTCAGCCTGAATTGTACAATGAGATCTTGTCTCAAAAAGATTTAAAAAAAAAAAAAAAAAGAACAACAACCAAAAAACAATTCACGCTGGTGTACACACTAAAGTATATTCTGACAAAATTTATGTACTCCAGGAATCAAGAGAAACTCTGATAGGCTTTAGAGGAGGAAGAACATAGCTCTGGTGAAAGAAATTGGACTTGTTCCATACTTCTTGGCAATACTGAAGGCAAGATCAGAGAACTTTGGGGCCAGGGAGATGGCTCAGTAGAATAAGCGCTTGCCTGGCAAGTGCAAGGATCTGAGTTCAGTCCCCGGTTTAAAAAAAAAAAAAAAAATCAGAGAGCTTTGACACAGAGGGGCCAAGTCTGCAAGGTATTAGTCACCAGTTAGATTTGGGAACGGGAGGAATATTGGGTTTCCTTGCTCCTCATGTGAATCTAATGTGGTAGCCCAGAGCTTTTTTGTTTTGTTTTGTTTTTTGCAGAACCGGGGATTGAACTCAGGCCACTGTGCTTGCCAGGCAAGTGTTTATTCCACTGAGCCAGCTCCTGAGCCCCTGCCCAGAGCTTTGTTACTGGACAAGCCAAGGTTTGAATCCATGCCAGCTATGGCACTTTAGGTAGACTTCACCTCTCTGAATCTTAGTTTTCTCATCTGTAAAATGGGGATAATGCATTCATCTAATTGGGTGGTCATGAAGATTACATCAGAAAGTGCATTAAAAGTGCTCAGTATTAATCACTGTGACTGGGGGGGGTTGTTTGTTTGTTCTTGGAACTCCCACTCGGGATGAGGTGATTTCTAGCTTTTTCCCAGATCTGGCAAAAGTAGTCTCATCAGGTGGCGGGAAATCTATGCCCAGGATAACCCTCTTTCCATTTGCCATTTATACAGCCACGGAGTGTTGTGGGGTCTTGGAAATTCATTCATTCATTCGTTCATTCATTCATTCATTCACTTATTTTTTGGGGCACATTTTGCTGTCCAGTTCAGGCTGGAACTGAACTCTGGCACTCACAGCAGTCTTTCTGCCTCAGCCTTCCGAGTGCTGGGATTGTAGCTGTTCACCACCGCGCCCAGGGTCCTTGGGATCAGTTCCCCTTCTGTACTTGTTGTGTCCAGCGCCCTTGCTGGACGCACCCTGCTTTTAATAGAAGAGGGGGCTTGGCCTGAGGGAGATGGGTAAGAGCTATCCGTCCCTAGAAACCTTGGAACTCTGCTCTGCAGATCATTGATCCTGCTGGCTTTTTAAAGTCAGTATTAGCATTTCAGTTCCCAAACAGCATCTGAATACATAGGTGTTCTGAGAAGCCAGGACAGCAGGGGGTGGTGACTCAGGGAAAATCAGGCCTGGAGGGTGAGGGTCCATGTGGAGCTTAAGAGCAGAAGCAGAAACAAAACCCAGTTAAGGCAGAATTTGAGATAATGAGTGAGAAATGAGCCTCTTGTGGGGTGAGGGTGTCAGTCGTGTGTCTGGATCTCAGGGCTGACGACTCAGGTTTGTTTGTGAAGATGCCGAGCCAGGTGCTTAGGGTCTGTGCCCTTCCTGTGTTCACACTCCGTGTTCCCTGCAAAGCAGTTAAGGGCTGGAGGTGTGAGTCAGCGGAAGAGCGCTTGCTTAGCATGGATGAGGCCCTGAATTCAATCCTCTGCACAGCCAAAAGAAAAATGCGTGCTGGGTGAATGAATGCATTCTATAGAACAGTTTTGGAAATGCATCGACTCAAAGGCTCTCTGCTCTTGTGGCAGCCAAATATCTCCTACTGGGAGCCTGGCATAGCTGCCTGGTGGTGTGTTTGTTTTGTGGTGCTGGGGATGGAACCCAGAGCCTTCACCCTAAGCTACATATCATCCTGACCATTTTTAAAATGTTGATAGGGTCCTGCTAAGAGTCACTAAATTATCTGGGCTAGGTTTAACTTTCAGTCCTCCTGCCTCAGCCTTCCAGAGGGCTGGGATTACAGAAATGCACAATCACACCAGCCTCATGCTTTGCTTGTAAAACTGAGATACACCCATAGTAAAGAGCACGTCATCTCCTAAGTGTCCAGGTTGATGACTGTTCATATCGGTGCTTACCATGTGACCCAAAGTCAGGATGTGGAACCTTCCAGCTCCTTGACTTTCTGTAACTGTCCCCCCCACACACACACCCCTGCAGTATCTCTAAAAGTCCCGACTTTCCAGCCTCTGGCACCATGGCTTGGTTTTGCTGTTCTAAAATTTCTTTCCAAATTAAACTTCTAACTCGTAACACCAACTTTCTAAATTTCAGTGATGGTTTTAGTACAGAATGATAGTATATTCATTGGGAGCATTGAAAGTTTAAGTTTCTTTCTATAAAATATAAATTAATATCTAAATCCCAGTTAGACATGGAAGATCAGTATTAACATTGGATTTTTGTGTTTTATATTTGTTTTAATGTTTAAATACAGATAAAACATTTAGTATTTGTCAACATGCTTTTACAAAAGTAAATCTTAAAGTACTAAACTTTATTCATATATTCTTATACTTTTTCAAATCACTACAAGAAACGACTTACATACTAAAAATTCTCTTAAAAACAAAAAAAATTAAACTTCTATTTTGGAATTTACCTAGAACTATAGACTTCAGCCCTAGCTAGCATCCATTTCTCCTGCTCTTTAACATTGTCTGTGGTCCCATCAGCACTGTCACTGTTGACCACACTTCACGTGACATTCAGATGCCACTGGTTGCCCACTCTGTGCCTTGTCTGCTCTAGGATCTAGTCCAGGACATGGCCTTGGATCTGGTCTTCCAGGCTTCTGTCTGTCACACACACCTGTTCCCACAGAAGAGCCTTTGTCACATTAATGCTGTCATTCCACACATACTCCTTCTCACATGAATGGCATCGTGTCACACACATGGGCCTACACACCGTGTCCCAGGGTTTTTCCACTCCTTGATGGGCCTTAGAGACTGCCTTGAAGTCCCTTGGTCCCCTCGATGGTGGTGGCTGTGTGGCCTTCTCTTTGCGGCTGAGCTGGGTCGTGATTCACACTCAGCACCAGCTAGGCAGGGCACCTGTAGTGACAGCAAAATACCACTGAACTTTGCGGAGAGGACTAGGTCTGTTTCTTTCAAGGGTTAAAGTAGCCATCATGAGGAAACTGGAGAATTAGGGGATGCGCTTGTGCTAGGTGGAGCTCAGTATAGAGTACCTCACAGAGCTGGCATCTTTCCAGCCTCCGGGACTTCCAGCCCTGCTAGGGGCTTTTTTTTTTTTGTATTTTAGGACAGGGTCTACAGGTCTACAGGGTTTACAGGGTCTCACTACATAGATCGGACTCATAGTGATCCACCTGTGTTCAGCCTCCCAAGAGCTGGGATTACAGGTGTGGGCCACCACGCCTAGTCTCAATCACACCCTGGCCGCTGCATCTGCCTAAGCAGGCACTTTAATACACTGAGCTATTTGGCTACACCTTTGCAGGTGTTTTTTTTTTCCACCTTTATTCCTAGAATCCAAGTCAAAGTCATTACCACCCTTATTTTCAGGAAAGGGAATCTTTTCCCATGTGGTGGTTTTGCAGGACGCAGCACCTGCGCAGGCGCGCTGGTATCAGTGGACTGAAGAGTTAATGTGGTAATGCGGTAACATTTAAGACAGAGCCTGGCCAGGCAAGTGTCCTGTAATTGCTCTCAGGCTCCCCTAGCATTGAAGCCACCAGTCAGCGTGTCTCGGTGTGAGGCCCTCCTAAGGAGGGCGTGGGCTCAGCTGTCTAGCTCAGAACAAAGGCATACCAGGCCCTGCCGGCCCTAAGCTGGTGTCTGACGAGCTGTCACCAAGTGATAGCCTATCTCCTTTGTCAGAGCCCCTGGCTGTCAGTGGGCACCTGCCAGGGGGGGAGGAGTCTTCTCTAGCTGGCCAGAGAGAGGGGTCAGTATTACATTAGGCACCCACTGTGTCCTGGTGGCCACTCAGGCGAGTGACCTCCGCCTCTATGACTTAGTTTCCTCTCTATGAAGTGGGTAGAGAGTGTTTGTTTCTTCAAAGAATTATTGTGAGCCAGGTGTTAGGGCACATGCCTGTAATCCCAGCTGCTCAGGAAGCTGAGGCAGGAGGATCACACATTCAAGGCCAGCCTCAGCAATTTAGTGAGACTCTGTCTCTAGATAAATAAAATAGACCATGGATGCAGCTTGCGGGCAGAGTGCCTGCTCAGCTTGCTTGAGGCTCTGGGTTCAGTGTCAGCACAGCGAATCATACTCCTCCTCCCCCTTCTCCCAAGCCCTGCTGTCATCCCCCTCAGCTGAGAACTCCCCTGGTGCCCTACTGCTGTGAGGGAAGCCATCAGCCCTGGCCTGACAGTGAAGTTCTAACCACTTGACCTTGATCTGCTGTGACTAAAAGCTGGGCTCCGGCTCAGCTGCCCTGCTTTCTGGCCTGCAGGGGCCTGGACAAATGACTTAGGCACATTAAGGAAGCCTCAGACTTTCCGTGATGAGCAGGGGACAGTGGTGCGAGCCTTTGGAGCCTGCCAGGTGCCGACATTTCCTGTGGTTGCTCCTGCAGAGGCACAGATGGCTTTGCACGTGCTGGGCATGGAGTACATGTGTGTGCATGCATGAGTGTGTGGTCAGGTACCTTTCCAGCTCACTTCCTCCGCCAGGCCCCCGGCAGAAGCCTTGGGGACAGACACTGAGCTGGCTATGTTCCCGTGAACATGTACCAAGTCCTGGGGGGATGTCACTGCTCGAGCTGGGTCCTTGTGGGTGCATAGCAAGCACTGGGGCAGACTGACCCTCCCACCACGGGCACCACCCAGCCACTGCCCACAACCTTACCAATTGATGTCTTCTAAGAAATCTAGTCAACATCTTTCCATTTCTATGGTTGCCTATGCTCAGTGCTGTGAAGGAGGCACTAATATGAGCCCATTTTCCAGATGAAAAGACTGAAGCCCAGAGACCAGCCATTAATCCCCAAGGGCATCTTTCTTTGGGCCAGGAGATCTAGCCCAGTCCTTACCCAGCCTCTAGCCTGGGAGCGTGGAACTGCAGCCCCAGTCAGTCAGAGAGCCCTTGGTGGCTTTTCTTCCAGGTATTTTTAGCCCCTGGGCACCTGGCTGGCCTCTGTGGGGGGCACAGGCTCCCGGATGATTCCATTTTCACTGGCACCCTTCAGATGCCTGTGGCTCAGCTGTTGTGCAGCGTGCCTGGCATTCCAGGGCATTGTCCTCTCCAGGCAGCCCGATGCCAGGAACAGCTGTGTTGGGCCCACCCCACTCCTGGCCCCCAGAGCCCCTCAATGGGGAACATGGCATGGTGACAGCCCTCCTGAGGGCCTGGAGCTATATAAAGGCCATGTGGCTGGCTTCTCAGTCATTTGACCTGGGCTCATGGGGTGAAGGACCTTTCAGCGCAACTTCAGCCAGCACCCAGCTTTGCTCCGCCGACAGGCACTCCTGGCCACGCTGCACAGGCCTTTGTGCTGGTTTTTTTTTTTTTTTAAATTTATTTATTTGTGTGTGTGTGTGTGTGTGTGTGTGTGTGTGGCCAGCTTAGCCCACCAGGGGGCGGGGCTGGCTGGCATGTGGTGCTGGGGGATTGAACCGCGGTCCCTGTGCTTTGCTAAGCGTGTTCTAAGTAGGTGCTTTAGACCACTGAGCCATCTCACCAGCCCAGGCCTTTGTGCTGTGATCCCACTGCAGTGCTGGACCTTGGCCCTTAGTATTTGGGCCAGAGCCTCTTTTGCTTTGGGGAGAGGGGTGCTGGACAGCAGGGTGTCCTGTGCATTGCAGGATGTTGTCAAGTGACCCCTTTGGCCCCCTTGGTCCACTGTCCCAAAAGTGACCACCAAAATTGTCCCAGATTGTGGCAGCTGTCCCCAGGGGACTGGTCTTGTTTTGAGGCTCACAGACCCAGAGAATGATGTCTGGGAGGACAGATAGGTCCTTGGCAGGGTAGGGGATGCGAGGGTGGGTTGGGTCACCCCCCTGCCTCCCATCTCCTGCCCCAGGTCTTGGGTAGGGTGGGGTCTGCAGCCAGCTGCTCCCCTCAGTAAACTTCCCTCTTTCCTGCAGAGTGGGCTGGGTCAGAGCCCGGCTTGAGCAGGTGTGTGCAGCTGGCTGCTTCATTGTAGGGTCACTGAAGGAAACGTTTGTTCTTGAACTCTACTCCTCAAGGGACCCCCAGCCGCCCTTGGATGAGAAGTCGGGATTTCTGTTCACTCCCAGTGAAGGTGGTGGGTGGTGGCTCAGCCCGAAACTGCCCCATCGGGTACTGCGAGTGCCAGGCCCTAGCCTGTCATCCCAATCAAGGTGACTCCCTCGAATTCACTGGACTCGCTTGTCTTCCCTCCACCCAGGGCCACAGTGGACATGCGGCCACCTTGTCTAGCCCTGTAACTGCTCACCTAGGTGACACCCGAAGCTGCCCTGCCTCATTAGCAAAGAAGGACCTTTGCTAAAGTCGCTGCATGCACTTTGAGATGGCAGCCAGTCTCTCAGCACAGGGACCCTGTCCCCTCTCTGGACCTCTCCACGGGGCTCAGCCAATGCTCGGCTCTCAGGAGCCCAGAACCCCTGGCCACACACAGGACTTCCCCCCCTCCTGCTGATGTCTCACTTCCTGTCTCTGTGGAGGAGCTCCTGTGCCTGGAGGCTGTCCCCCAAGGCCACCTAAGATGCCTCTAAACGTAGCCATGTGTCTCCAGGGCCCAAGTCTCACTCCATGGAGAATGGCTGGTCAGTGTCCCTTCGGTTCCTCTGTCCTCAGGCCCTTGGAGCCAGCTCTCCTGTTGTCTCGCTCCTCTCCCCCAACCCCAGCCCACAACTTCAGTCCAAGCCGTCGCTTCCTCTATATGCAGCAGTCAGCCGATGCACAGCTGTGTACTGAATGGCTGACTGAAAGAAGGCTCTGTGGCGTCCCCTGTATTCTGCCTTGTCTTGTTTGCTAGTGTTTCTTTTTCTAGTATTTTCTAGGACAGGAGCCGGGGTTTGGTCATCTCCGCAGCATCCTTAGTCCTGGCACGTAGGTCATCAGTGTGGACTTGTCCCATGGGACTAGATTCCACAGAGCCCAAAGGTGGCTGGGAGCAAGCACAGGACGCTGTTCTTCAGCAAGTGCTCTCGCCCAGTCCTAGGCGGCCGCGCCCATCCTCTCTGCCCACCCGCTCACCAGGGCTCTGCAGGCTCCAGCGAGGATCCGCTTGAGGAGCATGGCCTTCACGCTCCATCTCCTGCCCCAGCCGCGGGGCCAAGGTGGCTGTGTCCCTTCTCTTCCCCTCTGACTCCTGTGAGGCTCAGCAAGACGGCGTTGGGTTCAGTCATGCAGGGCCGTGTGCTGTGGTCAGTTAGCGCCGTCTGTCGTAGGTTCTGGCTAAAGGAACGGAGCCGTGTTTGCCATCTGCCATGTTGGTCTTCTGTCCTTTGCGGGTGTCCTCTGAGACCCAGGACAGAAAGCAGCTCTAGCCGTGTGTGGTGAGGAGAATGGGAGAGAATTTGCAGTGAGTCTCACATGGAGTGACAGCAAAAGCGAAGTTGGCCTCACTCTCCTGGGTGACTTTGATGGGGGAACAGGAGCCTGAGGGATTAAGGGCGAGGGTGTGCTAATACCTCTGTATCCTAGTTGGGGGCCAGGGGATTGCACAAAGGACAGAAATAGACAGAGGAGATGAGAAAGACAAAGAGGGCCGGATTATAGACCCCACCACGGAACGGAGGTGTGCGGCCAGCCAGGCTGCAGAGCTGAGTCACGGTGCCCCAAAGGGAACAGGCCCCGGGCAGGCCATGGTGCCATCCAGGCAGTGGCCAAAGACTGTCCTAAGGTGACCGACAAGCACTGAGACACAGGGAGGAGCAGGCCGGTTTCAGTTCCAAATGGAAAGCTGGGACTCTGGGCCAGCGAGGGTGCTCTGAGTGGCAGGTGGCGGGAAACCCTTAGCAGCAGCTTAGACATCAGGAGAGGCTGTTTTTCTTCTGATGAGGAGTCTGGGAATTGTGTGGGTCCAGGGTGGCAGAGCAAGTGACTCTCCTAGCTTTCCTGTCATGCTCCAAGGTGGCACCAGTCTTGTTCTCCACGCTCACAGCAGAGGGTTTCTCTGCACAGGTCTGCTCTGTCGGGGAGACGGTGGCTTCGGAGTGGGAGCCAGGCCTCTCCACTCACAGCCCAGCCACAGTGAGGCGCCCGCGTCCACAGCAAGCCTGGCCTACCTTCTTTCTCATGAAAGCCAAGTCCTGAGCACAGAGTTCTGTTAGCAAGATCCAAGGTGGCGGATGCATTTGGGGCAGCCAGGAACTAAGGTCTGCTCTAACTGCAACTGAGGCAATATATGTGGTGCGTAACAAAATGTCCTGTAACAGAAAGTGTCCCCAGGCACTGAGAGAGTCTCGTTCCAAAGCTCCCTTGAGTGCACAACTTCTCAGAGCTTTCACCAGTAGTGATGACCATCTCCTGAATAATTGTCACTTTCCAGGCTCTGCGTCAATGACTGTATTTTTATTATCTGATTATGTCCCTGTCATAACTATGGGGCAGAGGAAGGAGAAACCAAGTAAGGGGGCAGAGCCAGATTTCAAAAGGGGGGCCCTGATGGGCATGGTAGTGCATGCCTGTAATCCCAGCACTTGGGAAGCTGAGGCAGGAGGATTGCCAGCCTGGGCTACAAAGTGAGCTCAAGGCCAGCCTGCACTGCATAGAGAGATCTTGTCTGAAAAAAAATAAATAAGTAAGTAAATTGGGGCCCCAATTCTACACCCTAGTGCTTTACTGTTTTCTGCAGAAGAAACCATAGCTAAAACAGACAAATGACTGCCCTCTGGGGAGATGTTTCTCCAGAGCTGAAAGCCTGGAAAGTTCCGTCTTCTCTTGCTATCTCCCCCGCCATCACCACCACCACTAGCCACTAGGAGAAATCAGACCACTAAGTAGATTCCTCAAACTGCTATCTGCTTTGGCTACTTTTTCCCAGCACTCTTGTTGCTCTCTAAGTGCTTAACTGCAGGTTGTTTTGAGATAGGGTCTCACTCTTCAGTTCAGGCTGTCCTCAGGCTTGTGGAGGTCCTCCTGCCCCAGCTTCCCAATGCCCATCTAGAGCACGCACCACAGTTTTGAGCCAGATATTTGCGTCTGTTTCTACGTTGAGCTCCGAGGGCTGAAATTTGTGTCTGTTTTCACTGCTGTGTTAACTCCCTGCATCTAGAACCATGCTGGACATGCTAAACAGTAAGTACGCGGGAGCAGTGAAAACTCTTGCACATTTGTTAAAGGATGCAAATTGGTTTTATTTATTTTTTAAATTTTATTTATTTATTTATATGTGTGTGTGTGTGTGTGTGTGTGTGG
>NW_004524652.1:8425527-8429142 GCF_000260255.1 Octodon degus
CCACGGTTACTCACAGAGCCCAGAGGAGGTGACCTTGGCTTGCTGCTGAGTTCTTCAAGGTCACTCTGGGCCAATCAGTAGGGCCAATTCCCCTGGCTGGGAAGTCAGTGGAGCCTAGTGTGTGCCCTGCAGTTGTTCAGACTTCCCAGCAGGGGGCACTGAGGCTTTAGGGCTCAGCTCCACATCTCCCTGGAGGGACAAGGGAGTGGAAATCTGGAAAGGGAGAAGGATGTCTTTAGTCCCACCTGTCTCTGCCAGGCCAGCCAGGCCGGCCAGGCCTATCCCTTCCATGTCACTGCTTCTGGAAATCACATGGGTGGGGATGGACTAGAGTCCTCCTTGAGGAAAGCCATTTGCAGGTTTATATTTCAGCTCAAACACAAAGCTGCTGCTACTCACCCAGCAATGCTGGTGGTCCTGCGAGTCACCAGTGAACAAAAACACAAAAATCCCTCCTCTCCCGGAGCTGGGGTAGGCCAGGAGGTCAGGTAATAAACCTAAGGAGCCAGTGACCTAGAGGTCGGTGAGTTCTATGGAATGAAAGGGGAGAAAAGACAGGAGAGGCCGTCCTTCCCCCAGTTCTGGGGATTGAGCCAGAGTGCTGAGCTCCATCTTCAGCCCTTTTAAAAATGCATTTTGAGAAAACAACTCACTGAGTTGCCCAGGCTTACTTGGCATTTGAGATCCTCCGGCCTCAGCCTCCCAAGTAGCCAGGATTAGAGAGAGGCCACAAGCTAGAGAGAAGCAATTTAGGTACAGTGGTCCGGGAAGATTCCTACAGGAAATGACATTTGAGCAGAGACTTGGAAAAGCAGAGAGTGGGTAAAAGCTTCCCAGTTAGAGGGAGCCGCCGGGCGAAGCACTTGAGGCAGAATGGTTGGTGTGGTGGGTTTGCTTGTAAAAAGGGTAAGAAAGGCTGGGTGCAGGTCAGTGAGGACCCTCGGACACAGGCCAAGGCCCTGCGTTCATTTGCAGCCTTGCAAAGAAGCCAGAAGCGGAGTGATCTCATATCAGTTTATTGTGGTGGCGGTAACATTAAAGAAGAAAAATGTCACTGGCAATCTCTGTCCACAGAAGCAGCTGTTCACGAGGTGTGCATTTTTGTGGTCTATCTTTAGGCATATACTTGGGAAGGTGTACATTTTTCCTTTCCTTTTTACAGAAACGAGAGCCATGCACGGTTTCACCACCATTTATTTGCTTAGCAATGTCACAAGCCGATGGTTCTGTGACAGAAAATATTGACCCACGCAGTTATTAGAATTGCTGTAGAATGTCCCATTGTCTGAATGTCAAATACGTAATCTGACCGCTTCCCCTGCTGGTGTACGCTCTGGCTGTCTCCTATTTTTCCCAGTCCTGTGGGACCTTCGTTGTTAGTGTTCTTCATGAAACTGTCTTACACCAAGTAAGTGTCAGCCTGTCTCCTGAGGTGCTGGGCCACAAACCCAGAGCCTCGGCCTGCAGGGTGAGTACCCATCCCAGAGCTGCCCCCAGCCCCTGGGCCTGCTGCATTACGATGCTTCTAGAACAGAAGAGCCGTGCCCTCGGCCGGTGCATGTTCAGAGCCTGTGGGACGCGGCTATGTCCCAGGTGGGCTTTCGGGGCTATAGGAGCCTAGCATGTGTCCTTGGAGTGAATTGTCCTTCCTAAAGAGAAACAAGCATCCTACCAAGTTTGCAGGGTTTGTCTCCAGGGCCTGGCCACACGAATATTTTTTTTCCCCATACACATCTATATATGTAAAAACAGGGGATATATATTTTTTTTTATATTTTTCCCACACAAGCAATGTTATAAAAAGCAAACGTGTGTATTGGTTAAAAAAATAAATTTAAGCCAGGTGTGGTGGCACATACCTGTCATCCCAGCACTTGAGAGGCTGAGGCAGGAAGGTTGCCTGGGCACATAGTGAGATTAAGGCCAGCCTGAGCTAAATAGTTGAGACCCTGTGTCATCCTCCTTCTAAAAACCAAAACACTGAAAAATAAATTCTCACCCCACAAATATGTAAAGTAGAAAAAGAAGACACACAACTCAACAAAAACTGCCACTGTCACATTTTTATGTGGCCAGCTTTTTTATATAGTCCAGTTCCTGCACACATTTATGGTACAGTATGTATGCTTTGATTTTTTTTACTCATTGTTGGGACAAAATACCTTACACCCAAAATTAAGGAAGGAGAGGTTTATTTAGCTCACAGTTTGTGGAGGTTTCAGCCCACACTGGGCTGGCTCCCAGGCAGAGTGGCACATGGCAGAAGGCAGCAGTTCATGGCTGTGGAAAACAGCAAAAAAGCAAAGGGAAGGGCAGCAGCTGCAGCTTCTAGCCAGCCTCTCTTCCCCCTCCCCTTATATTATAAACAAGCTTCCCTGGGGCTGGGGGTGTAGAACTCACACAATGTCCATGTCCTCCTCTTGCACAGGATGAGGATGTTTACAAACTAAGAATCCTGGCTCTCTGCTGAGTCACTTAATTAAATTTCTAAACTTCTCAAGTTGACACAATGTATCAACCAGTACAATCCACCCCTTATCAACTTGGCAGTCTTCCTGGCACTTTTTTTTTCTGGTCAAACTCACATTTTAAATCATCCTGCTGGGCTCTTTGTTCTTGACTCTCAACATATATCTGACTAAAAGCCCCCAACAATAGCCATGCCACTGCCTCAATGTTTGACTGCCTTGAGATTTCTTTTGCAAGATTAACTATACCATTGCATTTAATCTCAATCTCAGGCAAAGTCTCTGGATAGGAGCAAAATGTAGACAAACTTTCTGCCAAATCATAACACAAATCATCTGCAGTCCAACAACCAATGTAGTTTTTCTCAGCAGAAACTGCCCCAGCATGATCTTTACAGGCAGGCTTTTAATTAGAAGTTTGTGGTCTTTTAAACTCTGACCAGAATCTCTCATACAGAAGAGCTGAAGGTATTCCAGCTCCTTCCAAGCGTCTGAGTTCAATCCCCGGTTCTGCCAAAAAAAAAAAAAAAGGTATTCCAGCTCCTTGCTAGTAGGCAACATCTGTAAACCTTTCCTATCTCTTCCCATGCACCATTTTCAAAAGCTCATAATCCTCATTGTCAGGTATAGTCACAGTAACAACCCCACTCCTGGTACCAAATTTTGTTTTGGTTATTTTTTACTCGTTGGTGGGACAAAGTACCCAACACCCCAAATTAAGGAAAGGAAGGTTTAGTTAGTTCACAGTTTGTGGTGATTTTAGTCTATATTTGGTTGGCTCCCAGGCAGAGTGACACATGGTAGAGAGTAGCAGTTCATGGCAGAAGTAAACAGCAAAGAACAAAGGGAAGGGCAGCAGCTGTGGCTTCTAGCCAGCTTTTCTCCCCTCCTTATATTATAAACAAGCTACCCTTGGGCTGGGGATAATTTATAGAATGAGTTATGTAGAACTCACATAATGTCTATGCCCTCCTCTTGCACAGAATGAAGATGCTTACAAACTAAAAACCCTGGCTCTCTGCTGAGTCACTTAATTAAACTTCTAAGCTGGGGCTGGTGAGATGGCTCAGTGGTCTAAAGTACCTACTTAGAACAAGCTTAGCAAAGCACAGGGACCGCGGTTCAATCCCCCAGCACCACATGCCAG
>NW_004524652.1:8429341-8431493 GCF_000260255.1 Octodon degus
TTTATCAATAAGTACAATGTGAATAAAAAATACTGTCATAATAATAATTTAAAAATGAGATCAAGTTACACATTGAAAAAGACAAGCCAATGGGAACATTTAAAACATGCTTTCTGGGCTGGGGAGATAACTTGGTGGTCTAAGCACCTGCTTAGGCAAGCGCAGGGACTGGGGTTCAGTGCCTGGCACCACATGCCCCACTGGCCCCAAAAGCCAGGCGCACCAAGCCAGTTTGAAACTGGGCGTGGTGTGTACCTGTAATCCCAGCACTGGGGAGGCTGAGATAGGAGGAGCAGTGCAAGTCCAAAATGCATAGCGAGACCCTGTATCAATATAAAAGCAAAAAAAGAAAGGCCATGCTTTCTGATGCTTGCTTTCTCCCAGTGACAACATATCCTAGATTGCTTCCTGTGTGGGTCCGAGGGCTGCTTTACTCTTGATTGCAACATTGAATTTTCTTTCTGCAGAAGTCACAAGAAACCCAGGTGTACCCATTTTACAGGTGAAGAAGTGGAGGAAAAGGTCACCACCGACCCATGACCCATGGATGACCCCCGCCTCTCCTGCAGGGGCCTGCCTCCAGCTATGGAGGTTAATGGAAACCTGGGCAAGTCCTCAGACCTCCTGGAGCCTCAGTTTCCTCACTGGACCTGAGAAGGACTGTTGTACCTCCCTTAAGGGTTATTACAAGATAACTGGTATGAGCATAGATATTGTGATTGTGAGAACACAGGGCTACTGGCCGTTGCCAAAAAGACCCGCCCTCTGAGATCCTCTACAATCAAGGCCAAGCCCGGGTGCTGGGGCATAATGGAAAGCCTAAGGGATGAATTAGGATTGTGTTTGTCTACAAAAGCTCTATACTCAGCTTAAACATATGTCAGTTAATTTCTCTCATAAGAGTTCAGAGTAGGTAGCTCAAAGCTGTCTGTAAAGTTTCCAGAGACATCAGTCTCTTTGGATATTTTTTATGTTCTGTTAGTAGTTCGTACTTCCTCATAAGCATGAGATGGCTGCTGCAGCTCCAGCACACATGTCCACATTCCAGATAGAAGTCATTAGGAAGGACAGAATGAAAAGAACCTGCCTGAGAACTTCGGCCTCTCAACTTATTGACTAGAATCACTGGGGCACTGTGCACTGGACAGCATTTCAGAGAACAGAGAATCAGATTCTGCCTGGAGAAGTTTGCTCGTTGGTGCTCATGTGACTATTCCTAGTCCAGCAGCCCTGTACCACCACCTAGGGACAGGAGGAAGCAGGAGAAAGCAGGGAAGCAGCTGCCTCAACAGGAGCCTAGTGCTGTGGAGGGGCGCCTCAAAGAGACTGAAACTGGGCCGGAGAGATGGCTCAGTAGGATAAGCGCTTGACTGGCAAATGCAAGGATCTGAGTTCAATCCCTGGTTCCACCAAAAAAAAAAAAAAAAAAAAAGACTGAAACTCCTATGTGTTCTCTGAGGCCTCATGGAGGTGCTAGAGGACCAAGGGGCAACAGTGAACTCTGACCCAGGCGCACGCTTGGGTGCAGGCCCAGGCCCGGTCCATGAAGCGACAGCTTCCATCTAGTCGCTGCTAGAGTCTGCTGAACCTTGGCAGTGGCCTGACGCATCCTGAGGGTCTCAGATGGGCCAGCATCCGGGTCCTTCATTCCCAGGTCCACACAGAGGGGCTGTTCGCGAGCTGGGGGAAGAGTGGCCTTTCTAGGACTTGTGTTCACCCAAAGCAAAAAGAAAACACATGGAGGCTGACCAAATAGCTGATTAGGGGCTGGGGGTTTGATCCCCAGGCCTGCTGTGCTGGCCCCACCCCCGGGGCGTGCTGAGACAGCGATTGAGACTGGGCATGGTGGTGCACGCCTGTAATCCCAACTCTTGGGAGGCTGTAAACAGGATGATCACTAGAGTCCAATCTAGTAGTGAGACCCTGTAGTAGATCCTTCCCTAAAGTACAAAAAAGAAAGAAAGAGGGCTGGGGAAATGGCTCAGTAGAATAAGCGCTTGTCTGGCAAGCACAAGGGCATGAGTTCAATTCCCAGTTCCGCAATAAATAAATAAATAAATAAATAAAACCAAAGAATGAATTTTGGGGCTGGAGAGATGGCTCAGTGGTCTAAAGCACCTACTTGGAACAAGCTTGGCAAAGCACAGGGACC
>NW_004524652.1:8431670-8441803 GCF_000260255.1 Octodon degus
AGAAAGAAAGAAAAACACAGACACAAGAAAGAGAAGAGCGTTATCTGGTGTGATGCCCAGAAGCAGGCCTGGCAGGTGTTGCTGCCTTTGTTCGCAAGCGCTCCTGATGAACCCCTCGGCTGGTCCAGTTTCATGTCTGGCGGTGTGGGCTTTCCCGCCACGCGGGGCTCTACTTTCTGCCCTGCCCTACTGGAGTTGAACCCAGGGCCTTGCGTGAGCTCCATCCCCACCCCCTTTTAAAGATTGGGTCTTGCTAAATTGTCCAGGCAGGGCTCAAATCCTCCTGCCTCAGCCTCTAGAATGCCTGGGAAAACACTCATGCAGCACCAGGCCCAGCATTTCTTAGCTACTTTTGCTCCTCCTCCTCCTAAGTCTTTGTTTCCATTTCATGTTTTGCTTTGTCTAGGTTGGAAAAAAAAACCTGATAATTTATTGCAGTTATTTTTTCAGCTATAAATATTTTTCTAATTTTTGATCTTTAAATTTTCTTATTACAGGGAGGCGTGGATAACAAAAAAATGACTCTCGGGATCATTTCAGAGTGAAACACTAAGCACACATCATTGTGCAGGCCCCCACCCTCCTCTGCAGGGCTCTCTCATCCCAAAATGAAAGACTGAAGGGCTCAACACGCACTCCCTAGCTGCTCTGCCCCAGCCCCTGGTCACACCCACTCTCTGCGCTGTGGTTCTGTGTATTCCAGAATGTCATACAGATAAAATCAGTTGACTTGTCTCACTATGCATAATGTCTTCAAGGGTCACTCACACTGTAGCATACATTGGAATTCTCTTCCTTTTCAAGGTTGCATAATATTCCATTGTATGTATTGGTCCACATTTTTTTCATCCATTTGTAGCCCCATGGGCTGTGGCTACCTTTTGGCTGTTGCAAGCAGCTTAGCCATAAACATGGGTCTGTAAACATCTGTTTGAGTCGCTGCTCTCAGCTCTTTCCTATATATCCCCAGAAGAGAGTGACTGACTTGGAGCGCTGATTCTGACCCCTTTTGGTGGCTGCCGCTTTCCATGTGAGACTCCTCCTCTCTCTTTTTCACTGCTTCAGCTCTGTGTTCCCCAGATCTCCAGCCAGGTCAGTGGCCTGTTAGGAAACCAGGCCACACAGCACAGGGGAGTGGCCAATGAGAGAGACCGCTCCACCTGTTCCCAGCTCTCCCTGTCACCTGGTCAGTCACTGTCAAACTCTGCTGCCTGTCAGCAGGGTGCCTTCAAGCTGCACACAGGAGAATCTCATCCCCAGACCAGCCAACGCCCTTTCTGGAAAAACACTTCCACACCATCGGTCACTGGTGCCACAAAGATTGGAGGCTGCTGCCTCACACTGTGTACTATTTTTTTAATACTATTTTTTTTTAACATTTATTTAGTGTGTGTGTGTGTGTGTGTGTGTGTGTGTGTGTGTGTGGCCAGCTCAGCCCACCAGGGGGCGCAGCTGGCTGGCATGTGGTGCTGGTGGATCAAACCGCGGTCCCTGTGCTTTGCCAAGCTTGTTTCAAGTAGGTGCTTTAGACCACTGAGCCATCTCTCCAGCCCCAATACTATTCTTAAAAGATGTCTAGATAAGGGCTCTGTCTATTCACTAAACACCCCCAAAACCTACTAGCTTGAAAAACTAAGAATCATTTATTTTGCTGATGAGTTGGCAGTCGGGACAGGACCCCACGTGACCAGCTTTTCCCTGCTGCATGGGCTTCGGCTCCCAGGGTGGCCCTCCCCGAGGACTGTGGTCCCTCTGCACAGGAGCCTGGCTCCCACAGCAGGTGGCTGGGGCAAGAGTTGGCCTCTCAGGAGATCAAGGCAAAAGCGCATGATCTGTGACCTCCTACAGCGGTCACACGCTGTCATTCTTGCTGTGCTGCGTGGGTCAGGGAAGTCAGGCCAGCCTGAGCTCACGGGAGTGGAACGTAGCTCCCCTCTCTTGACGGAGTATGTAGGAAACTCTGGAAGACCATGGAGATGGGAAACACTGTTACAGCCATGTTTGGAAAACTGATCCATGAATCTTCTACCTCCTCTCACACCCAGCAGACACCGGAGATGTTCCAAGTTCCAGTCCCTCACAGGATTCCACGCAGTGGGTAAATTGACACCCCCAGCCTCATTTTATGGTGCTTTTAGTTGGAGTGGGCTCTGCCTCCCTCAGAACTAGCCAGGTGTAGTGGTGCCCACCTGTTATCCCAGCCCTTAGGAGGCCGAGGCAGGAGGATTGTGTGCATTTCAGGCCAACCTGAGCTACATAGAAAGGCCCTCTCTCACCCCCAAGCCCCACCCCACCCCACAGCTGCACGATGGGTGTGATGACGCATACCTACGGTCAGCGCCACCGGCTGTCTTCTGCCTTGTAGCCAGCTGACGATAGAATTCCCTAAACCATGAGCCGAATTACGCCTCTTCTCTGAATTACACTTAACCCAAGGCCATGCAACTGTTTCTTCTAGGAATCCTTAAATCCTCATACTTGTTTGTTTGTCCTGAGGATTGAACCCAGGACTTTTGCCCTGAGCTTCATACCCATGACACCCTCCCCCTTTGTTTTAGAGACAGGGTCTTTTAAAAAATGTATTTGTTTGTTTCAGGGTCTCACTACACAGCTCAGACTTGTGGTGATCCTCCTGCTTTCAGCCTCCCCAGCGCTGGGATTACAGGCATGCACTACTATGCTCAGACTCTGGCCGGTTCAGGCTGGCCTAGGGGTGGCGATGGCACGGCATGTGGTCCCTGTGCCTGCCTAAGCTTGCCTAAGCAGGCGCTTTAGTCTGCTGAGCTATCTCACCGGCCCCAAGACAGGGATTTGCTAAATTGCTAAGTTGCCCAAGTTGGGTATGAATTTTCTATCCTCTGGCCTCAGCCATAGTTCTGTATTTTTACATTTAGATCTATGAAGTTGTTTCCTTGCTTTCTGAGATAGGGTCTTTCTACATAGCCCAGGCTGTCCTCAGACTTCCAGCAATCCTCCTGCTTCAGCCTCCCAAGTGCTGGGATTACAAGCATGCACTGTCAGACCCAACCTATGGAGCATTCTGAGTATTTTTTTTTAATTGGATGAGGTATAAAGGTTTCTTTTGCTTTAGTTACTTTTCTCTCCTTGCTGATACAAAATGCCCAATGCCCCAAATTAAGGAAATAAAAGCTTATTTAGCTTACAGTTTGTAGAGGTTTCAGTCCATAATCAGTTGGCTCCAAAGCAGCGTGGTGTGGTTGAGGGGCAACTCTTCATGGTGGCAGAAGACAGAAAATGCAACAAGACCAAAAGGAAGGCAGGAGTAGGCCTCTTTCCTCCTTCTATTATAAGCAGGCTGCCTGCCGTCCGGTGGGTGTAGCACTGACACCGTCTCCCTGCCCTCTGCACAGGCTCAGGATGTTCACAAAGTGAGGACCCTGACCCCCTGCGCAGTCCCTTAAACTTTTACGCTCCTCCAGTTGACACAGTGAACCAACCATAACCCCATTCTTACCATTTGTAGTCAGGGAAATAAGGAAAAGGCAAGAACAAATAGATACCTTCAGGATGGCGAGATAGCTCAGCGGACTAAGCACCTGCTTAGGCAAGCAAAGGGACAAGGGTTCAATCCCTGGCACCCTGTGCTGTGCCGGCCCCAGACCCTGGGTGCGCCAAGCCCATCGACCAAATCTGGACGTGGCGGCGCAGGCCTGTAATCCCAGTAACGAGACCCTGTACCAAATAAAAAAATAAAATTGAGCTTTGAGAGCTTTTATACACTTAATCTGGAAACCAGCCCTGCGTAAAATGCATGCTTTTCGAATATCTTCTCCTGGTAGGTAGTTCCTTGTCATTTCACTTTTCTATTTTGTGGGTCTATTTCTTTCTTTCTTTTTTTTTTTTTAATTTTATTTATTTATTTGTGTGTGGCCAGCTCAGCCCACCAGGGGGCGGGGCTGGCTGGCATGTGGTGCTGGGGGATTGAACCGCGGTCCCTGGGCTTTGCTAAGTTTGTTCTAAGTGGGTGCTTTAGACCACTGAGCCATCTCACCAGCCCCCTTTGTGGGTCTATTTCTTGACTCTATTGCATCCCATTGATCTGCGCGTCCATTCTTTCACCAATACCACACTGTCTTGATTACTGCAGCTTTATAGTAAGTCTTGAAATCAGGTAATAAAAGCATGAGATCTTTTCTCAAGCTGAGAAAGATTTTTTTTTTTCCATCTAAAGAATCCAAGAATGAGAAACAGCTTGGTTGGTGAGCCCAGCAGGTTCTGACTCCTTAGACATAAGCGCTCCTTCTTTAGTTCCTTTCCCTCCTTTTACATTTTACCTCAGACAGCAAGAAAGAGCCAGGCGAGGGCACGTCTGCCACTGCACTCCATCACTGGGCTGACTAGATGCGCTTCCGCTTGTCCATTCCGCTGCACGTGGGAAACCCTGCCCCCCTATAACAAAGACCCTCCTTGCTCCACTTCCAGCAACATTGTTCTTAAGTCTGCGCTGACCTTCTCAAGGCTGGAGACAGTCGCTGATCCTGCTCCAGACGCGCAGCCCTTTCCAGGTCGCTGGTGCGCGAGGCGAGGCCAGGAGGGGGCGCCGGAGGCCGCCGGAGCGTCTCGCCGCTCGGGGTCTGGGCTCCTAGAGAGGGCCCAGCGGAGGTTTGGTTAGGGACGAGGTTAGAGGTTAGCGTGTTCCTCACCACGAGGCAGAGGGCCTCATGTGTTCAGCACGGCACACAAGGAGGAAAGTGCAGCATCTTTTACGACCTGGCCTTGGAAGTCACGTCTACAGGGCACCCCCCTTTCCCATGCTGTCTGTTCTAGCAGCTCAGGCCCAAGGCGGGATAATGACCCCAGCCCTTGATAGAAGCGTGCAGAATTCTAGGAGAACATCGGGCAGGGTGATGTGAAATTACGACCTAACGTGCTAAGGAAACTTCTCATTTAGAACACTTTTTTCTCTATGCCTAATTAAAAATAATCTCATGTCCCATAATCGTTTGATGCATTTCCTCATTTTATTTTTCTTGAAGCTTCTTCCGGTGATTTAGGTATCAAAATCATTGAGCTTGCACAGATTCGTGCAAGCTGATTGTTAAATTTTGGAGGATTTTCCAAAGCTGGTTGTCAAACATAGTAATTGTTTTAAATTATATAATCTTACACTGGAACAGACGAGTTTATTTGGTGTTTATTTTGTTTTTTGTTTTTTGGTTTTTTTTTAAATATTTATTTTTATTTATTACATTTATTTATTGTGTGTGTGTGTGTGTGGCCAGCTCAGCCCACCAGGGGGCGGGGCTGGCTGGCATGTGGTGCTAGGGGATCGAACCGCGGTCCCTGTGCTTTGCCAAGCTTGTTTCAAGTAGGTGCTTTAGACCACTGAGCCATCTCTCCAGCCCCTGGTGTTTATTTTGTGGTGCCGGGCGTTGAGCTCAGGGCCTTTGCGCTGAGGCACACCCCCCCCACCTTTTCACCAGGTCACGCAGGCTCCACTTCATGCCCTGCTCTCGGTTCAGCCCCAAAGTCTGCAGGAGGGGCCTGTGCAAATCTGCCGCTGGACTACACGTGGGCAGGGGCCAAGCGGGGCATGAGGCCTTCCCAAATCGGGATGGCCCATGTTTTAAGAACTGCAGAGGGGGCCAGGGAGATAGCGCACTAGAATAAGCGCTTACCTGGCAAGCACAAGGGCCTGAGTTCAATCCCTGGTTCCACTAAAAAAAAAAAAAACAAAAAAAAAAAGAACTGCTGAGATCACCCCAGGCCCTCATTTCTCCCACTGCCCTTTGTTTCTAGAACAAACAGACCAGACCATGTGGAGTAGTTGCAGCCCCCAGAGTCACATGGACAGCCCTTCCGTGCTCCCAGCCTGCACTGCACTCTCTGGGAAACTGTTGTCTACCCTCAGCATAGGTCCAGGGGCTTGTCTGGGGTGGAGCCAATCAGGGCCCCGCCCCCATGACTGGGCCAAGAGTGGGGCATGTGACCCAAGCCGATCCAGGCAGAGTTAAACTGCTTATGGGAGGAGACTCGGTGGAGCTGCAGAAGAATCGAGCCTTGGCCGCCGCTGCTGACGGCAGGCTGACTGTAGGTTGCAACAGTGCAACCTTGCCTGAGAACAGAGCCATTAAGGAATAAATGGGGCAGAAACATTGAAATCAAATCCCATCTTTTCAGCTCTCAGTAAGCCTGCCTCCTCTTCCCATCACCCTGTGCCCGAGTCAGATTGAGTTGTGCGTTTGTAATTTTATTAGTTTAGGTTTAAGCCAGTTTAGTCCTCTGCCTCCGTACGGGAGGTCATCCTAGCACCTCGCACGAGCATTGCCACCGAGCCACAGCTGGCTGCTTGCAGCCTCAGCTTTCTAGTGCGTGCTGTGAGTTTAGTGGACTTTATACGGGATTTCGCGAAGAGAAGAGTTGGGCCGGACAGTGGCCCGAACAGGAGGTGGTCCTGCTGGCTGGCTTCTCTCCAGTCTGCGTCTCCCATGTTGTTCCCGAATCGTCCAATGCTTTCCCCTATTACGTAGAACAACACATCATCTCTCCTTTCCTGCCGCTACAGGAGGCCTTGCCCGGGAGGAAGGCTTTCACCTTTGCTTCTAATTTGGCCGAATGGAGCGGAGGTCCCTTTCTAAGACATTCAGGTGTCACTGATAGAGAACTGGAGGTGGGGATTAGGAAGAGGAGGGAATGTTATGGTAGACACCGGCTGCCTGCTAATGGGGCACCTCTCCCTTTATGGCAGTCCCTAATGTATTCAGGCATTCAAGGCAGGTGAGCTTATTAACTGGCCTAGAAGGTGGAAGTACAACCTTGTTTGGCCATGAAGGTGCCAGGGGCAATCTCTGGGGCACTCTGCGGATGTGAGGAAAGCAGGTTTTAAGAAAATCTCTCTGATGTAAGCTTCTGAGTCTTCCTCTTCTGACTGAGTTGTGTGGGGATGTGATGCTGGGAGCTATGGCAGCAATTCTGTGACCATGAGGAGAAGACCGAGAAAACAACAAGACATTAGCCTAGTATGGCTAAGTATTGCTCAGCCACCACATGAACCCTGAGAACCATCTCCTCCAGGCTTCTTGTTATATGAGAAAAATGAAGTCATATTTATTTAGGCCAGGGTTTAGCAAATGTTTTCTATAAAGGGCCACATAGTAGATATTTTCAGCTTTGCAAGCCATATGGTCTCAGTTGAGACTACTTAACTCTGCATTTATATCATGAAAGCAGCCATAGACAATATGTTAACAAATGGTTGTAACTGTATTCCAACAAAACTTTATTTTCAAAAATGGGCAGTGTCAGATTTTTCCCTGTGGGCCAACCTCTCCTTTTGGCCTGTTAGCTGGATTTCCTGTTGCTTGCACCCGAAGCATTCCTTGGATGGCAGCCTCCCGCCCCAAACACAGCTGTGCTCGCTGGCCTCCTGTTGTTGCTGGCAGCACGGACTTAATTTTTTCCTGTCCACCAACACTCATTCCCTCACGGAACGTCTAGGAAGCACCTGTGAGTCAGGCACTGTGCAGGCACTGGTGCCCAGCAGAGAAGGTCAGACCCTGCCCTTAGGAAGCTGCCATAGGGAACAGTCGCAATCAAGAAAGACTTCTGGGAGGAGGTGACGACTGAAGGGTCTCTAAGGGATGGGTAGAGGCTGGCAGGAGGACATGCGGAACAGGACGGCATTCCAGGCACAGGTGTGGCTGGAAGAGAGAGGTGAGAGTGAGGGAGGCTGGCAAGGACCCAAGGACCCACGAGGCTCGAGGATGGGCTGTCCAAGGGAGATTCGAAACAAGGACCTGGAGGAGGTGAAATGGACTCGGGGAAGGCAGGGTGCTGGCGTGTGGGCCCCGTCCTGGGGTGGTGGTGTGGTCCTCCTCCTCGGTAGACAGAGCTGGGAGACAGCCGTGTTTGCGCACTGAGAATCTCACAGGGTTGGTAGGACTTGAACCCAGTTATCTTCATTTAGGACAGCAGGTAAAAAATCTATAAATGTCAGCATACAAAGCTGACCTTGCACGGGGCCACCTCAGGGGCTGCTCTTCCCTGGGTGGTTCTGAGCAGAGGCCCAGCCAGGGAGCTGAGCCCAAACCCAAGGGTGAGGAGAGACCTGCGTGTGCCAGGCACTCTCTAGGTCAGTTCCAGGTACCCTTCTGTTTTAACATTTTATTTTTATTTAGTTAGGTGTTTTGTTCTGGTTTGGTTTTTTGGTTGAAGGTCAACAGCCTGGACTCACTACACAGTCCAGGCTGTTGACCTTCAACTCGCTAAGCAGCCCAGGCTGCCTCAAACTCTCAGCAGTCCTCCTGCCTCAGCTCGCTGTTTAATACAGGTTTACATGTAATTTTAATGTCTATCAAAATACTGTGGACACATAGCTGAAAATAACAGAAAATCCAATTGCTGATAACATAAACTGTCAGGGTTCATTTTCATATTCGTGTTATGATTGAAACTAGAGGCGTAGAGATAAGCAGTTGGTGACGTGAGTCAGAGCGGTGACGTGAGTGAGTGCATCAGGTAAGGGTTTCTTCCATTCTTTCTGCCTTCTCCCCACAGCCACAAGGTGGCTGCTGCAGCTCCTCCATTTGTGTTCCAGACTAGAGGAGGGCAGTAGAAACGTCCACAGAAATCCTTAGCGGCCTTCTGGTTTACGTTCTTTGGGTCTTGTGACTACGTCAGCAGCCAGCCTCTCTGGGAAATGAGTTTTTCTTTTGTAGATTTACTCCCTCCATTGTGGAAAAGTCAAGGAAAAGGAGGTTGAGAGGACTGAGGAATAGATCAGCTCCCAGGACCTGCCCTGGTCCCAGGCCCATCCCTCCTCATCCTGAGTTTATGAATTTTTTTTTCATGAACTCTTTTGAAGGCTTCTTCTTTCTCCATCTTTCTAAATAAAACGTGTGTCCTGTTGCCCACCTGTTTTCATCCCATTCGGATGTTGCCCCCCACTCTAGAAAGACATCTTTCACATCGCTGCTGCCATTACTCATGGATACGGACCTGTCCACTCTAATTCCAAGTGTAGTCGGACAGTATTTAAGTTCTTCATTTTTATTTTATTTTTACTTTAATATTTTAAAAATATGGAATCCACAAACACTGTCTGTAGTGACCAGAGTCACCATCAACAGCTAAGACATGCTGATGACGTGCCCTTTGAAGGCCACCTTGCCTCCCTGGCTGCCCTACTGCATGGGCCTCGGCTCCTGGGGGAAGCACTGGTTGGACTCCAGGAGGCTGCCAGCATGAAGTACGTGGTAGGACCGCTCACAGTGGTCAAGGCTGTCAAAAACAAGGGAGTCTAAAAGGCTGTCACTGCCTGAAAGAGGTGAAGGAGAGGTGATGATTTAAATTTAAAGCCAGGTTTTCATGGCTTGGGTCCTAGAAGACAGACATTAGAGAAAAATGAGGGTCTGAGTCAAGGGTGGGCTACAGTAGGTAATGATGTGAGCATCATCAACCCATTTGCTGCAACACCTCAGCCATCCTGGTGTAAGGTGCGAGTGCCTTGGAGGGGGCGTGAGGAACCTTCCAAGCTGTCTGTGCTCTCAGGTTTCCTGTAAATCTAGTCAGTGTGTGTATTTTAATAATTATTTCTATTACTTACAGCTGGAGGCTTTGTGTACTATGACTACATTTGTCATCTGTTTTTCCTGCAGTTAGCAGTTGCTTTCTTGTCTTTTTGTGTTCTGATCTGTAACTCCAGATACTGTTAGCACAAATCTGTCAGCGTGTTCCACCCCACTGATAATCCTCCCGCTTAATGTTTCAGCTCTGAGCACCACTCTGTTGTCTTTTCCCACTCCCTCAGTCAGAAGGTAGCAGAGGGTTTTAAGTATCTGAAAGTGTTTAACATCTCTCTGAGGAAAAAAAAAAAAAAAAAAGACTCTATCAGGCCAGCAAGATAGCTCAGTGGTCTAAAGCACCTGCTTAGGCAAGCGCAGGGCCCGTGGGTCGATCCCTGGCACCACACACTGCACCAGCCCTGCCCCCAAGGTGGGCTGAGCTGGCCACAGAAAAAACCAAAAAAGTCTCTATTTCATCCCTAGAAAAGACCAAAATTCCTCAGAGGTGCTAGTAGCTGGACTCATTTCTAACTACAGACAGGCTTCTCTTCAAAACCTGGCTGTTCTTGCCATATTTCTTTTCTTTTCTTCATTTTAAGCTTTTTTTTT
>NW_004524652.1:8442163-8450900 GCF_000260255.1 Octodon degus
TTTTTTTTTTTTTGCGGAACCAGGGATTGAACTCAGGCCCTTGTGCTTGCCAGGGAAGTGCTTATTCCACTGAGCCATCTCCCCGGCCCAATTTTAAGATTTGTTATTCATATGTGTCTGTAGTCTGTAATGATTACATCCATCGCAGGGAGTTGAGACACAGACACAATACTTCTTTTTAAATTGATTTTATGTATTTAGTCTCACCACACAGATCGGCCTTGTAGTGACCCTTCCTGTTCTTCAGCCTTCTGAGTGCTGGGATGACAGACGTGCGCCACCACGCCCAGTCTCAGCGCTGGCACAGCAGGCCGGGGATTGAACCCCCGTCCCTGCACCTGCCCCACAACACATTTTACTTCCCCTTTCCCTCCTCTCCCTGCAGCTTTTGGTTCGCTTCCTTACAAAACATCTATGTCTCTTTTACCTGATATCTGTCTTTTATTTTGTTCTTTAAGTTACTTACACTCTGAATTTCTTGTATAAGAGAAACTGCGTGATATTTCACTTAGCATTATTGTGTCAGGACGCACCCACTCTCCTACAATGACTTGGATGTATCCCTTTTGTGGCGAACTAGCCCTCCATTGTCTATAAATATACTTTTTCTTTATCCGTACATCTCTTGGGCACTTAGGCAGCTTCCAAGATTTAGCTACTGTGAGCTGTCCCATCAACATGGTTGTGTGCGGGTCCCTCCACTGTGACGTCTTTCACTTTCAGGGGAAGATACCTTGAAGAGCCGGTCCGATGGAGTTTCCCACCGGATTTCTCTGTGGCTGCAGTCACACAATTATTAGGACTTCGGACTTATTTGGGAGTTAGCATCTTTTTTGTTGTTGTGATGTATTTAGTACAGGGTCTGCAGGGTCTTACTACACAGATTGGACTCAGTGATCGTCCTGTTTTCAGCCTCACAAGCGCTGGGATCATAAACTCACGCACCATGCCCAGTCTCAATTGCCCTCTCAGCGTGCCCCTGGGGTGGGCCAGCCCCGCGGGGGGCGTGGCGGGGGATGTAGCGATTTCGCGTCTTCAGCGCAGATCTCCCTTTTAGCCTCAGAATCCGCAACCACAAGAATCTTAGCCACGTTTCTCGAGCCTCACCCAGGAGCCAGAGCTGTGCCAGGCGCCCACGCGCAGGAGTGCTCATAGTCTTTGGAGCCCCTCGGGGGGCTTCTCGCCTTGGGCGAGGGCCACCGTGCTGCTGAAGGAACTGTGGGCAGGGCTGTTACGTTACACCTGAAAACGTTCCTTGCTCTCTTCCCTGGCCAGTTGGGGAACCCCTGGGAGTAGCCACTCAGGGGAGTGCCGTGTCCCCAAGACGAGGGGGATGGCGTGGCATGGGGGGCAGCCTCCCCTGCAGTGGAAGCCACCACCCTGCAGGACTGTGACAGCTGTCAAGAAGGCCCAAGCTGTGGCTGGGGAGGCGGGAAGCACTCAGGACCCAGGTGGGGTGAGAAGTCACAGCTCAATGCCAGGGATGCCCGGGCAGACCCTCTTGTGTCCTTTCCTCTGAATATCTTGTTTCCCCATGTGTCACATGTGTGTGTCCAGCATGGGGTCAGGCACCAGTGGGTCCACCCCACCAGGTCACACTAGGGCATCTTCCAGCCCTGCAGCCAGTGGCAAGTGCCCACCTGCCGCTGCCATGCACTCGGGAGCAGCGGCTGGTGCCAGGCGCCATCTCTGTGTTTCTCCAACTTCAACCTTTTCATTTTCAGTACTGAGACTGAGCATGAATCCTTCACACTAAACTATCTTCCCAGCCCCTCAATTTTTTTTTTTTAATTGTTGAGATAGAGTTTCACTAAATTGCTAAATTTCCCAGGCTGCAATAGAGATTATGACCCTCCTGCCTCGGCTTCCTACAGTGCTGAGATTACAGATGTGTGTCCTTGTACCTGGCTTTAAACTTCAGTCTTTTGAGCTTCACTTCACAATTACTTGAGGTTCATCTGTACTACTGATCATTTATTATTTTTCTTTAAATTGCCTTCCTTTGCCAAGTACAATGGTGCAGGCCTGTAATCCTAGAACTCAGGAGGCTGAGGCAGGAGGATTGCCACAACCTCCAGGCCAGCCTCAACTACGTAGCAAGTTCAAGTCAGCCTGGACTACATAACGAGACCCTGCCTCAAAAAGCAAAACAAAACAAAACAAAAATTGGCTCCCTTTTTAATTGCAATACACTTATTTTGAAAAGGAATTCTAGATCTGCTATCAACAGAAAACCAGCTCAAAACAGAGAATAACACATAACTCTTAAGAAATGGTTGGTCTCTGTCTTGCACCCCTAATGGCACCAGTACCTGGGTGAGCAGCCTCCTCAAGGACCTCTGCAAGGTGGCCCCATTATCTCCTGTCTACAGACCTGGGATCTGAAGCCCCAAGAAGTGAGTTAATTCAAGGAAGTCTCAGGAGAAGGTATTGGGGACCAGGCCCCCATCCTAAAGAGATCAATGAAAATCTGGGTCAAACTGAAGTTTAGGTCTGGAGATATAGCTTGGTGGTCTGCCTGGCAAGTACAAGGACCCGAGTTCAATCCTGGTACCATGTGCAGCACCCACCTCAGAAACCTAGGCGAGCTATGCCAGCCACTGAAACTGGGAGTGGTGGTGCTGGGGAGGCTGAAGCAGGAGGATCGCAAGTTCAAGGTCGGTTCGGGCAACTTAGCAAGACCGTTTCTCTAGGGAGTAAAATATCAAAGAAGGCGAGGGATGTAGCTGGACGCAAAGGCCCTCGGTTCCGTCCTAGCACCAGGTAGGGGAGTCCTCGCAACTGCCCATCTGAGACCTCCAGCCCGCGGAGCTGCAGCGCCTGGGCTCAGAACTGCTGGGTGCAGAGAGCGCGTGCGCGTCACACATGTGCGGGTGACGGATTGCTGGACGCCGGCAGCCTGGCTCCGCTGCTAAAAACATATGACTCCATATGGCAGCGCGAGGCGCGGGGCGGAATCCTGGCCGGCGCGCTGCTGCAGATGGCCATGTATAATTCACAGCGTTTGGAAGACTCTGCATCTGCTCCGTTGCTCATTCTTCAGTTGTCAGACAGACATAATCCCGAGCCTCTTATTTTATAACACAGATCTGCCAGCGGGAGCGGGAGGGGCCGGCGGGGCAGGCACTGCCAGGCGAACTCAGAAATAATTCTCCGGGAGAGTGGGGCGCCGGCTTGGGGCTGGGGGCAGCGGGTGGGCGGGCGTGGGCGAGGCCGGCTCGGTGCGGCCTCCCCTGCCCCTGCGGCGCCGCCCTGAAGCACTGGGCAGCAAGGAGAGTGAGCGTGCACACCCGGAGCTTTTCCTGACACCCGCGCTAGGTGAGGGCCCTGGGCTGTTCAGGCGCCTCAGCCTCCTCCTCCAGGCTGGGGACCCCTGCATCGTCTTACTCCAATCCCTGTTTGGGGACGTCACTTATTTTCCTTTTGGGACATACAGTTCAGGCTGCCTTGAACTCACTATGTAGCTCACACTGCCTTGAAATCAGTGATCCTCCTGCCTCAGCCTCCTGAGTGCTGGGATTACAGGCGTGGGCCACCATACCCGGCCTCAGTCTGGGTCCCAGTCTTGGTCTCGGTCCCAGTCTCGTCCCGGTCTCTTTCTCTTTCTCTGATGTTCTCCCTTTCTTAGCCTTCCGCACCCTGCTCCATTTTTCTCTACGCCAGATAGAGACTAGAGCAACTGGGGATTGAACTCAGGTCCTTGCGCTTGCCAGGGAAGCGCTTATTCCACTGAGCCATCTCCCCGGCCCCTTGGGTCTCAGATTCTTGCCTCAAGTTCTGTTTTGAAAACCCAAATTAAGACAGAGAGCCTTTTCCTTTTCTCTTTAAATCATTTAATTAATTTTTGAGACAGGGTCTCACTCTGTCACCTGCCCAGCTTGGGCTGAAGGCTCCTCTCAAGTAGCTGGGTCCTCGCTCAGCTCAGAACCTCGCTTTTTTGTCAATTCTTAGATTTCTTCTCTCTTCCACTGAATCCCACTGGGCTGCTGGCAAGTTTCATTGCCTGTCCTCCTGGGCTGCTGTGAGGACAGAAACCATGCTTGTCTTATTCCTCCTGGTAAGCATGCCACCTGGCACATAGTAGGTGCTTAATAAACACCCATGGCGGTGCTGGCTGACCACTCCCCAGTGGTGAGCTCTGTGGTGGTTGCTGAGCACCCCTCAGCCCTGCCTGTTCCCTCGCCTCTAACGTGTGGACAGCAGCTGCTGCTTCGTGGGACCAGAGTAAATGAAGGGATGAAGAGAACCGCAGTGGATTCCAGAACATTCAGCCAAAATAAGAACCCTGCTGGGACAGAATTTTTCAGAAGTGTCACTCTCCACACGAGTTAATTTTGGATGGCACTGAGAGACAATTTTCTTTGAACAAGTGTATATTTATTTGAATTAGTCTTGAGAAGAAGGAAGCAAGACATCAAGCTCAAAATGTGTCAGTGAGCCAGGTGTGGTACACACGCCCGTGATCCCACATTCAGGACGCTGAGGCAGAATTGCTGTGAGTTTAGAGCCAGCCTGGGCTACATACTGAGACCCCGTTTTGTTTTGTTTTTTAAGATAGTGAGGAATGTATTTGGCTTCAAATAACTGAGGGCTCATCCAACAGTAGCGTAAGTGATAAAGGGTTGATTTTAGTGTGAGGTAACCGAATTTTCAGATCTCAGCAGTCCAAGGCTGTGGCAGCTACCCAAGGATGTTGGCTCCTTCTAGCGTTCTGTCTTCATCCACAGCACGAGGCTTTTTCTCTTGCAGGCCTCCAAAGGGCTACTCCACCGCCAGGCACGAGAGCTTCATGGCAGGAAGAAAGAAAGGAAAGGGAGGAGGGAAAAGGCAGAGGTGTCCACCAACACGATCACCCTCTCAACCACTGCCATCGTCAATATTTTAATTAGAAAAGCAAGAACTCCTCTGGGACCTTCCTCTGCCAAACTACTGCTTATGGCTCATCAAGCAAGCTGTCCCCTGGCCCTTCCTACTGCATGGGAGTCAAAAGGCTCAGCCGAGTTGCTTCCCTGTCCGAACACCTGGGACTTCAGAGACAGCTTGGCTGAATAAAGGGGGTAGGGTTAAAAAAAATCCCTTGAATACAGTGATGCTGGTGTGTGTGTGTGTGTGTGTGTGTGTGTGTGTGTGTGTGTGTATGGTGCCAGGGATAGAACTCAGGACTTCGTGCTTGCTAGGCAGGCACTTAAGCCACTAAGCTATCTCCCCAGCCCTTGGTATTATATTTGAAAAACTTCCACTTCATCCCTTCATCCTTATCCTTCCTACTCAGAATCGTGCTTGGGGCTTTGTCCACAGACTGAACCTTCTAAACCTGTAAGGCAGAGAAGCCTTTTCTCCCTGCAGTTGCTTCTGTCCAGGATCTGTTCCAGGGACGGAGCGCTAAACCAGCTATGGGCATGGAGAAGCCCAAGGGAGCTTTCTGAGTTCGCCCTGAAAAGTTTAGGTCACTTGGTGAAGACCTTTGCAAAGCTCCTGTGGTGACATGCCAGAGAGTTGTGCATCCGCTGTATTTCACTTTCCCCTTAAAAAACGAAAAGAAAGCAATACTTAAGCCTGGCTCATGATGTACGCATGAAGGAAGTGAATAACGTTTGCAGCTCATTTTGAAAAGCAAGAAAGAGATGAATTAATTGATAGATGGAGAGGGTGGAGAGACTGAGCGTCACCTAATAGCCCAGCATGAAGGCTGTCCCCTGGGGTTAGCTGCAGGTGGAGAAGGTGTTCTCTCTGTGTGAGGGAACTTTTAATGATAAAATACATTGTGAAAAAGACCCTAACACTCTCACCAGCAAAACCTCAGCCTGGAGATGGAGCTGTGTCAATTTCTGAGGGCTGCTGTAACTCAGTGCCATGGACTGGGTAGCTTCAGTGACAGAATGTATGCTCTCAAGGTCTTGGGAACCAGAAACCTGAGGTCTGAGTGGGCCTTTCGGTCGGTCCCTTCCTCGGAGAATCTGTTCGAGGCTCTCCCCGGGCTCAATGACCCTCAGAGTGTCCTCTGCTCCATCCTCTTGTGGTGTTCTCACTGTGCCAGTCAGTCTTTGTCCAAATTGTTCCTTTTTATATGGCTGCCAGTCGTACTGCATTAGAGCGCCCTCATGGCCACGTTTGAACTTGATCACCTCCTGTAAGGACCCTGTCTCCACCTAAGGCTATGTGTTGAAGACCTCAGGGTTGGGATTCCAGGACATCTTTTTCAAAGGACACAGTTCATTCCCTCGTAGGTCCAGGTGCTGACTGAACTCAGTCTAAGTTAGGTGTAGCTGCGCACCCATTAAGTGCTTAGCATTAGGATGAAAACTTGCTCCTGTCCCCATTGGGAAATCGCTTAGAAGCTACGAGGATGTTCTTGTGCTGGGAAGGGGGCAGCTGTCCCTGGGGTCCCCACCCTTCCTGGCCCAGTGCTGGATGCTTTACTACTGGACACAGCCCAGAGGTGGATGGAGGCAGAGGAAGAGTTGGTGATGAAGGTGGCGAGACCTCTGGAGAAGAGCCTCGGGGAGGCAGGACAGAGGGGACTGTGTGCCATAAGCCCTGCCCAGTGACCTTGAGGCAGCCTGTGGAGGGCCCCGCTGTCAAGGTGAGCAGGCAGCTGGCGTCTGCTGCCCACTGCATCCTCCCCTTGTGGAAGCCCCAGAAGGGCCTCCTGCTTGTCTTGGCTTCTTTGTCCTTCAGGTCCCAGCTCTCCATTGGAGCCAGAGCTCCTGACCTGCTGAGTGTGTCATGGATCTATGACATAGGCCTCTGCCCTGCTGGGGAGACAGGGACAACAGCTACCAGGCTTCTCACTTCCAAGGGGGGATGAAGGCTCTGCCTGAGCAGCCTGCATGACTGATGCAGCCCAGAGCCCCCAAATCCAGAAAGGGACCCCAAAGGCCAGATGATAGAAGAAGTGACAGAGCCTTCAACATCAATGCTCTTGTCCTGATCAAGGCCCCATCTGAGGCCTTCCAAAGCTAAGTCACCAGCTCCGGACACACAACTCAACAGTTGTAACCAGGATCGCCAGCAGACAGGACATCACCCAGAGCCACCACACGGCCCAGCAGCAGGTGGTAGGGGGACGTTCACACTGAGCTCTGGAGCTGAGCAACACATGTCTTTGTCCTTCAGCCCTGTGTCATGAGGTCGGCAGCCCTTGGCCTTCCTTTAGGAAGGATGTGTCCCCAGGGGATGTGTGTTTCAGATCCCAGCAGTCACAGTGTCTCCTCTGGCCCTGCCTTCATGCACCAGGTCAGGAGCCTACTGACAAGCAAAAGACCCCACCTGAATTATTTTCTCATCATGCCCAGAAGCTTCTCCCTGGGTGAGAGAGGGCAGTCTCAGGTCTTAGTGGAAGCATTGGGCAGGGCTCTTCTGTTCTTCTGGGCAGGGCACAGTGTTGGGGACCCTGCTGAAGTTCTAATGTGTGTCCTGTCCAGCATGGTGGCTGTCACCAGCCTCTGCAGATCTAAGTGACAGCTAAGACCACCTCCTTCCTGATGGGCAGGCTGTCAACACATTTGCAGCCACCACCTACAGAGATGTCACCTGCCACCCAGCCTGACCCTCTGAGCAAGGAGAAAGATTAAGAAGTTTCTGATTTCTGCATCAACAAGAGAAACATGAAATCAATGAACACACTGCTCTGTGACCTGCTTCAATCTCAGCTTCTTGGGCCACAAGCATTGCTGAGAAAGCCAGCAGACAGACACCCAGCGGTCACTGTGGACAATAGGCATGTCTGTCTGTCCCTTTCAGTCCCATCTCAGGGCCTGACCCTTTGACTTTGCACATGGGGGCCACCCATCCAGCTGGTTCCTCCCATCTCTGCTCTGCCCAAACCTCCCGCCCCAGGTCTTGAGCTGAGCAAAATGTATTATTTAGGGACAAAGGAAGCCTTTGTCACCTTTTCCTCCCCGGGGTGGGCCGCGTCTGCAGAAGCATCGAGATTACCCTTGTGCAGTGCAGCGATCACCTCTGAGCCCTGCCATCGGAGCTCTGCTGCAAGGCCCGCTGGGCCGGCTCCGCGCGAAGAATGTTATCACCCGGAGCCAGGACGAGCCGGGCTTGGCTCGGTTGCAGAAAGCACACTTCACTCATGCAGAACACGCCAAATTGAAAAGATCGTGGGTTAATCAAGTCCTTTTCTCCTCTGTTTTTATCAAACTCAAGAGGGGCTGGCCTATTAATTAGAAACGCTTTTTCATGTAAAACACGGGCGCTTTGGAGATAAGGAGAGAAGACCCTTGATTCCGCAGTCACAATGATGTTTCAGTTATTTCATTACAAGGCACCACGCTCCCACAGCCCCACGGCCACGGCACGCACCTCCCCGGGCTCTCCTGGAAAAGTCTCTGAGATTCTCAAAGTTTTTTGCAAGCAGACAGGGAGAGAAAGCTTTTATCATTGCAATCCTGAAGGGTGCGGCCTTGGGTCACCACAGCCCCCCTCCCCACTTGGTGACACTGGGAATTGAGCCCAGGGTCTTTGCACTGGAGTACATCGCTACTTCTTTTTAGTTATTCATTCATTCATTCATTCATTCATTCATTCATTCATTCAGAGGGTCTCAGTAAATCGCTAAGCTGTTCTAGAAAGTTGAATCATGAGGATCACGAGTTTGAGGCCAGGGCTGGTGAGATGGCTCAGTGGTCTAAAGCACCTACTTAGCACAAGCTTAGCAAAGCACAGGGACCGCGGTTCAATCCCCCAGCACCACATGCCAGCCAGCCCCGCCCCCTGGTGGGCTGAG
>NW_004524652.1:8452430-8452964 GCF_000260255.1 Octodon degus
TGTACATGTACAAATATAGATACATTTGAGGTCTTTTATTGATATTCCTACAAAGAATACAAATAAACTTTAACTTTAAACAAAAAAAAAAAAAAAAAATCGCTAAGCTGCCCAGCCTAGGCTCAAACTTGCTATCTTCTTGCCTCAGCCTCCCAGAGCGTATGCTGGGATTACAGGCATGTGCCAGCACTCTTGGCTAATTCATTATACTTCTATTCCGTGTTGTCCCTTGCAGTAGCCACCAGCTGTATGTTGCTATTTAAGTTTAAATTAATGAAGATGGAAATTTGGTTTCTTGGTACCACCAGCCACATTTCCAGTACTCAGCGGCTGAAGCAGGTGAGTCATTAGAAGCCACAGCACTGTGTGAGGACCTTCTGGGAGGATGTAACACAAAAGTTATTTGTCATTTGGGAGAAATAAGAAAAAAAATCAGGGAGCCAGAGATATAGCTCAGCTGTACCGTGCCTGCCTGGCAGGCCTGAGGTCCTGAGTTCAATTCCCAGTACCAAAAATAGAGGAGAAAAAAAAAAA
>NW_004524652.1:8453594-8463620 GCF_000260255.1 Octodon degus
ATATGCAAAGAGCTAAAAAAGAAAAATTTAAAAAATAAAATAAAAAGTTGCTCGTTTATTGGTTGGGGGTCTCACCATATTGCCCAGGCTGCTAACCTCCTACCCACTTCCTCCTGCCTCAGTCTCATGAGTAGTTGGGATGAAGATTTTGTGTATATATAAATATTCTACAATCTGAAACTCTTTTGGCCACAATCAATTCGGGTATGGGATACTCAGCCTGCATGTGTCTGTAGTGACACTTGTTAGCCTTACCTACCTGACCTCCAGTTCCCTTCTTTCGGCAAAGCACCCTGATTTTCTTCTCTGTCACCCACTGGGATTTTTTCCATATAGTCCGGGTGGAGGCGCGGGACTGATCCTGACCAATCAGACTGCTCTTTTCTGTCGGCCGTGGTGATTGGGTCAGAGACGTTGGCCAATGGGAGTGAGCTCTGGGAAACTCGGTTGCCAGGAGCTGCCCGCAGCCTTCACAGCCAAGCCTAACGCACGCAGCCTCCAAAGGCCTCCATTGCAGAAGGAAGCAGGGTGAGGAAGAGGAGGGCGAGGAAGGGGTCCTGGTCGCCACACAGGCTGCTTGGATGTAGCTGTATTTAATGTCAGATTCCCCTCTGAGCTGCCCAGCCCCCTATGCCAGAAAATCAACCGTGCTGAGGCCAACTTGAGCTGGGTTTCTGTCACCCACAACCAAGAGTCCTGGCTAACCACGCTGTGGGGCGGAGAAGTGCTTACAAAGGAAAGGCAGCCGTTTCTTCTCTTCTGGTACACTCTCTTCTCTGTTCTGTTTTTGCGACAGGGTCTTTCTGTTTAGTTCAGGGTGGTGGTGAACTCATGACCACCCTGAAGTAGCACAGGCTGGCCTCAAACTCACAGCAATCCTCATGCCTCAGCCTCCTGAGGGCAGGGATTACAGGAGTGGGCCACCATGCCTGCTTGGCTTAATCTCAGACTTTTAAGGAGAATAAGCATATATTTGCATATGCACAGGAGGCTGAAACAACTATTAGCACCAAGATGTTTATAGTAATGACTTCTGAGTAGTTGAAACTTGTTTTTTTTAAACATTTTCTTTTTGCTTCTTTGCTTAGTTTTCATTTTGATTTTTGGTAATGAAAGTATTCTTATTATAAGAAGGTACTGGCTTTCTCTTCCTTTATATAAAATTCAAGCTGGACATAGTAACCCCTGTAATCCCAGCATTGGGGAAGCTGAGGCAGGAGGATCACCAGGAGTTCAAGCCCAGCCTGGACTATATAGTGAGTTCAGAGTCAGCCTGAGCTATGCAGTGAGACTGTGTCTCAAAAAAAACCAAGCAAGGAAGTAAACAAACAAACAAAAAATAGTCAAATAGTAATATTTACATGAAAACAATTTTATGCCTTCCAATGAGTTTCAGGTCTGGGACCACTGCACAGGAGTTTCACTTCATCTCTGTTTTCACACATGCACCCACGTCCCACCAGCCCTCCCGGGACTCCTCACTCTCGAGTTCACACTCCTGCTTGGCCACAGCCTGTGTGTGCAACACGGGGCAAGGTGCAGGATGTGCTGGGGCTTCACTTTCTACACATGGAAAATGAGGGAACAAGGGTGTGGCAAATTGACAGGTTCTGAGGAGCTGCGGCAGAACCAGGGCCCGGCACTCAGGCAGGGCTCCCCAGACAAGATGACTGCTGCTCCTCGGAGGAAGTAGAGGCTGGGAAGCAGAATGCCTCTATGACCCAGCCACCTCGCTCCTGGGTATATATGGAAATGAGTTGAAGATGGGGACTTGAGCAGTTACTTGGTCCTCTGCGTTCACAGCATCATTGTATGCAGTCACTAAGAGGAATGCAACAGCAGGCGAATGAACAAACAATGTGGAATACTACTCAGCCAGCAAAAAGAAAGAAGCACCAACCCGGGCTACCACGTGACTGAAACTTGAAACATGATACTCAGTGAGAGAAGCAGACAAGACAGGCACACAGTGTGCGGTTCTGGGTACGAGAAACAACCAAAAGAAATGAATCCATTGATCAGAGACTACAGGGCCTGGGAGGAGGGGAGAATGGGAGGGATTATTTCCTACGACAGAGACTTCCTAGTTGGGGAAATGAGCAAGTTGTGGAAATGGCGCTAGCCGCCCAACACTGAATGTGTTTAATGCCACTGAATTGTATTCTCAAAAGCAGTAGAGATGGCAAGTTTTACATTACACATATTGACCATGATTATTTTTTTTTTAACACAGTAGGGGACTGTGCCCTGACAGCTAAGTGCTTGCTTGGAATTCCTCATACGTGCCCTCTTGGTGATCATTGGGCACCAGTTGCCAAGCGCAATCTACAGTATCAATTGGCCCCCAAATGAGGCACTGGGAGTCCATCCAAGGGGGAGAAAGGCACATCCAGCCTCGCCCTCCAGTGACCTGTTTAGTGAGCACCTACTGTGTGCCAGGCGCCGAGCTGAGTGGTTGAAAATGCAGTGAGTCATAGGTGTGTGCCTTCCCCGCCCTAGTTTATGTCTCAGTGAGACATTCAACAGAGACAACATCACTTGCTTGATCCTTGCTGTCACGGAGAAGTGTAGAGGGAGGGTTCTCACTTCCCAGAAGACCATGGTTCACCTGGACCCTGGTGCGAGGAAGGGACTCACCGCAGGTGCCCAGCACGGTTGCATTTATTCTTTTATTTTTTTATTTTAGGGAAGGGTTTACAAGGTGTTCAGGGTCTCACCACTAGATCGGACTCATAGTGATCTGCCTGTTTACAACCTGCCAAGAGCTGGGATTATAGGCGTGTGCCACCACATCCAGCCTCAATTGCCATCTCAGTGCACCCTAGGAGCAGGGCTGGCATGGCAGGCCCGGGGATCGAACCCCTGGCCCCCGTGCCTGCTTGCAGGTGCTTTAATCTGCTGAACTATTTGGTCAGTCTGCATTTATTCTAAAATCTAAAGATTAAAGAAAATTAGGGACAGTGCCAGAAACCAGGTCAGATTAAGCCCTACCATGAAGGAGATTGTGGTGGAGGACCTCATGGGGTACTGGTAAACAAGTAAATAACAGGGGACTCAGAGCTGAAGTTCTACTTGTGCTTGATGCTTTCCTATTCATTTTTGTTTTTAACATTTTTGCAGCCAGGTGTGATGGAGCACACCTGTAATCCCAGCACTTGGGAGGCTGAGGCAGGAGGATCGCTGTGAGTTTGAGGCCAGCCTATGCTACACCATGAGTCCAAGGCCAGCCTGAACTACATGGCAAGACGCTGTCTCAAAAGAAAATAAATAAATTTTAAAAAATAAATTTTTGCAGTACTGGAGATTGAACCCAGGAGCTTAGCACTGAGCTATGTCTCCAGCCCTCTTTACCATTATTATTTTTTTTAGTCTTGAAACAGAGTCTTACTAAGTCACTAAATTGCCCAGTTGTTGAACTTGCAGTCCTCGTGGCTCGGCCTCCTAGTGTGTTGGGATTGTAAGCGTGCGCCGGCTTTTACGCTGCGTTAGAAGAGGATTGACGCCTACAGCACTTCAGATATTTGGAGAGCGTGCTCTCTGGGCCCCCTGCACCTGAACTGAACTGGTCTGCAGTGGTCGAAGACAGCTCCGGGTGCAGGGGCAGTGAGCGCAAAGGCTCAGGGAAGAGGGGCGGGGCTTCTGCTTAGACTTTCCAGCCCTCAAGTGAAGGGGGATGCGCAGGCAGGCAGGACCAGAGTGAGAAGGACAGTGGCTCCTTTGAGGAGTTTCAGCTTGACCTTCGAGGTGACAGGGCGTCACTGACAAGTTTTCAACTGGGATGGGCTGTGCTGCAGTATTTTTTTTAAAAGTCCTTCTCTCCTAGTTAACAAAATGAGATATTATTAGCCAGAGTGGCTAGGGAAATTGCTTTAGAGAAACCCTGCAGGCACGATTTTTAACTTGACAGTGTTTCCCAGAGATGCTGGAGTGGGTTTATTTATTTATTTTTTTCTTTTTTAATTCATTATGCTGACTCCAACTATCAAACCCCATTCCCTGGAGCTCAGCTGTGTTGTAGCTGGAAACTTGCTCAGTCTGTTTACTCCACACAGCACCCAATTTTCCAAATCTCTGCAAATTTGCCCTTAACAGTAAAATACTGGGTACAGAGCAGCTTCCTACTCCACCCAAATTATCCCCCTTGGCATGTGCTAACAGCCTGATGCTATGATTATTGTTACGATGGAAAGCATCGCAGCCGTGGCTTTGTGAGCCTCCAGGGATGGTTTCCACTTAAACTTGTTAATAGCACAGATTAGAATCATGGCACAGTTCTTTGGCCCTTGTAACAGTCAGGAGAGACTGTGTTATGCTTCATAACAAACATTTCCTAAATCTCTGTGGTTGCTAAGTACACAGGTGAACTTCTCACTCAGGTTAGATATGAATCACAGGCAGGCTGTGCCTCTGTCCCCTGTCATCTTGCCTGGGAGCAGGCCTGTGGAGGAGCCTCTATGTGGGGCATGCATCTCTGGTCTCCTGGTAAAGGAAAAAAAAAAATGATCAGCCACATGTGTTGGCTGTTGAACTTTCTGCTGGAGAGGAAGCCAAATTCATTTGATTCCCTACCGCTGTGCTTTCTATCGGCTGCCCTGCTAGGCATTCTTAATCGAGTCCTGAATCATGAGCATGACTATAAAAATAACTATACGGAGTCCTATTGGTTAAGAGCTTAGTGTCCCGGATGTCGATGAGAGTGCCTTGAGTGGCTTGTCTCAGTTAATCCTTCACCTCAGGTGCTTGTCAGGAAGATGGAGCCTCTCACCTTTTGCACAGCTTTTCCCTCCCACTATGTCCTCTCTCCCCACCCTTCTCTTCCTCGTCGTCCTCCTCCACCTCTGTGGAACTCAGGCTTGAACCAGGGGCTTCTCAGAGAGCTACATCATTTGCCCTTTTCTAGTTCTATTTTGAGAGAAAGCCTCACTAAGTTGCTGACTTGCCCAGACTGAGCTTGAACTTGCTGTCCTCTTGCCTCAGCCTCCCAGAGTGCTAGGGTACAGGTGTGCACCAGATCTGGCTAAGCTTTCCTTTCCTTGTCTTCGAAGGGGTGATAGTGAGGTTATGAGCCCTGCCTGAAATCCATAGCTAGTATGCGGGGGAGCTGGGCCTGTGGCCAGGCAGCCTCACCCTCTGTCACCAGCTCCTCTCTCTTCCTGGCTCTCAGCGCTCATCACTGGTCACACCCAGCACCTCCTCTCTAGCTCTGCTGTCCGGATCCCCATTTCTTCTCGCCTGCGCTGTTGCAGTGTCCTCTCCCCCGGCTTCCCAGCTTCTAGCTTTGCCTCGTGCTGCCACTTGTTCTTTGGGAAGCGTGCATGTGGTGGTGCTTCCTTCTGCTTACGCCCCTCTAGTGGCTCCCGGGGGTCCCCTGTAAGGTGCTATGGCCTGGCGCCCAGGTGCTCCCTAAACTCATCTCAACCTGCGGGACCCACTCTGCTCCAGAAAGTGGGACTCATCGTCCTGAGCTCACTCTTCCCATTCTTGCCTCCACCCTTACTCTCCTCTCCCAGGGTCCCCTTGAAACTCTCCACTGCTGTTGAGGGGGAGGTGTAGCTTCCCTTCTCCATGGTGAGTTCTCAGAGGGATTACAAGGGGGTAATATTCAAGAGTAACACAACTCCTTAAAAGTAAGTCCACAGAAGCCTAGAACCACACTTTCCTGCCAGTAAAGTAAGCCAAAAATACAAAGGAGCAGAAAATAGAGAAAGAGTAGCACTTAGTCACATTGGAAAGGAACTACCTGACATATACTGTTTTATTTAATATCTACCTATATATCTGTCTATCCATCTAGTATCCATTTAGCATCTATCTAGCATCTATCTATCTATCTATCTATCTATCTATCTATCTATCTATCTATGTATCTATTGGTTTTTTGAGACAGGATCTCACTATTTAGCTCAGGCTGGCCTTGTTTGTTATGAAGCGTAACACAGTCTCTTCTGACTGTCAGCCTCCTGGGTCCCGATATTGCAAGCACGCACTACCATTTTTTTTTTTTTTTTTACCATATTGTTTTAAATTCAGGTGTAGCATGTGTGAAAAGGACCGCTATGGTCTGAATGGTTTGTCCCCCAGAATTCAGATGCCTGAGCTCTGCCCTCCAGCATCACGGTGTTGAGAGAAGGTGGACGTTCTAAGAGGCAACTGGGGCCCAGGGTACCGCCCTAGGATCGACTGGCGCCTTCTCGCAGGAAAGGCTCGGCATGTGGGCATGGCTCCAGTCTGGCAAGCGTGAATTTCTATGAAGCGTGCCTGGCATCTCCCTGTCTCTTCTGCACATGTCTCTTCCAAACGCACCTGTGTCTCCCAGCCCTGCCACCATGATGTGAAGGGCACAAGGTGCTCACAGAAGCAGAGTGGCTGTTGGCAACGTGCTCCTGACCTGCATCATCATTGATTAAACAAACTTCTGTTCTTTATAAACTGCCCAGCTGCAGGGATCTTGTTATAGCAACAGAAAGTGCACTAAGGTAAGCACCTATCAGAAGGGTCTGACTCTGGGCGTGTTGACAGATACATGCACCTACAGAACTGCCACTCATATCAAGATGCGACAGAACGCTCATGGCCCTTCCATCAGTCCCTCCCACCTCATCAGACAGAACCATCATCTGACCTGATTCATTTTCCCATCTTTACCCTTAATGTAAATGAATTCATACGGCGTCTGGCGTCTTTTGCTCAACATAATGTCTGTCTCGCATGGTTTTGATTACAGGATAAAGCATAAACTACTTTGCACACATTTAGAAGAAAAACAATTATCAAGAATAAAAACAATTATCCTTAACATTAGGATTTTTCAAAACAGAAAGGACTTGGAAGACCCAGACAAATTTAGGACATTTAAGTACTCCCCTTTAGCAGGAGGGTACAAAGACAGAAGAAAGCTGAAGTTTGGGCTTAATTTTTTTGTTTATCTGTTAATTTGTTTATTTGGATGCACCTTGCACTGTGTAGCCCAGGATGGCCTCGAACTCACAGCAATCCTCATGCGTCTCAGGACAAACAGCACATTAAGTCTTTTCTAAAGGCCGTCTCAGGTAGGACGTGGGCATAAATCTAAGTCTGGCCCAAGGTTCTGGAAAAAGCATTTCCTTCCTGTGAGCCCCTAATTTGTGTGTCCTGAGTGGAGGAGAGAAGCTCTGGCCTGTAAATCAGATCAGCAGCTCGGCCCGGTGGCCGCCTGGGGCCAGCCTGAATTGGCTCTGTTTGCTCTCAAGCCCTGCAGAAGAGCCAGCCTCTCCTGTCCTGCTCCCCAGCTCTTTCTTACGTGTAAATGACAGCATCTCCAAGTCAGAATCACTGAGGGTGGAGAGAGAGTTCAAGGACGGGTTAGTTTCTGTGTGATTGTGCCTGGAGGGTAGTTACTATTGAACTTGCAGGAATTCGCTGTATTCTTTCTTATTGGAGAAGCCTGTTTCTGTAGATCTGACAACTGTAGGGGTGCCTGTGTCACACTCACAGCCTCTCCTGAGGATATCCACACGTAGGCCCCTACTAAGAGTTTGCTGAAGGATTGGCTAAATAGCCCAGCAGATTAAAGTGTCTGCAAGCAGGAGCAGGGGCTGGGTTTGATCCCTGGGCCTGCTGTGCTGGCCCCGCTCCCGGGGCACGCTGAGACAGCAATTGAGACCGGGCATGGTGGCGCACACCTGTAATCCTAACTCTTGGGAAGCTGTAAACAGGTGGATCACTAGGATTCTGATCTAGCAATGAGACCCTGAACACCCTATAGACCCTTCCCTAAAATACAAAAAAAAAAAAAGAGTTTTCTGAGTGGAAGAGAGAAAGGGTCAGTGGGAGAGGGAAGGCGGGTGGGTAGGGAGACAACATAGAAGAACAGAGCAAGGAGGAGTGAGGTGGTGTGGGCTGGTCAGCCGGCATGTGGATGGGGTCTCCCTGGGCAGTGGTGAGGGGCTACAAGCCACAGTAGCCCAGAACAGGGCTGCACTCTCCTCTCCCTCAGAATGTGTTTCTGGCCCCAGGAGCACTTGAGCATGGAGAAGGGGCCTAGGACAGGTCTCTACACTCTTAGAAATTGTGCTTCCTTACCTGTCAAATAGAGGATAAGAGACCTAGTTTCCTGGTTCTCCTCAATTTGCCAGCTTCGGCTTAGAGTCCTGGGACCCTGGTCTGAAGACTTCCTCATGTTGCTCTTCTCTCCTGGATGACGAGGGGCCATTTCATCTGAGGCCTGACTATACACACACAGGGTCTTGGGAGAGATGGAAGTAGTTGAGACAGTTCTGTAGGCTATACCATTTTACCTTGGTTCATGAACTTAATTCTGGTCACAGAATCATGGAAAGGATTAATTACATTCATGAACCGAAATACCACTGTACTGCAGATTTTTCTCAGATTCTATTTATTATTTATATGATCATCAGCAAATATTGGGCAGCCTCATTATTCCTGGGAAGATAGCTGTGGGACAGAGAACCTGCTCAGTGCAGTGGTTTTCCAACTCAGGCTTTCTGTGCTTCGAATTCACTTCTTAGTTGACCGGAGCATATCTCTAAGTAACTTTTTCACAATCTCACATAAGTAAGTGTTATATTCTCTGAGCCTTTAATTATCTGAGACTGTTTCTTGGTTGCTTTCACCCATAATGATTTGACTAAATACACAATTACAGTTATCTATTTAAACTCTTCATGATGCTGAAAATATTGCTCTAATTTTGGAGATGGCCTATGAGAAATGGTTTTTATTTTTCTCTGATGACCTGTGCTTTGCAACTGAGACCCTTAAACATTTTCAAGGATGGGCATAGGGGGTTGGCTGCCACCGCTTCCTCCCCCCACCAACATTCAAACTTTTCTCCCAAGGAGAAATAGATTGTCTTTTTTTTTTTTTTTTTAATTTTTTTTTTTTTAACATTTATTTATTGTGTGTGTGTGTGTGTGTGTGTGTGTGTGTGTGTGGCCAGCTCAGCCCACCAGGGGGCGCGGCTGGCCGGCATGTGGTGCTGGAGGATTGAACCGCAGTCCCTGTGCTTTGCCAAGCTTGTTCCAAGTAGGTGCTTTAGACCACTGAGCCATCTCTCCAGCCCCTAGATTGTCTTTTTGACTTGACTAAGAGAGAGAAATGGGAGGGCCATGTGCCTTCTGAGGTGATTCATATGAGCCTTGAAGCTTACCTTCAAGGCCTCTGTGGACTTCAGAGAATGTTCTGGAAGAAGCAGCTACCACTGGAGAAGTCTGATGACTTTGATTATTCTGGCTGCCATGCTGAGAGGAAGCACAAACTCAGTGCTCACCTGGAGAAAGAATCACCCAGCCAGCTGCTAGCTGGTGCCACCATCCCAGTTTAGCCATGGGACACTCAAAAGAAGCACCCTACTGTGTTCATAAGCTTTTCCACACTGTGACAACATAACTGAGGACAACAACTTCCAGGAAGGAAGGCGCACAGTTGGAAAGATTCCACTCCACAGTCTGTGACTCTGTGGCTGTGGTCTGTGCTGAACAGAGAAGGGTGGTAGGGTAAAGCTCTCACCTGGTGGCGGTCTAAAGACAGGGTGGGAGGAAGAGAGGAAGGGGTCAGGGACAGAATATATCTTCAAAGATAGCCCTGGCGACCTCCCTCCTCCACAGTCCCTCCCCACTGACAGCCATCCAGCTCTGAACGATCAGTGGATTAACCTGTTGGTGGTAGGCCCTATCCCATCCAGGGCACCCAAAGAACGATGAACAGTAATAATAAATTGATGTTTATTACAAAAGAAACCACAAAAATGTGTGCCTCTTCCCATTTATTTTGTCTGGAATGGGACATGACCTCTGTTCGGTATGCATGGGCCATGTTTGTCCTGAGCCACAGTGCTTCCTGGAATGTTTCGTCCTTCCTTGTTATTTTGTGTTAGTCGTTTTTCCTTTTCTTTCCTTGTGAGTACCCATTTCCCCCAAGACAATCATAAGTAACCTTTAGCCTCACAGCTTTTACCATTTTCTTCTTTATTCAGTGAAAGTTTCTCAAGTTGTTTTCCACTCTAATGATTTGGGTTTTCTGCAA
>NW_004524652.1:8464665-8465885 GCF_000260255.1 Octodon degus
CCAGCCCTTAATTTCCTTTTGAAGTCATCTCTGTGAGCTAACTTTGGTAACAGGAATTGGTGAGGGTTACAGGAATTTTATCTTAGCAAAGAGCAAGAAACAGCCACTAGTTACTAAACAACTTAGAACTGTGGTGAGTATACATTTACAACAGAAAGCACAAGATTTACATTTATAATCTAAAACATGAGTTGACTCATTACATAGTGAGACCCTGTAGACCCTGTACTAAATACAAAAGAAATTAATCAGTAAATAAATAAAATTTCTACTCTGGCTTGATCAAAATTATGGTTTTTATTTTTTATTTTTAACCATTTTATTTAGTATGTAAAGTAACTTTCTTCCCCCCCCCCCCCATTCTGGGACATGGGATAATTTTTTCAGGGGTAGTTCTTTTCCTTTCCTTTATTGACGGATTCTTTCTTTGCCCCCTACTGATTTGCTTTGTTTTACTCATCCTTGCATATGCTGGTCATAATCTCATGCAGTGTAGCACGAAGATTGTCCTGGGGACTTCTCACTGTTCACTAACTACCAGTCGATCTCCCCACCCCACTCTCTGCCACTTTACCATCTACATGAGAAGAAGGAAGGCGAGTTTGTGCAGCAACCAGAGCCAGTGCGTAGGAGTGAGGAGTTTATCTACCACCCGGGCTGGGCCCGGGTTGGAGGAGGGCTCTCATCTACAGCGCTGCCTGGTGGGCTCCTGGCTGAGGGAACTAAAGAGAAGTACAAAAAAACCTACCACTCCCAGCATGCACTCTGTCTCGGCAACTTCCCCAGCCTATAGGATTGCAGGCAGCTGATCCCCTCTGGAGAGTCTCCGGATGTCTGTGACTTTCTGTACTGGGTTCCATCCCTCCTCCTAGCCCCACCCCACTCCATCGCATCCCCTTTTCCTGGAAATTTCAGCCCCTAAATGGCAGGACTATGAGCCATCCGGAAGGAAGGACACAGTCACATGCCCTTAAACCAGGCATAGTGACTCATACTTGTAATTCCAGCGCTTTAGGAGGCCAAGGCAGGAGCATTCAAGCCCATCCTCAGCAATTCATCAACTTAATGAGACCCTGTCTAAAAATATAAAATTTTTAAAAAGGTTTAGGGGTTCCAGGGGTGTAGCTCAGTGGCACAGCGCCTGCCTGGCAAGTGCACAATCCTAAATTCAACTCCTGGTACCAAAAAAGAAAAATAAATAAATAAAAATAAAGGGCTGG
>NW_004524652.1:8466346-8477019 GCF_000260255.1 Octodon degus
AACCCTTCCCTAAAATACAAAAGAAAGAAGAAGAAGAAGAAGAAGAAGAAGAAGAAGAAGAAGAAGAAGAAGAAGAAGAAGAAGAAGAAGAAAAGAAAAATCGCACCTGCTCACTCGAGGGGCGCATCTGCCACGCCCCCACCCGGTTTCCATCTGGCCCAAGTCTGTGGATGCTAAGGGGCCAGAGTTGAGCATTTTCCTGCCTCTTTTTGGCCCGGAAGGCTGCCCTGTTCCGGGAGATAAAACTTGAATCGGCTTCTGATTGTTTATCGCAGCCCAGCTCCATCTGCCTAGCATTTATGGAAATTCCTCCCAGATCCTGGCATCGGGCGCCTGTCAGTCTTGGTGTCAACGCTGCGCGTTTCAGTTCTTCTGCCTTCTTAGGTGTTTCAGTGGAGGCTGCTGCTCTGGTGCCGGTTTAAGTCAAGCACACCCAACCTCTTTTACAGCTTCTTCTACTTTTTCATTCATTCATTCAATAAACATTTATGGAGTGTAAGGCTGCTAAGTATGATACCATGTGTCGGGAACGAGGAGGTGAACTGAAGCTCCTGCTTGCCCCGGAGAGGGACTTTGCGCGAAAGCGAACGCGTAATTGCAGTTACCCGCGCAAGGCTGCAGTCGCTGGAGCAGGTGCAGAGCAGGGGCCGGCACTCCTGGTCCTGCGGCCGTCCTCCCTGCCTGGCTCCTTGTCTCCCCTCCTTGGGGATGGCCCCTGACTGCTGCCCGCCTCCTCAAAGATGTTAAATTTCTTCCCCAGCTCTGGCGCCTCTCACCTAGACCCTCTCCCCAGGCTAGGAACAGAAACCAGAGCCGAGGAGAGGACACTTCTACCCCCCACCCACCTTGGCGGCTTATGGTTTAATCCATCTGCTTTTCTCCTTTGACTGAGGAGTCCTTGGGCACATCGGGTGCCCTTGAGACCTAGGGTCTGACTCAGAGCCCTTGCCTGCCACCCCTGCTGGGTGCCCTTGGCCAACTTGCTTGGCATCTCTGAACTCATGCTTTCATTTAATGAATGACAATAACGACCTTGAATTCTGCATTGATAAGTGTAAATGAGCTCATGTAAACACGTGTAGCACAGGCCTTGGCATACACCACAGGCTCAGTAAGTGATATCTACTATTGCTGCCATTGTCACTGCTGTCGATATCACTAGTCTAGTGTTCTATCCTGCTTCCCTCCCAAGTGCTGACACTGGGAAGCATTCACCCAGAGTGTCGTTTTGTTTTTGTGGTACTGTGGATTGAACCCAGGGAGTGCTAAGCTATGTCTCCAGATTGGAGACAGCATTGCCCTAGGTAATCCTCAAACTCGTAATCCTCCCACCATAATCTCCTGAGTGTTGGGATTACAGGTGTGTGTCACCTCGCCCAGCGCCTCCTTCCCTTTTAGGCAAGTCTAATGAGTGCCAGGGCATCAAAGCTCTAATAACTCCTGCATGGAACAAAACTGTGGGGCTTTGTTGCTCCTCCTGTCACCTGCACATCTCCTAGGGGACATCTCTTAGCAGCCCACCAACTTGGTCTGCTAGGGGGTACTTTTCAGGAGCACCTGGTCCACAGCATTCCTGGATCCCACCCTGTAGCTGCCATCCTGGAGGATGAAGCCACCAATCTGATGGGCTTCTAGAAGTATCTGGTGGCCAAGAGTGCACTCACAGGACACAGCTCTGCCACCACCCTTCAGAGGTCAAGGGCAGATGGGGAAACCAAAGGGAGCAGTAATTCTTTTTTTAACAACTGAAGTGTCATCAATACGTATTCTTTGAAGTCTTTGTACAAACTGAATAAACTGGTTTTCTTTATTTTATTTATTTATTCATTTATTTTTGTGGAATCGGGGATTGAACTCAGGCCCTTGCACTTGCCAGGGAAGCGCTTATTCTACTGAGCCATCTCCCCGGCCCAGGTTTTCTTTAAAGACAGGCAGCTCGTGTGCGTTCCCCAAAGGTTATTGGGAGCAATGAGACATTTGCAACCAATTGGAAACCTGCTCTTGCAGTGGTCTCTTTGCAAGCAATCACACATCAAATTCCCACAGCATGGGACCGGGGAGACAACTCAGTAGAATAAGCGCTTGCCTGGCAAGCGCAAGGGTCTGAGTTCAATCCCCAGTTCCGCCAAAAAAAAAAAAAAAAAAAAAAAAGTTCCCACAGGAGATGTGTTCTTTTCTGAGAGGTGACAGGACAGAAGCCAGCAACTTAGGCTTCACAATAAATGTCACAGTCAGGAGGCTCAGGAACCTGAGTCCCCTGCAGCACATCAGGTGGTTGAGATGATTTCTGCTGTTGTCCTCGCTGTTGCACCTGTCCTTGTCTCTGGTCCAGGCACAGCCCTCATATCCCTGCAGGTCCCTCTCATCACCACTGCTGCCCCCCACCCAAATTTATGATGACAGTGGAGATGCCTCTCTCGGGTCACTTACTATGGGCCTGAATATGCCTAACCATCACCTGATTGATTCTTCCCACAACTCTCTGCAGCAGAAATTCCTTGCCTACAGTTGGCAGTGAGGAAGCCGAGGTATGTATGGGGAGGTGACAGGAGGGCCGGCACGGTTCCATCTCCACTCTGCATCATAAATTGCATACCTTCGTCCCCTGGTACCTCCAGCTGTATTTTGTTTTCACTGAGATGAAATTCACATAACGTGAAATTCAAGTAACCATTTTAAAGTGATGGATTCTGGATATGTGGTGGGAAGTCTTCTTGTTGTTGTTGTTATTATTATTTGCTTTGGGTTTTGTTTTGTTGACAAAGTAGTAAAAATTTGAGCTCCTCAAGAGAGCAGCCAGGTCTCCTACGCTTTTCCCTGCCCAGCAATCAGCACTGGAATGCAGCATGTGGTTGCTGAATTGAAGCGAGCTTAATGCTTTGCCTCCTTCTTAGCTATTGTTTTTTTTTAATTTTATTTATGTGTGTGTGTGTGTGTGTGTGTGTGTGTGGCCAGCTCAGCCCACCAGGGGGCGGGGCTGGCTGGCATGTGGTGCTGGGGGATTGAACCGCAGTCCCTGTGCTTTGCTAAGCTTGTTCGAAGTAGGCGCTTTAGACCACTGAGCCATCTCACCAGCCCCCTTAGCTATTGTTTTTAATACCTTTTGAGTTTATTGAGGATCTACTGTGTGCTGCTGCATGAATCCACAAGCTTACTCAGGAGGAAGCAGGAAAGACTATCCCCATGATACAGAAACTGAGGCCAGTTCCTCTGTGTGTTTGCACTTGCTGTTCCACCACCCTCAACCCTATCTGCCAGGCTGTCCACTCCTAACTGCCATCCCTCCTCTCTCTGGAGTCTTGCTTTGCTCCTGTGCTAAAAAAGTCAACCTTGAGTCCCAGAGACATCCACACCTTTGCCTTCCCTGATCCACCCCAGCTCCTCAGACACCCAGCTCTGTGCTCAGCTGGGATCCACTCAGCTCCAGGAGCCCTGCGGATGCACAGCCCTCCTGTCTGCAGCCCGTGGGTCTTTGATGAATATAAAATGGGAAAGCGAATTAATTATTACCTAATAAATTCAGTTGGGTTGACAAAAATCTTTCAAAACATAAGGCCTCAAAAGTTGGAGCCCGACCAGATGTCCATCACCGAGCGGCTGGTGCAATAGACGATGACGTCTTTGCAGGGTGGTGTGCCAGGGAGGGACAGCCACCCACAGTGACACGGGAAGACGGCCGGACTTTGCATGGAAAAGGGAAGGAAAACTGCAGAGGAGTTTGAGTTGTGTACACTCATTGTTGTGGGTAGAAAAAAAATCTGCATGTGCATGAATGTAAATATGGTGAATTCATGGAGAAGCTTCTGGAATGGCACATTTTTATCCAAAGTGATCTGTAGGTAAGAGGCTGGAATTACTTGGGAACTTCTGCTTCCTCTCCCTCATGGCTGGTGGTTTATTTTAATTACAAAAGGATTTAGGTGTGAAACTTTGAAATGCTACAAAAATGTACAAAACCTACAGAAATATCCCTGGTACCCCTGCGTCTTACAGAAGTGTAGTCATAGTTCAGAATATATTCTTTTGGTTTTTCCTTTGCATGCATAAGCATAATATCCATGTAAGTACTTTTGGAAAATAGAGACGAGATTGTGGGAATGTGTACAGACAGAATGCTTGCTCTGCCCTCAGAACGCTGTATGATGGGCGTTTGATCGAGTGTGCTTATTGGGATCTGTTTTATTTCTTTTAACTGCTTCATAATATTCGTAATATTCTTTTGCCTATGCATTCTAGGGCTCCAATGTTTAACCAAAGGTTTAGCATCAACACTTAGCATCTAGTTTGTGTCTTATTTTTTGCTATTATAAGCTGAAAACATTTGTTTTTGTACTAGGTGTGTATAACTTGTTCACAGATGCTAGTTTGGGTCTTGACCGTCCCCCCTCCCCCGCAAAAAGCCCCCGTGTTAAGCCCTGGGTACCCCTTTGGCTATGTTGGCAGGTGTTGGGGTCTGGGAGAGAAGGGGCCTCGCTGAAGACATCAGGACACTCACAAGCGCCCGCCCCCATAGCCCCTGTGCTCCCTGGCCTAGGAGATGCACAGCTTTGACCATCCACGGCTCTCACCGTGGGGAGCCCTCACGGCCAGCCCAGGGCAGTGTGGCCAACCAATCATGAACCAAAACCCCTAAAACTGAGAGCCCCAAGAATCTTTTCTCTTTATAAGTCACTTGTTTCAGACATCTTTTTTTTTTTTTTTTTTTTTTTTTCAGTACCAGGGATTGAACTCAGGCCCTTGCACTTGCCAGGCAAGCACTTATTCTACTGAGCCATCTCCCCAGCAAGTCACTTGTTTCAGGTATTTTATTATAACCCAAACTTACCAACACAAAAGATAAATTCCCAGAAGCAGAATTCCTGGGTGAGGTAGATGCGTGTTGCACGAGTGTCCCCTACAGTGGCTCTGATTTACCATCTCCTGTGGGAGTGGAAGGACTTCTCCGCATCTTCCCACCGGGGATTGAACTCAGGCCCTTGCACTTGCCAGAGAAGCGCTTATTCCACTGAGCCATCTCCCCAGCCAGAAGTTGTGTTTCTTCTGTGAATACTTATGTACTTTGCCCACTTTAGATTCCTTGAGGTGTTCCTTCCTACGCCATGGCATTCAACTGTTTTATCACAAGCCAGCTCAAGTGTGTGCTCTCTTATCTGAAACCCATGGGAGCACGTGTATCAGAATTCAAAACCTTCTTGGCTCTTAGAAAAGTACCTGGTCAGTGGACCTTATCTAATCCTCACAGTAAGGTATGGGGCTGCCACGTAGGACCAAGAATGGTAATATTTCTTCGGTGAAAAGCATAAATATTCTCACAAAGTGAGATGAATAAGAAATAGAAAGAACCTCAGAGTTGTCCAAATTAGGTTTTACCACCAAATGTGTTACTCTATAATAATACAATTCTCCAAGCTTTTTGGTTTGTAGAACTTGAAACGATTCAATGGGATTGAACCTGGGGCCTTGAAATGTTTTCTATTTATTATTTTGAGACAGGATCTCATTAAGTTGCCTACCTTGGACTTGAAATTAAAGTTCTCCTGCCTCAGCCTCCCATATAGCTGGGATCTGCCCCTACAGTAGAACTTGAACTAATGGATTTTGGACTCGCCATTGCTTTTGTTTGCAGAGGGAAAAACCTAACATAGATAATTTTAGAAAACTAAGGCCTGCACTGTAAAAATAGCAGGTGACAAGATGAGCTCCACCCTGCATGTGCAGACCCAGGGCACACAGACAGCAGGGTAGTGCAGTGCTTAGGAGGAGCCTGGGCTCATGGGGACGGGCACACATGCTCCACCGAGGTCACTTAACTCCCTGGCTCCAGCGCCCCCATAACACACAGCTTCTGTTTCCAGCTCAGCGGCTTTGAACCCATTGCCCATCCTCACCCCCAGTGCCTGTCCCCCGCACAGAGGGACCAGCGAGGGCCACCTTCCATCTGTCCCTTCCCTCTTGACCACTGCATACAGCTTCCTTCTCTCTGCATCTGAACACAGATGAAACCAATCTCCTCTGTGGAAGATTCCAGCACAAAGGCCCTCACCCCCTCCCCGGGCATAGGTCCGTGATTCCCAAGAGGAGGCCTGATGCTAATTCTTTCCCCAATACATAAAAACCAGGTACTTCCAGGAACTGTAAATATGAATCTACTTTAGGCTTTTAGAGCTACCGTGCAATTGAATAATCATAAAAGATACTTCTTCCATGGAGATTTATACCTTCCATGCACCCCCAGCCCCAGTTCCCTACTGATAAAAACCCCATATTTTACCAAAATATATCTCCCATCAGCGGTCCTGGAACACCTCACTAACTGGCTATATTTATTGGGAAATGATTCCCATTAATTTCAGGCATCATCCTAATATTATATTTATGACCGACCGTGTGAGCCCCGGCAAGGGCCCGCCTCGTTCCAGGCTGACATTCTCTGCTTCTGCAAATACATTTTGTAAACACTGCCTGGAGGGATAGAATCATAAAATCAAAATAGGTTATCTTCGGAAAATCGGTTAATCCTAATCAAATAAGACAACTGCTTGCCTGTTTTGAGAAGCTAAGAGGCTTCACCTGAAGCCTGAGCTTTTCTCTTGGAACTTTCTAACTCTGCCACCACCCCCTCCATTCCTGATCTAAGATGGAGACGACTTTTTCACAATGGGGGGAGCCGCATCATGCACAAGCTTGACTGGCAAATCCTCCCGAGTAAGTAGCTGCTTACTGTGAACAAGAAGTTAGGGGGAGAGAGGATGGCGGGTTTGTTTGTTCAAAGAATCCATTTTGTATGGCCCACGAAGTGAGACTCTGGCAGAGAGCAGAGAGACAACAGAAAACACCTGGCCCTGGGATGGGGGTTACTTTGGACACAGGCTTTTCAGGGAGGAGTCCCTGGTGCTGTGAGGCAAAGGCCCAAGAGTTTTAAGAATGCAGGGATCAAAAAAAAAAAAAAAAAGGAATGCAGAGATCTTAAGTTGGTTGAGTGTTATGTGTTGTGACAGTGACACACACTATGAAAGGTGTTGTGGTGTCCAGTAAAGCCACCATCCAGAACAACCTTGTGGGGGGGTCCTTTGGAGCAAAAGAACCAAGGACTTTACTCCACTTTGGGGTTAATGTCCCAGACAGGTATTCCCACCTGCTCTTCCTTCATCCCTCCATCTGGAATCAGCACCCTTATCCTTCCCTTTCCATAGCCCAGAGACTTGGGTGAAGTTCATCTCATAACTTGGCTCTAATGATAGGCCTTACCCAGAGCATCTCATCCCCCCCTCCACATACAGTGATTGGCTCACAGTGCCCATGTGACCAAACCTGGCCAATAAGAGCATGTTCTGTCCCTGCACTCAGTAAGTTCTTGGTGCCCACATGATTCACATTGGCCAGTCAGAGCATCTTATCTCTGTCCACACAATGACTAGTTCTTGGTATTCATGTGACTTGACTCATCCTGACCAATCAATCAGTCTTTTCTCTCTGTAGACACAATCATGATGTCAGACCTTGCCAATTAAAGCTTCTGGTTACAGGGATTGGTTCTTGGACTGTGACCTAAAATTGGCTAATAAAACAGCCCTATCTCCCTGTTCCTAAGATCTGTACAAGAAAGATCAGAGCTCAGAGCCAGGGCAAAGAAAGCCACTGCCAGCATTTCTGCTGGAATCTGAGGGAAGAAAAGGACAACTTTCTCTAGATTAGGGTTCTTGAGAGAGGAAATGTAATCTTGAATACCTGGTAATCATTTTTCCCTTAAGGGGAGGACATACCTGAGAATAAAGACCACAAATGAAAACAAAGCAGACAGGAAAGCTAGGTTCCTATTGATGAAGAAAATGACAATAATGCTAATGATGGCTGATTTGGATATTGTCCTGACCATAGTCCAATCCACTCAAGAAGCTATCCCCTTAGTGACTCATATTATCTTTCCAGCAAACTGAGGAAATGAGCACATGCGTTACCTCACAAGTGACGAAGTGGAGACACCGAGATGTCACTGTGTTAGTGGTAGCCAGAATCAGCACCCAAGCACGTGGCTGTAGGATTCTTAACCATATAACTACTAAGCATCACTCAGCAGACATTTATTGGGCACCTCCTGTGTGCCAGTGCCAGGCTGTGTGAGAACATGGAGATGAGCCAGGTCTTCGGGGTATCAGTTTGCTTGGGGTTGCTGTACCAATGCGCCCCAAACTGGTAGCCTATAGCACAGAAATGTATTTTCTTGCACTTCTGCAGATCAGAGCCCAAGCTCAAGGCATCATCAGGATCGATGCCTCCCGAGGCCCCTCCTCCTGCATGGTGGAGGCCCCCTTCCTGATGTGTCCTCAGGTTGCCTCTTTATGGGTGTGCACAGGAAGAAGAGGTGATCAGGTGTCTCTCCCTCATTTCCTATGGACACCAGCCCTGGTGCATGCGGCCTTGGCCTTATGGCCTTGCTGAGCCTTAATGGAGTTCCCATGGCCCTGTGTGCAGAGTAGTCCCCTGGGCTTCTGCGTGTGAATTTGGGGGAGGCACAAGGAGCTGCTCTCCAGGAGTGCAGGGGGAGGAAGCCAGGCCTGTGCGTGGGGCCCTGCTGTGTTTAGGCCAGTGCCCTTTACCTGCGACTGTTACCACTGACTTCAATTTGCAGAGAAATTCATTCTATCCAGAGACTGGCTCTGGCCTTCACAGGCCTTCAGAAATGTCAGCAGTATTTTTAGCCTGCAGAGCTGATGAGTCCAGTGGTAGATCAGAGAAGTGAGGCTGCTTGGGGGGAAACACAATGCAAAGCACCAAGAAACACTACTTCAGGAACACCCAACAAAAAGGCATGATCAAAAGATACATAAAAACAATAGTACTAAAAGCTAGATCTAAAAAGGGGCTCCAATCATTGAACCCTTCTGGATTCCAGCTATATGGGTAACTGACCACTGTTAGGGTTTTGTGGTAACTGACCACTGTTAGGGTTTGGTGAAAAAAACTACCAAAGAAACTACAAAAGCTCAACAAGAGCCTTCAATTTCTTTAGCTATAATTGTATTCAAAACCACCAAGCTCTTCATCTTCCTACAGCTAAAACCAGAGGGACTTACAACAAGAAATCTCAGACTTACAAATGACCTCTATCAATAGAGGGATCTAAGAACCAGTGGGGTTACAACGCCAGTCCCTTAAGAACAGTTTCCAGCCGTGGCTCGTTCCCCAGTCTGCCTTCTCCTCGTAGTGTTCTTGCTTTGATTATACATGCTCTAAGTTTTTGGAAAATTTGTTCATTTTGCCTAGAGGGTGCTGAGCCCCAGGCGACCATACAAATGGAATCAACGACAAAGTGCCAGGCTCCTTTTACTGGGCTCCTTGTGAAGAGAGTTTATAGCCACTAAGCAGCAATAGGATGTCCATCCGAAGCCCCTTAGATTAGGGCTCTGGTGGCCCCTGATGGTGGGGTCCCCTACACTGCATCTTCTTAGCTGATGGAAATGACATCCATTCTTCCCCTAACTGCAGTTAGAGACCCCTCTTCAGAGCGGGGGAATATTATAGATGCCAAGTTATTTGGAAATTCTGTAGGCAGTCAGACAGGGCTAGCCCCAAGAGATCAGAGCAGAGGATAACTGTGGCTGGAGGTGCATTTGGGGAAGGTCAGGCCTGGGGATAGAGAAATGGCTACACCCACGTGCTTCCCCTAGGGACGGACAGCAATGATTCTTTTTTTTTTTTTTTAAGGTGACAATCATACAGGGCCACTTTTATTCAAGGCATATACAATGTAACAAGTATCAGCATTTCAAGTACACAGTCTACACAGTGAACACTCAATGGTGTGGGGGGGAAACTTCAGTCTTGAACACTTTTCCACCCAAAGGTTAGTATGACTCAATAATGGCATGCAGCCACTTATATGAAGTGAGTTTACTGGTAATAACTTTATGAAATTTACTCCTGCTATTTGATGTTGCAAACTTTAGGGTCTCTGAGATACGCAGAATCCTTGCATATAACTGGCATAGACCCCATTACTTGAGCTCTCTTGGTAGCTTTTGAAATTTCTTTCTGTTTCTTCCCACAAAGACCTGTTCTAGGCCTCCCACAAATGCAGCCAGTATATAGAGAAATAAACTGGGACAAAAGCTGTACATTCTTATAATCCACATGTTTCCCACACAAGACACACTTCTTAGGAGGTTCCTTAGAAGGGTTTTCCATTGCAACAGGCAGGTTTTCATTGCTGGCTACCTGTTTATACTGTGAACAACTTCTTCTCCATAGCACCGTGTGAATTCAGGATCTCAGAGACAGACAGCAGCCCTTATCCCGTGAGTCATCTTCTTCCTTCCTAGACCGGCAAGCAGCAACCAGTGCAGCCATGGTTTTGTTCCTCTTCCGTGATTGATCTTCTGAATAGGCATCCATCACCTTGGGTGGGGACCAAAATCTCCTTGACCCAACCCTTTCAGGAAAGTCCTCACCCCTCCCCTGTGCACTTGCTCCATTTGATCCCCATTTAATCAATATTCCCTGCACAATCGTACTTGTACTCTTTATCAACTATACTTGTACTTTTACTTGTTGACTGTAGTTTGTCCCACCTCATATCTACCTTGTGACTTCCCATTGGATCACTATTACCTAAGGTACGATGGGTATCTTTGTTTTTTGGCGGAACAGGAGATTGAACTCAGACCCTTGCGCTT
>NW_004524652.1:8477979-8479759 GCF_000260255.1 Octodon degus
CTCTGGCTTTTCATCCTCTCCTTATAGAACAGTGACCCTAATCACACCCAGCTCATTTAGGATTAGGCCGGGCTCCCATAAACTGCTCCTAGCAGGGACTTAGAATACTGCTCAGCATAAAGCCATGTGCAGGAAGTGCTGCCTGATGAAATTAGGGCTCAAATATAGTGACTTTCTAAGGTCACACAAGGAGGAAGGTGAAGGCCTGAATTTGAACCCAGTTCAACTTGGGATTCCATGCCTCTGTTTCTTATTGTCAGTTTATGGTTTAGAAAAATCTAATAGCGCGGGCCGGGGAAATAGCTTAGTAGAATAAGTGCCTGCCTGGCAAGCGCAAGGCCCTGAGTTCAATCCCCAGAACTGAAAAGAAAAGAAAAGAAAAGAAAAAAAAAAAAAGAAAAGAAAATCAAATAGCAAAGGAAGTCATAATTCCCAAGGTTGGCATGGGTGGATAGGGCACTAACTGTGTGCTGCGTATCAGGCTAAGAGTTTTCCCTGGCCATCACCTCACTCCCACGGCCACCCCAGGGGCAGGTACTAATACTTTCCCCATTTCACAAAGAAACAGGAGTCAGCATGACGGAGTCCCTGAGCCACACACGCAGCCAAAGGGCCAAGCTGAGATCTGAATCCAGCTCTGTGCTGCCAACGACACAAGCTCCATAAGGAAACATCTGGGCATGGTGCCAGGCAACTGTGGTCACGGCTGTTGGCGAGACACTGAGGCAGGAGGATTGCTTGAGTCTGGGCGTTCAGAGTCAGTCTAGTCAATGTAGCAAGAACCTGTATTGAAGTGGGGAGAAAGGGAAGGAGGAGGAAAGAATACAGTGCATGGATGCTTTATAGATAGGTAATGGGTCACCTTCCCATTTTAAAGATAAGGAAACTGATGTTCAGAGAAGGCAATTAACTCACCAAAGGCCACAGAGTAAGCTAACAGTGGCTCCCTTGGTCTAGCACCCTCTGAGAAGAAAGGGCTCAGGAGCTTGTCGGTTCTGCAGCCTCTGCAGCTGGCCAGGCCGAAGCTCCTGGCCCTCTTTTTTCACAAACAGCCATGCCAGGCCCCTCTGAGGGACACAAGCTGCCTATCCTGCCCTCCTTCCGCCTCCCCAGCATTGACCAGCCCTGTACTCAGCCCCCAGTGGAGCTCTGTTCCCTCAGCCACAGCAAGGGGTCTGCCGCTCTTGGCTGCCTGGTGCCTTGTCTGTCCTGTGAGCACTGTGGGTTAATTCTACTCCAATTCCCAAGTGTGGGGTGCACATAGGCCAGGGAGCAGCTGCAGCTCCAGGCAGCCCTGCTAGGAGCTCAAAGTTGGTGGCAAGAGCTCCAGGCCTGGGAGGAGAAAGCCTTTCGACTCATCCTTCTTCTTCCCTTAAACCTGTCCTGGGACACTTTGGCTGCTCAACTTGCAGACACTGTCATGGAACAGGCCAGTAAGGTCCCTGCTGAATGGCTGTAGTGGCTCTGGTGGGGATGCTGTCACCAGCCCCTCATCCAATGACGGAGACTAGAGAGAGCTAGAGCTGAGCCAAGTATTTGCCACATGTTTTCAGCAGCATGATGTCCAACAGCCCAAGGTCTGTGAGCAGATGAGGGCTATGCGAACCATGCACACTTGTGCCTGGAATGCACTGCAGCCGTGGAAAGGAAGGAATCACAGACACAGTCTACAACATGGCTGAACTAGAAAGCATGTGTGGAGTGCAAGCAACTGGACATAAAGGGGTATGGTGTCCAGAAGGGGCTGAGGAGGGCTGGTGAGATGGCTCAGTGGTCTAAA
>NW_004524652.1:8481150-8483276 GCF_000260255.1 Octodon degus
AAAAAAAAAAAAAAAAAAAAAAAAAAAGCTCTTATTTAAGAAGGGGGCCCAGAAAGTAGGTTGACTTCTGGCCTTAAGTTCACTTTGTAGCCCAGACTGGTCTTGAACTTGCAATGATCCTCTTGCCTCAGCCTCCAGAGTGCTGGGATTACAAGCGTGTACCACCACACTCAGATACACTTGGGTAATATTGATCCAATGGAAATCACAGGATGGGTGTGAAGTGGGACAAAACTATGGTGAACCAGTAAGATTACAACAAGTATAGTTGCTTAGGTAATATTGATTCAATGGGGATCAAATAGGGAACCAAGACACAGAGTGAGTGCACAAGGGCCAGACGGGGACTTTCCTGGAAGGAGTTCCTTAAGGGGGTTTACGTCCTTCACTCCAGAGTGTTTGATGCCTACTTAGAATATCAATCCCTGCTGTCCATCCCTAGGGGAAGTAATAGGATGAGTAGTCCTTTTTCTTAAAGCCCAGCCTTCATTGAATGTGCCTCCAGTCACAGTTGTGTTCTAGATCAACCATTCAAGGGCTCAGCCCCGTCTGACTGCCTACCATGTTTCTACCTAACCTAGCTACCTATAATATTTCCAGTTCCCCGTGGCGTGGCTCATGATGAGGCCCCGGCACCTGGCAGCCTTCAGGACACAGGAGGCAGTGCTCTTGCCCAGTCGCTTGGCTGTGGGGCTCATATCCCACAATCACCTATGCAAGGGAACCGGATGCACCCTGGGTGCCATCAGGGTTGCTACTGAATCTACGAGTGCATGCAGAAACCCTGTGCCCTGAGCACCCTCCCCACCTGCTTTTGGGTGAGCTGGGCCACACTCAGCCTTCATAGGAAGAGATATATTCAGCAAGAAAGAATAAAACAACAAGGACTCCGACAACAACAGGGTTGGAATCCATTCCAGCCTAACCGGTATTTTACACAATTGGATACGTTTGACTAAACTAATACATATGTATGGAGACGGGTGCATTTCCATTCAAACCAATGTAAATTACCTTTGACCAATATATTTTCCTGGAAATCAATGCATTTTAACACGAGATAATATTTATGAAATTGAATTTTTTATTGAAGCTAATGCAATTCTATTCTATTTTATGCATTTTTATTAAACTAATGCATTTTAAATTAATCCATTGTATATTAAGTACAACAGACATTGGTACTTACAGTAAAATAATATATGCCCACTGAAATCAATACAGTTTCAAAATTCACTGTTTCCATTTAACTGAAGGATGTCAAGAATACACAGCTGCGAGTTCAGGGTATGTGAATGCAAAATCCCATTCTTTCTCTCTCTCTTTTTTTTCTTCCAAAATCATTATCACATAGGAGATACCCTGCCTCAGGATATGGCCTGAAGCCCAAGGATTTAAATTAAGTCCTGATTAGAACCATCAAATAAATCAAACATCAGAGTTGACTGAGTTTTTGACCAGGCATACAGGTGACCCTTAATCAGGAGGTATGACACGAGCCCCTTACTGTTACCGATACCAAAGTCTGCAAATAATTACTTAGAGAAAAATGTTTCAAGTTAGTGAGACTCTTGGCAGGAAAATAAAGTGACAGGCTTGTGGTGGTGTTTAAAGAAGACACCGGTGCAGCCCCCCAGGGGATTGTGGGACTTGCATGCATCTGGGGCTTGAGGGAGAGAAGCTGAAATTGTGGGTCTTGGCACCTTGGGCAGCCCCCATGCGGGAGGAAGCCCAGGCAAGAGGCGGGGACTCCCTCTGACCTTCAGCCTCACTTCCTGCTCATGACTTCTGGAAGAAGGTTGACAAGGGTGGACCTGGACCAGCAAGTGGAGGACATCACCGAGTGCCTGTGAGATGCCAAGTATGTTCTCCTTGATTCTCACAACACTCCATGAGGAGTGCAATATGCCTATTTCTAGAAACCAGGGAAATAGAGGCTCCAAGAGATTAAGTGGGAGAGCTAGGGTTTAGATAGAGGTCCATCCAGTTTTGCTGAGGAAGGGGACAGTGGTCGTAAAACACCTTTTATAAAAGAAGATAAAGGGCCAGGGAGATGGCTCAGTAGAATAAGTGCTTGCCTGGCAAGCACAAGGCCCTAAGTTCAATCCCTGGTTCTGCCCAAAAAA
>NW_004524652.1:8483376-8485556 GCF_000260255.1 Octodon degus
GAAGAAGAAGAAGAAGAAGAAGAAGAAGAAGAAGAAGAAGAAGAAGAAGAAGAAGAAGAAGAAGAAGAAGAAGAAGAAGTTCTCTTTCACCTCATCAAATCCCCTTCCTTACTGCATGGGGTGCTAGTGTGAGGACTTGATGCACCGTGTTGTGGCAGCCATCTTGGGACCACAAAGAGAGGCTTCACCAACACACCCAGTGGAGCAGAACAGGAAGGGCAAAGGAGGTGGATCCTTGTTGACATTCTTGAGACCCTAAACCAACCCCCAAGCCTCCTACTTCTGGGCTTTGCACTTAACAACACCCTTGTCTTTAAAGTTGTTATTGGTATAGCTGTACATCTCCAAGGAGCCACACACAGTTCTCTCCCAGGAGCAGCGGGGCTGTGGTGGCGTTGCCTGTGAGCCCCCCTTCGGAGCCTGCTCCCACCACCCAGCAGCTCTGGCTTTGTCCAGAGATTTCAGGGCTCTCAGGCCTCTGTTGACACTAGGAAGAATTCTGCCCCAAAATTCCATCCTGCTCCTGTTTCTTAAGCCTCAAAGGCTGGCAGAATTTGCTTCTGCCTCTCTGCTTACCAATGGTGAGAAGCCCTCCCTCCACTCACTTCCCTGAGGTGGGTCTCAGTTTCCCTGCTTGGAAAATGGGAGCAGCCTAGGACCTTTCTGTTGTGAGGAAAAAAAGGTCATTGGAGCACTGGTCCCTGCAAATGGCAACAGCGACATCAACCTCACATTATTTCTCTGAGGGTCAACACTCAGGCTGACACAGCTGCTTTGGTGGGGCCGCCTCCTTGGGGACACTTAGAACATGATCGTGGTTCACCTTTGATGACTGTGTAGTCCATGAATTTCTCTCTGATCCTGATGAGCCAAGAGTCAGCAGGAGCCAAGAGTTTGGCCTTCAAAGCCAGAGACCCAGATTCAAATCCCAGCCCTACTTCCTAGCTGTGTGACCTCAAGCAAATCACTTGGCTTCTCTGTGCCTTGGCTGCTTCATTTGGAAACTGGGCTAGCAGCAGCTGCCTTACGGGCTGGCTCAAAGATTAAATGAGGTTATACATGGAAAGCCTTGGGCATAGGGCACTTGGGAGCATCTGCTGGCTCTCTTTATATAGATGTCATGTTTTTTCTCTTTTGGACATAAGTAGGGAACGATGAATGCAGAGTTTGGTGTTCTACGTGCTGTTCCATCCCCACAGACAGATGGAGAGAGGAAGAAAGTGCCAGGAGGTTACTGGATGAGTTGGAACTTTTTCTTCAATAAAAATGATCTCGAAGTTACAGAAAAGTTACAAGGGAGTCATTATTAATATTTTAATACTGCTTCTAGGTTCTAAGCTCTTAATGGGCTGAGACCCAGTTGTGAACCTTGGCCATGTGCAGCATCTGGCACAAAACAGATGCCAAATAAATGCTTGTTGCTCTAAGAAAACCTGGGGAGATAAACCTCGGTAGTCTAAGCACCTGCCTTGCAAGTGCAAGGACCTGGGTTTGATCCCCTAGTACCACATGTCATGCCAGCCCCAGAAACCCAGGCGTACTGTGTTATTCATGGAACCTGGCATGGTGGCGCCTGCATGTAATCCTAGCGCTGGGGAGGCTGAGACAGGAGGAGGATCACTATGAGTTTGAACTGTGTAGGAAGACCCTGTACGAAAGAAAGAAAGAAAGAAAGAAAGAAAGAAAGAAAGAAAGAAAGAAAGATTTTTTTTTTCTGTTTGTTTTTTCAGTTTAAATGGGTTCCTGTATTAGCCAGCTCAGGCCATAGCAAACTGCCTTAGACAAGGGTGCCTTAGCAGACCAGAATCCATTTTCTTACCATTCTGAAGCCTAGAAATGTGAAGCCAGGATGCCAGCATGGCTGGGCTCAGGTGATGGATGTCCTCTTCCTGGCCTGCAGATGGCTGCCTTCCGAAGACACTGTCACAACATGCTGGGAGTGGGGCTCTGGTTATCTCTTTTTATAAGATCCCTAATCCCATCCTCACCCTAATCTCATGATCTCATTTAAACTATAATCTTACAGGGGCTGATGAGATGGCTTAGTGGTCTAAAGCACCTACTTAGAACAAGCTTAGCAAAGCACAGGGACCGCAGTTCAATCCCCCAGCACCACATGCCAGGCAGCCCCGCCCCCTGGTGGGCTGAGCTGGCCACACACACACACACACACACACACA
>NW_004524652.1:8485959-8488017 GCF_000260255.1 Octodon degus
CCCTCCTCCCCACCCTGCCCAAGTGTAGAACTGGGCATGTGACCTGAACTTGGTTTAGCAGTCCTGATGATTGGTTCAGGGACGGGCATATGATCTGATCTGGACCAGTAAGAATCTTGAGGGGGGCAGGAAGATAGCTCAGTAGAAGTGCTTGCCTGACAAGCACAAGGGTCTGAGTTCAATTCTGTTTCGGGGGAGGGGGCACCACCTTGATGAAACTTTTAGTAGTAGGCTTTTTTTTCTTCCCCCTTCCTGAGGGTATTAAAAGGGGTGAAGTCCCCTTCCGGGAGAGGAATGTATGAGAATAAAGCTAAAAAGGAACAGGGCTGGCCAGTTGGCTGAGCGGACTAAAGCGCCTGCTTAGGCAAAGCGCAGCAGCAACTGGGATCCCCAAAGTGTGTTATACCAGCCCCACCCCCAGGGTGCACTGATGAGGATTGAGACTGGGCGTGGTGGCCAGCACCTGTAATCCTAGCACTTGGGAGGCTGAAAACAGAAGGATCGATATGAGTCCGAACTACCTAACGAGACCCTGAACACCCTGTAGACCCTGTACCAAAATACATAAAATCAATAAATCAATGAAAAACAAAAAGGAACAAATCACAGCCTAGGGGCAGGGAAGATGGCTCAGTAGGATAAGCGCTTGCCTGGCAAACACAAGGATCTGAGTTCAATGCCCGGTTCCGCAAAAAAAAAAAAAAAAAAAAAAAATCACAGCCTAAGTAGGAGAAATGCAACTTCAGAGGCCCTTGATCTAGCTGTGCCTGGAGCCACTCACCATTAAACTTTTTTATTTTTATTTTTTTGGCAGAACTGGGAATTGAATTCAGGCCCTTGTGGTCGCCAGAGAAGCATTTATTCTACTGAGCCATCTCCCTGGCCCCTTTTCTTTTCTTTTTTCTTTCTTGTCTTTCTTTCTTTTTTTTTTGGTGGAACCTGGGATTGAATTCAGCCTCTTGCACTTGCCAGGCAAGCGCTTATTCTACTGAGCTATATCCCTGACCCCAGACTTTCTATAATTTTTTTTTGGCGGAACCGGGGATTGAACTCAGATCCTTGCGTTTGCCAGTCAAGCGCTTATCCTACTGAGACATCTCCCCGGCCCCTCTAAACTTATTTTTAGCTTAAGCCTACTGGAGTTGTGCTCCTGAAAGATGAGACCCAGATCATGTGACTAGTTCAAATACTCGGTCTAAAGCTATCCTAGGGTTTCCACAGATGTCACTAGATCATCCCGGGTTTGGAACAATGGCTTCCTCACTTTGGCTCACAAAGGTAAAGAGAATTAGCCCTTGACTAACTCACTCCTACTTCTTCTGGTGTGGGGTAGCCTCGCAGATACTGTGACCTGCAGCAGACACTGTCGGCTGCTTTCCTTTCTTTTTTCCTTCTTCCTCCTCTGTTCTGCTCAACTTCCTAGTTGTCTTCCTACTAAATAAACCCTTTGCTTCTGTAGGTGAACCAACCGGAAGTAAAGATGAGACACGTGACTAATGCTGGCCAATGAGATTTAAGGCGAGCTCTACTAGGCGGGACTTCGGCAGACATCTTCGGGATTGGTCAGCCCTGGACTACTCTTGATGCGAGTTTTCTGTTGGCTTCCAGTGGTGTCACAAGGTAGCTGAGAAAACTAACTTAAAGGAGGACAGATTTGTTTGGGTTATAGTTCCCAAAGTTTCAGTTTGCGGCCACTTGACATGGTTGTCCCCAGTCAGCGAATCCTGGAGTGGAGCCGCTCAGGTGATGGAGACCAGGAAGAGAAAAGTGATAACCAGTTTAACAACAAAGTCATCTTCAGAAACCACCAAACTCTGAATCCTTGAAAAGTTTAATCCATTTGTAAAGTCAGTGTCCTCTTGGTCCAGTCGTCACCCAAAGACTGCACCTCTGAGCACTGCTGCAATGGAGACTGAACCTGCAACACGGGATCTTTTGGAGCCACTGACGCCATCTTGCTCTGCTGAGGAAAACCCTGAGGATGGTAGAGCGAAAAGATGGCGGCCACCTGCGCCAGGGATGACAGGGTTGTGCCACCATACCAGCCCCCGTGAGATC
>NW_004524652.1:8489110-8497372 GCF_000260255.1 Octodon degus
AAAAAAACATTTAAAAATTAGATTATATTTTAAAAATAGGATAAAGAATTCTATACTTCTCATGTTTGCACATAAGTCCAAAAATTTCACCATATACAACCTTGAAGCAGGACAGTCCCACAATAAGGAACACACTCTTATGGTATAGATGGTCTGATTTCAGAGAGGGAGGTGGCTTTTTCTAAGGTTAGTTAAAGTGAATTTGGCTGTAGGTGTCAAAAACCTAACAGCCTAGGAACAGGTAAAGGAATTTGTAATCTCAAGTAAATACAGAAGGTAGGAATAGACAAGTGCCACTCGCACTGATGCATGGTAAACTGATCCATCCATGCAATGGACTGTTTTTACTCGGCAGTAAAGAGGGACACGCTACTGCTGTGCCTCACACTAGGGATGAGCCACGCTGCATGAAGCCGAGTGACAAAAACAAGATTCAGCAGCCTGTGTACTTGTGGCTTCGTATATATGGCATTCAGAGAAAGGTGGATCTTTACAAACAAAATCAAATTGATTTGGTGGCACATGCCTATAATTCTAGCACTCTGGGAGGCTGAGGCCAGAGGATCTCCAGTTGGAACCCAGTCTACACAATTTAGTGACTTAGTGATACTCTATCTTAATATGAAAAAGGAGCTTGAGGCCCTTGGGGATGTGACACTGAAGGCTGTTTTGTAGTTAGGCTGCAGGGTTGGTTACACACGTCAGGACTCACAGAACCACACAGTAAGAGGAGAATTTTACTATATGCTTATTGTACTTAAAAAAAAATGTTGTGGTGTAGAATGAAGAATTATTGCTTAATGGGCACAGTTTCTGGGTTTTTTTGTTTTTGTTTTTGTTTTGTATTTAGTACAGGGTCTCACTATGTAGATTGGACTCATAGTGATTCTCCTGTTTTCAGCTTCTCAAGACCTGGGATTACAGGCATGTGTCACTACACCCAGTCTCAGTTGCCGTCTCAGTGCACCCTGGAGGCGGGGCTGGCTTGGCAATCGGGGTGCACTCTGTCTAAGCAGGCACTTTAGTCCACTGAGCCATCTGGCTGGCCCTTACAGTTTCTGTTTTGGATAGTGGAAAGGTTTTAGAAATAGTGATCAAGGTTGTGCGATGTTGTGAGTGTCAATTAATGCCACTTGAAAATGCTTAAGGGACAAATTTTATGTTACACATATTTTCTTACAATTTTGAAAGGAAGAGGAGGGAAAGAAGGAAGAAAGAAAGGCAGGGAGAGTTCAGGTGTGGATTGCGGGTATGACTGGATCCAGGCTCTCTTTTTCATCAGCTTAGCTCTATTGTCAGCACGCTCTTTGCAAGAGGTGACAGTAATGATCTCTGACATTTTCAGGTACAGTTTCAGATAGGAGCTAGCGACTTAGCAGGACGGACCCTCCTCTGAGCCATTATCATTCAGGTTTATCAGCTGACGGTGTGTGTGAGTCCCACCTCAGTCTACATCATCCAAGAGGTTAGAATGATCAGATTGGCCAGGCCTGGGTCACCTGCCTGCTCCTAGGGCTTGGAAGGAGCCGCCCACAAACCCCACCAAGGGAGAGTGGGGAAGGTTAGAGCTCAGAGAAAACCAGAGGGCTTTTGCCTGTGGCCCTGTACACCCAAGTGTTGAATGGCTCCACCCCAGTTCCCTACCCAATTCTGATGCTGGCTGCACCGCTCGGTCCTCATGTTCTTTCCAGCAGAGCCCACCACGTAGGTACAACATACACTCATCATTCCATCCCTGGGTTTGCATAAAAACCCACGTCCACGAAGTAGCAACTGCAATGTTTTTCAATCACACAGCAAAGATATTTAAAAATATCACCCATATGTGTTTTAAATACAGGCAAATAGCTGGCAAGGCAGCCGGCTTCACACCCGCGTGCCATTCTGAGTTATAATCTTCTCGCTTCCAACTCTCAAAATCACACGTTAAAGGCCAGACAAACCCAGAACGCCGCTGTGCAGCCAGGATCTTTTCCTAGGAGAGGATAAATCTGTGAGCCCAGGGAACAATATACGGGTCTTGGGATTGGGTGGGGTCATTTGCTTGTGACTGAGAATACAAGCAGGGAATCAGGTTTTAATGGAGCTGCAGTCCTGTCTCCCATAGGAGCCCATCCTTGCAGCCCAGTCCACTCCAGTCCCCTGCTGCCAGGAGCGTCATTTCTCCATGACACTCTTCAGCATCCAGCCCTGCTTATATACGGTCTTATCCCTGGAGTCTCTCCCCTATTTTCTCACTTTCCAGATTTATATTCCTTTTAATATCTAAATTACCCTTCGATGTAAGTAACATATAATTCCCAATCAAACCAACTAAAAATGTATTTTCTTTATATAGTCACGCGTCATTTAGCCATGGGGAAACATTCTGACAAATGAGGCGTTTTCATCATTATGTGAATGTTACAGAGTTTACTTACACAACCAAGACAGCTGTGATGTCATTAGTCAGCAGAACCTTGGTGGGCACTGTCATATATTCAGTCCGTTGTTGAGTAGAACGTTGGTATGCAGCACATGACTAATTGCTCAAGAAATGCAGAGGTAGGCAAGTTCATGTTTGGTATGATCAGTGGCTATGTGATGTTAGCTCTCTACTCTGTGTGCTTTTTTTTTTTTTTTTTTTTTGGAACTGGGGATTGAACTCAGATCCTTGCGTTTGCCAGTCAAGCACTTATCCTACTGAGCCATCTCCCCGGCCCCTCTGTGTGCTTTTTACTCTCAGCCTGCTTTTTCTCATGGCTGCAACATGGCTGCTTCAGCACCAAGTATCACACCTAGACGCAAAACACAGCAAGCTTTCCCTAGAAACACTTCAACTGATCTCGCCTCATCTCTCATTGGTTAGACATAAAGCATATGTCGGCTCCCAGACTAGTCAGCATTAAGGGCAATGGTGAGCATCAAGATTGGCTTAGATGGGGCTGGAGAGATGGCTCAGTGGTCTAAAGCACCTACTTGAAACAAGCTTGGCAAAGCACAGGGACCGCGGTTCGATCCCCAGCACCACATGCCAGCCAGACCCGCCCCCTGGTGGGCTGAGCTGGCCACACACACACACAATAAATAAATGTAAAAAAAAAAAAAAAAAAAAGATTGGCTTAGAATCTAGATCAATCAGGATTTGGCTCTGAAGTGAGGAAGGGTTATTTCTGCTCCCCTGAGACATGACTTGGGGCAACTGGGCATTCTGAAAAAATAGAGGATATGTCAGCAAGGAAATAGGCGGTATGGCCGGCAGTTAATGGAACAGACCCCATTAGTGTCCTGTCCTTACCCAAGGAACCCTCTTAATTTAGTGCATTTCTTCTAACTGTCACTGCTATGGCCTATATGTTACTGCCAGAGGACTTTCCAGTCCCCAGAAGGAGTGCCCACTGGGAGCAGCCCTGCTGGATAGGCGGGTGGGTGGGTGGCTGGGTGCGTTCCCCCAGCTCCCTCCCTACTCAGGTAGGGTCACCCTGCAGCATGTGTGTCAGGCTGCCTCCCAGCTCCTGGTCTAGTGAGCACCAGTTGGGTTGTCCACTGCAGTGACCATGGGTTTCTTTCTCCTCACTGTGTCACTTCTCCACACAGCTTGATGTCTCCTCCCCACAGACCTGCATTTGAGTGCTTATGGGGTCTCCAGACAATTGGGTAGGACTACTTCTGGCTACAGAATGGAGATGGAGGAGGAAGAGGAAATGAGAGGAAAGAAGGGGAGGAGGAGGAGGAAGAAGAGGAGGAAGAGGAAGAAGAAGGTCACAGGGTGATTTCTTTTGGTTACCTTTAATCCCTGTTCCCATCATTGATGCCACAGTCCACTCAGTGACATCACTTGTTCTTTCTAGACCCTTCCTCAGGGGCTCTGGCTTCTCTTGACCCACTGTGCCAGGGCCATGTAAACCTGCTTGGACACTTACTTGGAGCCACTCATGCCGGGGGCTGTGCCCCTTGGTCTCCTTCACCGCCTGCTCAGCTTCCCACGAAGCTGTTCAAGGTCCACAGCCCCTGGTCTGTGATGCCAAAATCCCAAGCTGCAGAATATGAAAAGTTTTCATTTTGCGTTTGTAGCAAATTCTTTTGGCTGAAAAATCTGGCCATGACTGGTGAATATATAGACTCTTTAAAAAGAAACTATTTTATATGAACAGTCAGGCATTTACTACACAAATCTCTAGGTGCTTGGTCACCAGGTACTGCCTGATCTGGCCCATAATATAAGGCATTCAGTGTTCTAAAAATCTGAAAAATTCTGAATTCCACAGTACACCTGGTCCCAAAGGGTTTGGATAAAGATGGTCATGAGCCACAATGCTGCCCATAATGGTGATGGTGAGGATGATCTCCAATTCACAGATGAGGAATCTGAGAACCTGCAGTAGCTTCCCCAAGTTGCAGGGCATGGCCCAGAGTAGAATTTGAGTCTTCCAAGTTCTAAGCCAAGGCCATCACCCAGCACAGTCTTTCAGTCCTCTCCATCCAACTTCACAGTTTTTTTTTTTTTTTTTTTTTTGCCATCTCTGTTGTGCTCTTAGTATCATTATTTATTTAATATTTTTCTTTAACCTGAATTATTTTGCTCTTAAATGTATTTGTAAAAGGAAACCTCCTGCGCCTAAGTAGAAAACTGCCATCTCTTGCCATAAATGGAAAGTAGCTATGCAGAAATATGTTGAGGGTAAAATAATGAATTAAATTCCTTGCCTGCCAGAGAAACTGAGCCTGCTCTCTATTTATTTTTTATTTATTGAGAGGGTCTTGGTATGTAACTTAGACTTGAACTCATTATGTGGCCAAGGCTGGCCTCAAACTTGCAGCCATCTTCCTGCCTCAGCCTTCTCAGTCCTGGGATTGCAGGTGTGCACCACCATGCCTGGGCTCTTTCTAGGTCCACTAACCCAGACATGTACCCTAGTGACAAGGAACAAGGAGCACTCTGAGATAAAGCAGAGGAGGTGGAACATCCGACGTGTACCATAGTTGCCCATCTCTCATCTGCAATAGGGAGGGATTTGAGGTAGAAATTAAGTTGCTTTGTAAACATAAGGAAACCCACTATCTCTTGTATCTCTGTTCTGTGAGCTGAGATTTGCATCTAGTGCACGAGGAGCTGGCACTCTGTGTCCCTCCACACACAACGTCTATCTGATCCATGTTGCCCAAAGAGACCCTGGATAACCCCCTCTCCTGGCCCTGGACAACCCCACAGGCTGTGGCATGCTCCCACCCAGCTGTCTGTCTCTTACAGGACAGGGACTTTTTTGCCCCTATCTCTGGGACACTACGAGGAGGCTACACATTTGTTGGCATCTTAACAATTTACCTAAAACTGCCTGTGTGTTTCCCTCTAATGAGGAAAAGCTGATTAACAGTGGACCCTATGTTTGCACCACTGGTAGCTCATGAAAGTGTCTCCCCAAAATGTACCCCAAGGAGAGAAGGTACCCCCAGAACCTCCACAGCTTAGCGCCAACTGGAGAGGACTCAGGGTGGCATCCTACCCAGCTCTCCTGGAGTTCATGCTGGGATGGGCCTCACTTCCTTGAGGCTGGGCAGAGACCTCTTTTGGCTGCCAGGATGTGAGCAGCTGAGATGTGCCGTTGCCAGGCAAAGCCTTTGGAGCCCATGTGTAATTTACTGCTTCTGTTTGTCCCATCCTGACCTTCAGCAATAGGGGCTTTGTCATCTTGGGTTCCTGGTGAGGACAGCTGAGGGAGCTGCCCCTCCGAGAACACGCAGGAGGAATGAGAAACAAACACTTGTACTGAGTCACTGTAGTTTGGGGGTCCTTCCCACAGCACATCCAAGCCCCTCTGTGACTGAGCAGAGGGAGCCAGGAGCAGTGTGATGCACATAAACCCGGCTTCCCACCGAGAGTGCCACCCTTCACTTCCTACTTAACTGTCCTCAAGTGCCGCCCCCTCCCTGTTTTGTTTTTTTTTTAACTTCTGTCCTTCTTTGCATTTTTCTTTTCTCCCCTCTTCCATCCTTTCTCCTTTCCTTTACAAGGATTTTCTAAATAGCTGCTATGCACCAGTCACCCGGCACCCAGTTTACCAGTGCTGGATTCCAGGTTATATTGTGCCTCAGGATCCTCTGATGCCTCTTGCAAGTCAGTTGTGTCCTGTGGGTTGTGACCACCTGAGGGTCAGGAGCTCAGGATTGTCTTGTGGTTGTTGCTACCACCAAATGGAGAGTAGGTTGCTTTCTTTCTGTTTTAAGATTTATTTATTTGTTTGTTTATTTATTTATTTGTTGGGTACAGGGTCTTGCTATGCAGCTCAGACTCAGGGATCCTCCTGTCTCAGCCTCCCCAGCACTGGGATTACATGTGTGTGCCACCACATCCAGTTTTGGTGGTTGGACAAGTATGTCTGGGGTTCCTGGGTTGGCACGGCATGTGGTATCAGGGATCAAACCCAGTTCCTTGTGCTTGCCAGGCAGGCGTTGTTCAGGCCACCAAGCTGGAGAGTGACTTGTCGGCTGGAGGTAGGCATGGAAAGTTCCAGGAAGACTGTGCTCGGTGGGGGCCGGGGATATAGCTCAGTGCAGTAAGCGCCTGCCTGGCAAGCGCAAGGGCCTGAATTCAATCACCGGTTCTGAAAAAAAAAAAAAAAGAGAGAGAGAGAGAGAGAATCAAGACTGTGCTCAGTGATATCATTGTGTGGACAATGGCACATTGTGCTGGGCTCGTGGAGGAGCTCCCGTGTCTTCTGTGAACCTGACTGTGTGTAGAACGGGGCAGGAAGCCCATGCCTAGAGCCTGTTCCTTCCGTCTGCCCAGCCTCAGTGTCAGAGCCACAGGCGGGCTGACCACAACATCTCTTTGCAGCAGTGGGAAAGTGTGCTGACCACAAAGAAGGGTGTGCATTGGGGTGCAGCTGCTTCTCCCTGCCTTCCTCAGGGCTCATATCTTGGGGGGCCTCCAGACCCCTTGCTTTCAGCAAGCTGACAGATGAACTGACCCCCGGGATCAGCTGTCAGCTCCCACACCTGTCACACCCTTCCTCACACCAGGCACACCCTTGCCAGGATCCCAGATTTTCAGTTGCCCTGCACAGAAGCTGGGGTCCAAACAGCTGGGGACCCTGCATTCCTCATGAGCCCAAGCAGCCCCCCTGTGGCATGCAGCTCCTTGAAATATATTTCCATCAATTTCAGGTAGGAGAAGACAGAAGGAGTAGCATCGTGGCACCTGTATACTGCCACCCACTCGCAATAAAAGATCACGGCCCAAGTGCATCCCTGCCCTTCCCTGCACGTAGCTGTGCTCCATCTCTGACCAGGGAATCTGCCTCCTGAATTTGGGGTTTATCATCCCCATAAATTCATTCTTTACTGAGACATGAACATACCCCTAAACAATATAAAGTATAATGCTTATGTAAACATTATCATACTATTTGAGTTCTGCATTGTGGAGATCTGATTCATGTATTTGCCTCTCTTATGGAATTCTGTGTGAGTTTAGTATATGATATTTATCTAGTCCATTTTTGATGCACATTTGGGTGATTGTCTCTTTCCTTTTTGAATATATCTCTGTCTTTATCTTATCTATCTATATTTATATCTGGAATTGAACTCAGGACTTTGCACTTGCCAGGAAGGCAGTGCAGTGCTGAGCTATATCTTGCTCTCCTCACCCCTTTTTTCGGCTTTTTGAGATGGGGTCTCTCTATGTATTTCAAGTTGGCCTTAGTAGCAATCCTTCTGCCTCTACTTCTCAAATCCAGGGATTAGATGATATTCAGTATGGGGCCAGGGAGATGGCTCAGTAGAATAAGTACTTGACTGGCAAATGCAAGGATCCGAGTTCAATCCCCGGTTCTGGAAAAAAAAAAAAAAGAGATGATATTCAGTAGTGGCATTCACTGTGTTTTTATTTTATTTTTATTTTTGTCTTTTTGAGACAGGGTCTTGCTATGCAGCTCAGGCTGGCCTTGAGCTCACTTTGTAGCCCAGGCTGGCCTCAAACTCACAATGATCTTCCTGCCTCAGGCTCCCCAAGTGCTGGGATTAGAGGCATGTGCCACCATGGCCAGCACTGTTTTTATTTTTATCACACCTGGTAAAGAATGAAAGAGGACTTCCATAACCACTTTAGGAAGTGGCACAGATGATAGAATAAATGTGTTTGAAACAAGGGGGAGTATTTTGAAGGGCACTAATAGCAATATGTCTTTTATGGTAATACATTTTAAAATTTAAACATTCATCATGGGGCTGGAGAGATGGCTCAGTGGTCTAAAGCACCTACTTGGAACAAGCTTGGCAAAG
>NW_004524652.1:8498267-8501947 GCF_000260255.1 Octodon degus
GCGGAACCGGGGATTGAACTCAGGCCCCCGCGCTTGCCGGGGAAGCGATTATTCCACTGAGCCATCTCCTCGGCCCCCGCAAACTTTTTTCTTATGAAATGCCTGTCCAAAGGTTACAAAGGGATCTTTTCACAAGGCTAATTTGGGAAAATTAATAAGTTAATTGCAACAGCTTTCTAAAGCAGCTGAAATTTAAGATCTTAATCAAAAGAGAACTAGTGTGATGCTGGCCCCACCCCTGGGGTGCACTGAGATGGTGACTGAGACTGAGCATGGTGGCACGAGCCTGTAATCCCAGCTCTTGGGAGGCTGAACACAGGCAGATCACTATGAGTCCAATCTACATAGTGAGACCCTGTAGACACTTACTAAAATACCAAAACAAAAAAAACAGGAAGAGGGCCAGGGGAGGCTGGGGCAAAGGCAAGGGGATTCTATTTGTCTCAGTGATGTTCCCTAAAGCCAACGTAGAATAATGGTCTGTGACACCAAGGATCTTCCCTTGTCAGTTATGAATCGTGCCACCAGACCTGGGCCAGGAAGCAGCACTGTCCTTTTACCAGTGTGAAAAATGAGGCCTCCAAGGAGCTAGCTGCCACGAGACTTGCCCCAAGCTACCCTGCACTGTGACCTTAGCTAGGTGTAGGCAAGACCCTGGCACCCAGAGCCAGGCCTAGAGGCCACCAGGGGAACAGCACTCCTGGGCCAACAAGGGTCCTGCCAGGCACATGGCTGGCCCCAGCGAGGACGTAGGGAGCAAGGTCTGGGCGCGGGGAGCCTACAGTCTTAAGCCAAGGGATGCAGCAGCTGGTGAGCTCTTGGTGTAGAGCCTTCCGGGATCCCAGGCTCCCCCTGATCCCTGTGGCCTGCGTCCTCCTCATGGGACCAGTAGGCTGGCCCAGCATGAAGGTAAAGGTACAGCAAAATGTGTGGAAAAACATCACTGGAGACACAGGCTTAGACCTGGAAGCCAGCACTTTCACCTCATTCTGTTGGCCAAAGCAAGTCACAGAACCAAACCTAAGATCGAGGCAGGAAAGTATGCCCCACTCACAAGAGAGGTTACTGCAAAATCACATGCCATTGGGCATGAATAAAGGAGAGAAAGGTAAAGAACTGGGGACAGTTACACCATCTATCACAGGGAGGTTGTCATTCTTCCCCTTCCCTGAAAGAGAAAGCTGATGTCCAGAGAAGATGGGCAAGTGAAAAAACTTAGGGCACACAGCCAGGTTATCCCAGATTCAGGATTTTTTTTTTTTTTTTGCAGAACCGGGGATTGAACTCAGGCCCTTGCGCTTGCCAGGGAAGCGCTTATTCTACTGAGCCATCTCCCCGGCCCACAGATTCAGGATTAAAGCCCTATAGTTGTCAAACTCGCACATCGAGCCTCCTGTCTCACACCACGCCATGCCACGTCAAACCTGACTGCACTGTGGCTGGCAGCACTGGGCAGCCATTTCCCAGCAAATGACTTTTAAGTAAAGTGTGGCATACACAATTTCTCACGCCTAAGCTCTGGTTTGCATCCATCTCTTCTCTGAGCCACCATCTGTCCCTCCACTCTGCTGTATTGTTTCTGCAGTGGGGTGAGGCCTCACCATGCACCTTCGTGCAACTCAGCAACATCCAGCAGATGCAGGTTTCCTGACACAGGCTCCCGCGATTAGCGGATGCTCATTAATTATTGTAATTTCCCTCATGTTTAATTGCCACCCTGAGATTATCTTAATTCCGTAGCCCTCTGGGACATGAGACTATGTGGCCATTTACCTCCCTGGTGATTAAGAGGGAGAGTGGGCCTGTCAAGGACACTTGTGGTGGAAGACTTGACCTCTTTTTTTTTTTTTTCCTCTTTTGTAACTTTATTTTTTATTTTTTATTTATTTATTTATTTTTTTAAAGCACACAGTACCATGTCTTTATTGGGGATTAGACACATGTGAGAAACAGCTACATGTGATCTTTAAGCCAAGGCAAAATGCGTCTTAATTTCAGAGTTTTATTTTATTGCACTAAAGGAACAGTAATTTTCTCTCTCATTCAGTTTTGAAAATCTAAGGTATTTGCAAAGTCTTAAGAATACTGTTTCTGGGGCTGGTGAGATGGCTCAGTGGTCTAAAGCACCTACTTAGAACAAGCTTAGCAAATCAGAGGGACCATGGTTCAATCCCCAGCACCACATGCCAGCCAGCCCCGCCCCCTGGTGGGCTGAGCTGGCCACGCACACACACACACACACACACACACACACACACACATAAATAAATAAAATTTAAAAAAAATACTGTTTCCCACCAGATTGGAACAATAAGCATAATATAACCAGATTCTTAATAAGTAACATCTTATAAATAAAAACACATTTAAAATAGCTTTAAATGCATTCTTCACAAGTAAGTCAGTATATATTTTTATATCATGTCCACTTATGCTTAATTAAAGCAGGTATATTACTCGGATGGAAACAAGGGAAATCTCTCATTCATGCACTATACAGGAAGAATATTCAAGTCAAAGGGGGAAAATGCCACTTATTTTTGTAAATGTATCCAGATATACTCATCTACATGATAAATGAGGAAACTGTCAAGTTTCCTACGTGTCAGATACACATTTTCACTTCATCAGAAGCACCTGATTATCGACAGCTAATTTATAATAAGATGGCATTTCAATAAACCAAAATGGAGCCAGAGATGTAGCTCAGGGGCGCAGTGCCTGCCTGGCAAGTGTGAAGGCCTGAGTTTGATTGCTGGCACCCCAGAAAAATAAACCAAAATAAGCCGTACAGGTTCCTACCAGCAAAAGCTTCCCGTGGACTAAGGACGGCCAGGAATTAGTGCACTCGTTCAAAGGACATGGCTGTTCCTGAAGGAGTGCAAGTTCCACCTGTTAACACTAGAGGTAATCATTTTATATTATACGCAATCCACTTAAATTCTTTATCCTAGTATAACATATGAAAAGTCTTTCCACAAGCAAAAAATGTGGAAACATTTAAAAAATAAAGAGTCATTTTTTTAAAGAAATTGATCAGATTCCATAGACTACTCTTGGAAACAGGATCTTGCCGAATAGAATCCCTTCACTTGGTGGCTTCTGCATGCACTTAACCGGACCAACTCTTCCGTGTGTTGTTCTAAGAGCTCACCAAAACATAGATCATGCCATATAGGTAGTAAAAAAATGCTAGGAGGTAAAAAGCTAGCTTGCACCATCCTTCTTTCTGACAGTATGCTAGGATGTCTGTGTTCATGATGGTAGTGGGGTCGTAGAGTCCTGGTTGGCTTATCACCGGTCTACTCATGTACCTCCAAATATGGTACGCCAAGAGGGGCATGTTGAGACCCAGCGTGAGCCACTCTGACATGACACAGAAGAACGCATGGATGAGATACTCCGGGAGGACCAGAGGATTCAGGGTATTACACTAGTCTATAGGATTCTTGTAATCAGTCTTCAACTCATCAAACGCTGTAATGTGCCAGATGGCGAAGAAGATGAGCGCGGCGTTGAGCAGGAGCGCCGGCATGTAGCAGAAGGCCGCGAACGTAAACGCCGTGGCTGGGGCGTGGCTGGGGTGGAGCGGCTGGCGGCGGCGCGGGGCCCGAGGGTAAAACCATTTGCTTCCCCCAGCAGCGGCCATGACCGCCGCCACGGTGCCCGCCCCGCAGCGC
>NW_004524652.1:8502922-8504005 GCF_000260255.1 Octodon degus
GGGAAATGGCTCAGTAAAATAAGTGCTTCCCTGGCAAGCACAAGGGCCTGAGTTCAAAACCCCGGTTCCACCAAAAAAAGGAAACATTAAGAAAGTCATGATCAATTGCCTGACTTACTTGATGTGTGTACAGGATATGGAGGTCAGGAAGGCTATCTGCAGTACAGTCATCTTCAGGGTTTAGCTTTCTTCCAGAGTATGAAGGGACACAGGTGATCTCCTTGGCGAATTCCACAGGACAATACAGATGCCCAAGCTGTTTTTCATAGAGCGACAGGGCTTCTGTCAAATTGACACAGTTCTCCTGTGTAAAATATTTCCCATCCTGTTTCAGTACTTTCATTGAGAGGTCAATAATCAGTCTGAGTGAGCCAGGGAGATAGCTCAGTAGAATAAGTGCTTGCCTGGCAAGTACAATGGCCTGAGTTCAGTCCCCTATTCCACCAAAAAAAAAAAAAAAAAAAAAAAAAAACCCAAAAAAATCAGTCTGAGAAACTGCCATGTGGAATCTCCTTCTGGAGATGTGGAGATAGGAACAGCAGTCAGATCATTAATCACATAATCAAACTCTTTCCCTTTTTTGGTGTACCTCTTCAGTACTGAAATACGTTCTTCTATTAGAACCTGACAGCAGTCTCCTTTGGGATTGTCTAAGATGTCACTGCACATTTTCCGCATGCATTTGTTACATGCATCAATCGCCATTTGGTCAATCTCTACCATGGTGACCATCTTTGGTTTCAGTTTGACTATTTCACATTGTATTCCTCCATCTCCACCACTGCCCATGATGACCCGGGTATATACCAAATCACTCTCTGCCAAATTAACATCCCCACTAAGAATGAGAATATTTCCAAACTGCTTTCAGTGTAGAATTGTAATGTTCTGATAAGGTGAGTCTTCATCATATACCACTTCATCTATGTCATACTCAACCAGATGCCCATCAGCTGTAGGCCAGTACCTGCCGATGGCCTCTCCTTGAACTATGGTTGGCAAACATTTCACCCGCCCAATACCAGCCTGACTCAGTTCTTTCATTCTTCTTTTTTTTTTTTTTAATTTTAAAAGCTTCTTTTT
>NW_004524652.1:8509085-8512281 GCF_000260255.1 Octodon degus
GCTCTGGGTCTGTTCAGGATCCCGCGGCCCGTTGTCTCACTCACTCGCTGGGCCTGCGCTCTGGGTCTGTTCAGGATCCTGCGGCCTCGGTCGTCTCACTCACTCCCTGGGCCAGCGCTCTGGGTCTATTCAGGATCCGGAGGACCCCAGTTCGTCTCACTCACTCCCCGGGCCTGCGCTCTGGGTCTGCTCAGGATCCTGCGGGCCTCGGTTGTCTCCAATTTTATTTTGAGACAGGGTCTCACTGTGTAGATCAGGCTGGCCTTGAATTCACTACATGACCTAGGCTGGCCTCAAACTCATGGCATTTTCCTGCCTCAGCCTCCAGAATGCTAGAATTACAGGGTGCACCCCACCGACTCTTCTGCAGTTTGGTTAGTGAGAGTTGGCATGTCTAAGTTGTGGCCTGACTGTCTTGGATTTTGCATTTCACCTTCTTCTTCCCTACAAGAGACAGAGGAGCCTCAAGTGCAAAGAGCCACCAGGTTGCTGTAATCAAACCCAGATATAGGTCCTGGTTCTGGCTCTTTGCAACTATGTGGCCTTGAGCCAGCCGCTTTTCTGAGGACTTCAGTCTTTCCATCTGTAGCACCTGAATCCTGCCCCCTGGGCTGGAGACTGGTAGTGGTGAAAGCTGGAAGATGTCTCACTTCTAGACCGTGGTTCACATACATCAACACACTGAATCCTCACTGTACAATTATTAGTACCATTGTACCTGTGAAGAAAGGGAGGGAACGAGAGGGAAAATGACTTGCCCAAAGCCAAAGCTTATAGATAGCAGAGTGGGAATCCACACCCAAAAAATCTGACTCCTAACCAACCTCTTGTAACCACATCATGGTAATGATTTATTTACAAAGCATCCACCAACAAGTAGGCGATGAATAACGGCAGTGGTTGTCAGTGGGCCTTATAGCCAGGCACGCAGCCACCCACTCATGGACGTGGCCACGGGCCGGCCTTGCGGTGTGTATGCGCAGCTGCCTGCCAGGCTGTCCTGACTGTGTCCTAGGGTGCAGGCAGTCCCAGGTGTATTTGGAGTCTCCAGTTGTTTTTCTCCTTGCTTGGTAGCTGTGGTGGGCAATGCAGAGCTACTGAAGGACATGGCCTTTTGTTTCAGCTTCGATGCTGGGGGGTTCGCATATCATTACGTTGGTGGCTAAGAACCTGCCATTATCTTTCCCTGGATTCTTGCACAGTTTATGAATTTCCTGAAGGATGTTGCCTCTCTTGGCTTTTCCTACTTTCAGGAATGACTGTGTCGTGTGGAAGGTGTCTTCTTGTCCATCATAATTTAAAATTTATCTTAACGTGTGGGTCTTTGGGAATCTATCTTGGACCTGCTTAAGTTTTTGTGTATCTGTGAATGTGTATTTTTGTTGCAGGGAGTGTGCTAAAAACATGAAAGCAGCTTTTCACAAAAATAATTTAAAATTTTATTGCTGTAGTTATCAAATTCAAGGCCATTGTCTTCTGAAAAAAACCTCTGAATTTCCTGGCTTTCCATCTTTTATTAAGGACCACCCATGATAATATCATTTCTCCAGCTAACTGTATTTAGGGGCTAAACACTTAACTGCTTCATTCATTACTGTGGGGCTGAGAGGGTTACAGATGCCTTTGGAATATAAGCCCCCACATCTAATAAGGCACAGGCTCACGATGTACTCCAAGTATGGTGAGGAGAGACGGCTGAAATTTATTTTGTGAATAAAGCAATAAGCCACTAAGCAAAGCTAATATGTTTCGGCCTAGACAGAAAGACACGATCGTTCAGTATTTATGTAGCAACCCATTCCTCGGCGGGGCTGCAAGTTTCTACCATTAAAATTGTCAGAATTCTTTAGAGACCTGCTGCATTAAGTCATTTAAAAATATCACAGACTTAAAACAATCTGAATTATTGGATTTTCTCGCTGTTCCTCGGTAAGCATGTTTGCTGTGGCAATTTCCTGCTTGGTCAAAGGTGCAGCCTTCCTCAGTCAGGAAGGTCGAAAAGTTCCATGCAGAATTTTTATTTGGAAGCCCAGGAGTCCCTACCAGCTGAAACCAAAGCAGAGCTAGGTTTATTTTTTCTTCCAGCTTTTAATTTTGACATAATTTCAGATTCCCAGAAATGTTGCGAGCACAATAGGAAGAATGTATTCTGTACCTAGAATCCTCATGTTAGCATTTTGCAGCATTTCTTTATCACTGTCTCTGTGTAACTAATACATATTATTTTTATCTGTACTGTTTGAGAGCCTTAAATATGATGCCTGTCCTTTTGTCCCTAAATATTTCAGCATTTTCTCTAAAAACCAGGTTATTTTGTTACCTAGCCACAGTAGAATGGTCAGAATTGGGATAATAGCATTGATAATATTATAGACAGCTGAGTTAGGTAGAAATATCATAGGCAGTCCAAAGGGGCTAAGCCCTTAAGGAGTCAGTGCAGATGAAAACATATTACAACTGTGGCCAGTGGTACATTCATTGAAGGCCAGGCCTCAAGATAAAGATGGAATGACTATACCTACATACCTCTGGAGGGATAAACAGTATGCTATAATCGACATTCTAAATAAGCATCAGTCACCCAGGTAGGTGACCAGGGCCTCCCTGCTCATCTCTTCCAAAAAAGGCCCTTGTTCTTTCCATGTACAGTGGCTACGTGACCTGCTTCCTCACTGAGAGAACATTACCCAAGTTGCTGTATTTGTAGTCATATTGGTTGATTATAGTTTTGTTCCACGTTGTACTTACCTTGTGACTTTGCTCTTTGGGAAGTAGGCAATCCACTGTCCCAGTTACCCATTGTCTCTCTCAGGAGCTTTCTCTTTCTCAATAAAATTTCCTACTCTTAACCTCCACTGTTCCTCAGAAATTATTCTTTGATTATGGGGAACACGAACTTGGCATATTGGACACCTAGCAGGTTGGAAGTTATATTTCCCTTTATCATTTGGAGGTCCTATATCAATAGGATACTGTAGTCTATTGATTTTATTCTAACTTTGCCATTGGCTCCTAATAATACACTTTATAGAAAAAGAAGATCCCGGTCATATGTTTTAATTATTTGTCAAATCTCCTTAGCTTCCTTTAATCTGGAATACTTCATCTGGAATAGTCTTTCTGTGCATTTTTTTTCCTTTTTTTTTTTTTTTTTTTCCAGAACCGGGGATTGAACTCAGGTCCTTGTGCTTGTGAG
>NW_004524652.1:8512381-8515936 GCF_000260255.1 Octodon degus
GCTGGCATGTGGTGCTGGGGATCGAACCGCGGTCCCTGTGCTTTGCCAAGCTTGTTTCAAGTAGGTGCTTTAGACCACTGAGCCATCTCTCCAGCCCTCTTTCATTCTTCTATTTTGTTCAAAAGATTATCAATTTCTTCTTTGCCCTGCGTATTGCTGTTGTAGCTTTGAAGGTCTAGCAACACCAGTCCATGTGGATGAATTCGCAAATTGGCAAAGCTGCCATTTTTGTTTGTGTAGGTTGCTAGGTAGCCATGGTCCTGCTGGGTATGCACTGAGTCCGCCATGCCCTGTTTCTGGAAAATGGACTATAAACCTTTTAGGGTGGTCTCACCATCAGCTTTGGCGCAGAGCATGAAGTCCAGCGTGCTGTGCCGTGCTGCTGCAATAGTGAGGCGAGGCCCTGGGCCATGCCTGCAGGAGGTGGGCCGCAGAGACGGGGGTAAGGGGACTGGGGGGGGGTGGGGGGTGATGGTGGTGTCAGGCTGCCACGCCAGGGAAGGCCAGGAATAGGAGGGGGTGGGGCTATGGGGGGCTGGGAGGGATGGCCCGCCTCCAGGAGGGAGGAAGCAGGATGCCTCCAGACTTGACCTCTGACGTCAGACTTGGGCCCAGAGGGAAGCTTCCAGGCTGAGGAAGGGCTAGAAGGTCAGCACTGTTAGGATGGCTCAGTGGGAGGGAAAGAGAGAAATCCAGAAGGTTGTGGAGTTAGTTTGCCTGGGTTTGAGTTCAGCCTGTGACCCAAGACCCTTGGCAAGTAGCAGCATCACCATGCCTCGGTGTTCTCATCTGCACAGTGGGGGTTATGCTTCGCGGTGGCGTTGTAAAGTTAAGTGAGTCAATGAGGGCCTTGAGTAGGGCCTGCTGCACGGCGATTAAAGTACAATTAATTATGTTGGGCTCCTAAGGGTCAGCCATGCCCCCAAGTTATCACATATTTACCCTCAAATATCAGCAAGTATCATGGCCACTGGTACTCAGGAGTCCTGTGTGTACTGGAACCAGAGTCTTCCCAAGAACTGGGATTATCTCATCTAATTCTCATGCTGGTACGAAGAGGTCCCCGGGGAAACTGAGGCCCAGGATTCACATCAGTTTTCACACAGGTTCTTTGATTCCAGCCCTGCTTCCTGTTGCCTCTATGCCACCCTGGTACGTAGTTTGAGAGAAATGAAGACAGATAAAATAATAGCTTTTGCCTCCATTATGTTGTTTGTTCCAGCTGTCTTGCTGGGGGTGTTGATGTACTTGACCATGATCCATTCTGGGCAGAGGAGTGACTTGCTCAGGGTTGTGGGGCCGGAGCCAGGATTTGCATCTGTGTGGGACCTGAGCTCTGGCTGCAGACTCCTGGACTCTCTGTCCAGAGACACACACAGCTTTGATGTCATTTGTGAGCTTTGCCCTGCTTTACAGCTGAGCAGGGGAGGCCTGGCCGGAGAGCCAGCTAGTGGCAGAGCAGATTCAAGTCCCTGAATCTCCATTGGATCCTTTTTCCTACAGTTGTGCCCAAGGAAATCGCTGGGTGGAAAGGAGAAAGAGGAAAGAAAGGAGCCCTAGCGGGGTGGGAACCCCAAGTCTACTTGGAGCCCAATCAGGTTATTACCAGCCAAGCTGGTCCCAGGGGCTCCCCGGCTTGCTGTGGGGTCGGCAGATACACGGAGTGTCCACCAGGTGGGGCTTTCTCCAAAGACCGGGCTCTGGGAAGACCCTGGAGAGGCAGCATTGCCCACTGGGAAGAAGGTTCAACTGGGCACCCACCTCCCTGGTGTGTCCATCCTCACAGTAAGCTTGCTGCTGTGCACACGTGGGCTGTGCAGATGTGAGTGAGCAGACAGGTGCGTTGCAGAAAACTTGTTTTGGGCTTGTGTGCAAATATGCCTGAAGAGGAGTGCTCAGACACACAGGAATGTGTGCAGGTCTGCGTGTATGTGCAAACCTATACCCCGGGGAGTGTGTGTGGAGGTGCGTGGGCACGCGGTGTCTGGTGGAGGTGTGAGCGAGTGCAGACGAGCCTGTGTGTATGTCTATATCTCTGTACAGACATGTGCACAAGTGTGCAGATTCATCCCTGTGCATGCAAGAAAGGGTGTGGGGGACACAGCTAACAGAGCAAAGCCTGGTCTTGGGTCCCCAGGCTCGTTTTAGAGACCCTTGCAGGTCTCTTTGGAGATGGGAATGGGAGACATGGCCCTTGGGGCTCCTGGTGTCTGGGGCATTTGCTAGCAACCCTAGTAGATGCTGTGAATTTGGAGCAGTAGGGGTGATCACTGGAGTTTTCCATTTGCTTCCTAGGCCATCAAGTGTTTGAATTGGGGGTCTTTGTTCCCCTACATACTGAGTTCTTTAGTCTTCCAAGGTTCCTGAAGTTGGAGAAGAGAAGCCTTAAGTTCTAAAGGAGAGTTTCTAGAACTGTCATCTTGGACCTTAAGAATTCTGGTGAGCATGGCTGGAGGCTGTGGGTACAAAAGAGAGACAGCTCTGTGTGCCACCCCCACCTCAGCCCTTTATGGGGCTACAGGGACCAGTCAGAGCCGCTGAGAAATGGAAACGGAAGAGGGTGGTGTCAGAAGCCAAGAACTTGAGCCCCTGTGTTAAATAGAACAGGATTTGTCCCTCAAACGCTGTGGCTCAAGGCTGACTGACCTTGGACAAGTTGCTTACCCTCTGAGCCCCCTTTCCTCAGCCACGAAAAGCAGGAAGTGACCAGGCTTCCCTCCCAGTGCTGTTAGGAGGAGGGAGTAAGCCAGCTTGTGGAAAACAGGCTGTGAGCAGCAATACTGTCGTTATTTTCCATCCTCTGAGGACAAGTGGATCATCTTTTCATTTGTGGAAGCCAAGCACTGAGGATCCAGAAGCTCTGAGGAAGCGGAGTGCTCACGCAAGAGCAGCTGTCAGGCAGCACACGCCTCACTCTGTGTCTCCAGCCCCTCCCCACAAGCTCCCTTTGTCTTAATGACACCTTCCCAAGCCCAAGGCCAAAGGGTGCACATTTTCCTACTTGCTGAGTGAACCTGGGTATGCTTCTGCCTCTCAGAGCCTTAGTTTGCTTATCTGTACATTGGGTACAGTTAGGCTGGATATGAGACTTGAGCAATACTGGTGAAGTCTCTGGCGTGTAGTTAGGGACCATTATATCAGTGGCAGTGGCAGGGACCATTATATCAGTTACAGTGGCAGTGATGAGGATTGGACAGGGACAAAGAGACTCCTGCAAGATTTACATCTCTCCATCTTGCCAAAGGAGAAAAAATAATTCCTTCTTTTTTGCTTGGCTCCTGGCCTGTTTTGCTGTCTGGATTAAATGTATGAACCTCAGATCTGAAGAAGAGAGAAGAGAAGGGAAGGTGAAGAGGGAAAAGTAGCCCGAGAAGATGGAGAGGAAGCTAATGAGAACTATATGCAGGAGAAGACATATGAGCCGAGTGGTCATAGGGAAAGAAATTAAAAATAGAGAGGACACTTTAATGCAGGGATGTGCTGAGACAGACTGGGCGTGGTGGCACACACCTGTAATCCTAGCACTTGGGAGGCTGAAAACAGGAGAATCATTAC
>NW_004524652.1:8527037-8529491 GCF_000260255.1 Octodon degus
CCACCAGGGGGCGGGGCTGGCTGGCATGTGGTGCTGGGGATCGAACCGCGGTCCCTGATGCTTTGCCAAGCTTGTTCCAAGTAGGTGCTTTAGACCACTGAGCCATCTCTCCAGCCCCGCAAGTGCTTATTCTACTGAGCCATCTCCCCGGCCCCTTTCTGTGCATTTCACATGACATTGACTTTTTTTTTTTTTTTTTTTTTTTTTGGTGGAACTGGGGATTGAACTCAGACCCTTGCGCTTGTCAGGGAAGCACTTATTCTACTGAGCTATCTCCCCAGCCCCAGACATTGACATTTTTGAGGAGAGTAGCCTGTTTATTTTGGAGGATTTTCCCTCCACTTGTAGTAGTCTGATGTTTCGTCATAATCAGATTCAAATTCTGCATTTTTGGTAGGAATACCACAGGGTGAGGTGTCCATCTCATGCAGGAGGTGCACAACGCCACGAGTCCCATGGCTGCAAGTCTGACAAATGTTATGTAGTATTTCATCAGAAGCTTGGTTTGTTAAACACTGCTTGCAAGGGTTTTGTACTCTAGATTTTTTTTTTTTTTTTTTTAATATCACAGGTCTTTTAAAAACAAACTCGAAGACAAGGAAGCTGTAGGCTGTACAGATGTTCAGAAGAAAATGAGCCATTTTAAAAAATATTGCAATGCGATAGTTATGAAGTTTCTTTAAATTCATTTTGCAGAATAAGAGCTGTAATTTAAATGTGAAGTTATCAAGAGCTGAGATAAACCACACATCATGTGCAATTTAATCTGGCAGAGAAACAGGCCACTTGAAATTGCTAACTAGGCCTAACTCATTGCATGTTGGTGAACGCTGTACTTTTGGTCTTACGAGTCTTTCACCTCCTGCATTAGTATCTTTGCCGAGACTCACAGAAAATATATGGGATGGTAACAGAAATACTGTATGCTTGTTTAAATCACATTACATTTTTTAAACAGTTCAAATGATTGCTCAGAAATATCATACCTTCTTCCGAAGCAGTTATGAAACAATTATTTACATTACATTAAAAACTTTAATTGCTTCCAAGCACGTGTTCTGAGACACAAATATTGGAAAATCATCAAAAATATCCATCATGTTTCTCTCTCCTTTACAACTCTTCTAAACTTTATCTTTTTTATAACCCACTGTATTGATCTATTGTCCCAGACCAAGAGTGATGTCAGAAGTCCAAGCTGGGTCATAAAAGGAGAATATAATTTCCATTTGCTGTCCATAAAAGCAAATCTTTTGATCAGAGAACAAGGGGAAACAAACACCCTTCTTTTAGGTGGGTAAGGGTGGGAGACATTCCAGACAGGGCAAGTGATCTCAAGGTCAGGGGAGAGGATTAGTGGGTTCCTGACTGAGGGGATAGGGAGTATGAGTTCATCTGAGGAGTGACAGGCCGGGAGGGGACTGGAGAACTCTGGCTTGCACAGAAGCAAAAAGAGAGGGAAACACATAAAACAAGAATCCCTCTCACTCTTGCTGTCCAGGATCTCAAAGATAATCATAATAGAGGGATGCTATATAGCAGACGACCTGGAGTTCCAAATAATAATAATAATGTAACCTCCACAGGATCCAGCGTCCCCACAACAAGGCTAAAGCCTCCTCAGAAGCATAACAATCACTAATAGCCTGCTAGGGTAAAGACCTTCCAGAGATCTGGCTAAGACCCTTTTTCAATAATAATCACACCCATAAAAGGATCTTGCATTGCAAAGTTCTGGGAAGCCCCCACAATTGTTAAAGATCCCCTGAATAATAACAATGATAAGGACTCCTAAAGGACCTCAGGAACTTCCCTTCTCACCCCTCAAAGAACCTTGAGCTAAGGCAAAGACCCCCCTACTAAAATACGTATGTAACAGTGAGAAAACTCACGGCTGTGGTGACATTTCTCACAACTCAGTGGCGCCCCCGGGCGGCTGCCATCCGCCCACCCACCCGCGGGAGCGTCTGCGCGGCCCCAACTGCGGGCAGCTGGATTGCTGTCCTCGTATCCCAAGCCTAGCTGGCGGAGGAGCGGCGGCAGCCGAGGCACGTGTTGTCTGTGCTTCTCTTGCAAAATGGGAAAAAAAATGCATTACAAACTATTAACTTTTTTTTTTAAAGTATGTAGTGCTGGGACCAAGGGTTGAGCAGGTGCGGGGTAAGGCTGGCGCCCCTCACACCAGTCCCCCCTTCCGCAGCCCCCCTCCCAAACTTCCCTTCGCATTGATCAGCACGTTACGTCAGTATTGATAAGTTTGCAAAAAGCCAAAGTCAAGTGCAATTGCGCGGCACACCGACCCCGGACTTGGGGGGAGATGCAGCGAGCGCTCCGCGGGCCGGGAGCCGGCTGCAGGCAGGGCAGCGGCGGCGCCGGCGCCTCTCGGCTAGGCTGCCTCCCCCCAACCCCTCCCCTCTCACCCCATCCCCGACCGCCTCCCCCGGGCGGGCGCCG
>NW_004524652.1:8529591-8532994 GCF_000260255.1 Octodon degus
TTTTAATGGTATAATGGAATAAGAGAGAAGCTCAAAGGCACTAAAATTCTTGTGCTTGCCCCTGAAAAATTTGCGAGAACAGGAAGCACTCGCCATTGGGCCTTGGGTCCAGGATGGGGTCTCACTGGGGTGGGCTCAGTTCTCAGAGCACAGAGAAGGCCCACAGCTGCCCTTGGGATCCAGTGCTTTGAATCTTGTGATGGCTGTGCCTGAGACTTCTGTCACTCTGGGATTGAACACTCAGCTGTTAAGATAGGGGTGCAGAGTAGGGAGGTGGATTTCTGCCCTGCTGAGGGCTTCTGCATGCCTAGGCACCCCCTAGAGTACAGAGTGAGCTCCCAGGAACTTTGCTAATGTTTCTAAGTCTCCTGGAATCTGCTGATCACCAAGGGGCATTTTGTTTTAGGAATGTTCTAAGAAAATTGAGTCCTGGTCCTGGGTACAAATCCAATTCTTGAAGGAATCCTGGGCTATTCTAGGAGCAGAACTGCAAGAATATTTAAAAACAAAAACAACGCAGCTGCCAGGATTCCCAGGATTCGATCCCTGGTGTGCCATATTGGCCCCACCCCAGGGACGTGCTGAGACAGATTGGGCGTGGTGGCACCACCTGTAATCCTAGCACTTGGGAGGCTGAAAACAGGAAAATCATTACAAGTCCCATCTATATAGTGAGACCCTGTACTAAATATATTAAAAAAAACAAAACAAAAAAAAAATGGTATAGTGGAATAAGCTTAACAAGGGTATAGTTTTTTAGTGTGACTATTCTGTGCTGTTGGGGAAAAACGCTATAGGTTGAATTTCTCACTTTAGCTCCATCTCCACTTGGAGCTGATCCTTGTGTGTGGTGTGAGGTAGGGACCTGATAGTACTTTGTCCCATGTACCCTGCCAGTTGGTTTAATACCGTATTAACAACAAAGGCAAGGGAGATAGCTCAGTGGTCTAAGCACCTGCCTGGCAAGTGCAAGGACCCGGGTTTGATTCCCCAGTACTGTGGACTGTTGTGCCACTGTGCTGGCACTGAAACTGGGCATGATGGCACATGCCTATAATCCCAGCGCTGGGGCGACTGAGACAAGAGGATCACTGTAAGTCCAAGCTGCATAGTGAGACCCTGTGCCAAATAAATAAATTAAAAATTTAATAAACAAAGTATATCATTTCTCCTCTGATTTATAATATCAGCCTTGCCTGTGCAAATCTGTTCTACATGTCTGTTTCTCTTGTTTCTGGGTTTATTATTTGTCCTTAGGGTCTATTTGTCCTTACTCTTTACTCTTTGTTATTACAGCTTTATAAGAATTCTTGACATCAGATAGGAAAAGTTCTACTGGGTTATTCTTCAAACTTTCCTAAACTGCTCCTGACCCTTGTATCTTTATAACCATTTTGAGATGGGCTCTCTGGTTCCACAAAACATCTCATTGAAATTTTCACTGGAAGGCCTTAAATTTATGGTCTACTTTGAGGAGAGTGACTTCTTTACTCTGTCAGTTCTTCTAGCCCTTGAACATGGCATCTTTTTATTTAGTCAAATCTTCTTTTATAGACATGTCTGATGGCCGTGGACTCTGAGGAATGTATAGCAGTCAGGGTGCCACAAGAAGACAGGCCTGGGGCCGGGGAGATGGCTCAGTGGAATAAGTGCTTCCCTGGCAAGCGCAAGGGCCTGAGTTCAATCCCCAGTTCCGCAAAAAAAAAAAAAAAAGAAGAAGAAGAAGACAGGCCCTTCTGGCCTACCAAATGAAAATTCCTGGTAATGAAAGTAATTTGTGCTTATAAAATAAATTAAGGGTTTGGGGGTTAGTTCAGTGGTGCAGCACTTGCCTAACACATACAAGGCCATGGGTCCCATTCCCAGCATCACAAAAAAGCAAAGACAAAAATAAGATGATGATATGGAAATTATTTTTTTGTTGTTGTTGTTTTTTTGCGGAACCAGGGATTGAACTCAGGCCCTTGCACTTGCCATACAAGCGCTTATTCCACTGAGCTATCTCCCCGGCCCATGATATGGAAATTATGAGGCCTCTAAGCCCGTTTTCTAGAACTAATGTTAGCCATTTGATATCTTATTTTCCCTAAGAACCATATTTTAAGCAAAGATGGAAATAGTCTGTAATACTGCTCTATCATCTGCTTATTGCTACTTTACCACACATCTTTGACACATATAAACGTGTGCTTCATCACACATAAATACATGCTCTCAGGGGCCGGGGAGATGGCTCAGTGGAATAAGCACTTCCCCCGGGCAAGTGCAAGGGCCTGAGTTCAATCCCTGGTTCCACCAAAAATAAATAAAAAATAAATAAATGCCCTCATGTTTCTCAGTGATGACAGTGTTCTGGGGGAGGTCTGCTGGGAGTAGCCAGGGCTCCAGCACACCCTTCAACTAGGGTTATTTTTATTTATTTATTTTTTTGTATTTTAGGGAAGGGTCTACAGGGTATTCAGGATCTCACTAGATTGGACTCATAGTGATCTGCCTGTTTACAGCCTCCTAAGAACTGGGATTATAGGCACAGGCCACCATGCCCAGTCTCAATTGCTGTCTCAGCACACCCCGGGGGCGGGGCTGGCACAGCAGGCCAGGGAATTGAATCCATGGCCCCTGCACCTGCTTGCAGGCGCTTTAATCCGCTAAGCTATTTGGCTGGCCCTTAGCATTATTTTTAATGAGAAGACTACAGTAGTTCCTCTCAATCCTGATGTCACTTTCCATGGTTTCAGTTAGTGGTCAGTTGAGGTCTGAAAATATTAAATGGAAAATTCTAGAGATACCACAGTCATATAGCTTTTATGGCAGTATATTATTATAATTGTTCTATTATCTCATGAATAGTTATTAATTTCTTGTATATAATTCATAAGTTAAGCATAATATATTCTATTTAGGGTTTGGTACTCTCTGAGGCTTTAGACACCCACCAGGGGTTTCAGAACACCGGGTCCGTCTTGGATAAGGGAAACTACAGCAGATGCGTGGGCAGGGTTTGTTGAGCACCAAGGGAAGCTACACAGTAGAGCTGAAGTGGATGGAGAGGGAGCCATTGCTGGCACCTGGCAAGAGCAAGGGACTGGCAGGTGACAGGGCTGTGGCTATGGAAGGACCCAATCATGCTCTAAAGTGCAGTGATATGCGGAGGGGCTGGGGAACAAATATGCCAACCTTTCTCTCTTGCCTTCCTGCCTCCTGTTAGGCCTTCAGTTACCCAAGTCCAAGAGAGAACTAGGAAGCAGGGACACCTGGAATACCTAGGCCACTGAGGTCAGTGGATAGGGAGGGAATGGGGGAGGGGGGCCAAAAGAGAGTGATCAGCACAAAAAAAATGCATGGTTGTTTATTCAGCTAGCCCTTGACTTGGAGAAGAAAGCCTGTCCCTTTTGTGTTTTTC
>NW_004524652.1:8541736-8547399 GCF_000260255.1 Octodon degus
GCCGAGGGGCAGCGGGTGGCAGGAGGCCGAGGGGCGCCCGAGGGGCCACGGGCGGTAGCGCACAGGGCCCGGGCGGCCGGCAGCGGCCCCGGGGCTGGGGGGAGTCCAGCCCGGATATTGAGTGCAGCCATTGAGAAAAGCCAAACTCTTGTGTGTGTGCGTCTCGAATAGCCCCCAAGATGGCCGCCAATGTGGGATCGATGTTTCAATATTGGAAGCGATTTGATCTACGGCGACTCCAGGTTAGTGCGGGCAGCGCCGGCCGCGCGGCCGTTGGGAGCCCGGGCGCGCCCTAGGCGCACTGGGGAGGTCCCCGGGCGGGCGGGTGGGCGCCCTGGGGCGGCGGGCGGCGGCTGGCGGGGCTCGCTGGGACTCGGCTGCCCGCTGCCCATCGATAGGTATTAGGAATTGATCTCGCCGCTGCTCTTTGTTCGGTTCAATCATCGATTAGCCGCCGCGACCATGGAGAAGCGCTAGAGAGTCCGCGACCAGGGGAGCCAGCCGGCTGGCAGTGGCCAGGAGAGGCTCGGGCAAGGCAGGGGCTCCGGCCCCGGAGTGGGGGCAGCCGGCCGGACCCCCGCCCGCCTCCCGTGCGCCGCACTTTGCGCACCTCCCAACTTCGCGGAGCCGGGGGAGGCCGCGGAGTGCGCCGCGTGCTGTCCGAGCCCGGGAGGGAGGGAGCTGGCGGGCTGGGAGGAGGAGGAGGAGAGAGGAGGAGGCAGCCCGGGTTGGCGAGGAGGCGGCTCCGCGCCCCGCCGCCCGCCAGCACCTCCGCTGCCGCCCGCTTGGCCGCGCAGCCCGGACGCACCGCCACCCGGGGCTGCCGCCGCCACCGTCACCGCTGGAGCAGCCGCCGCTGCCGGACTGGTCGCCAGCGCCAGCAGACCACTCCTTCTCGGGCTGGGGTCTTGGGGTTCGTCTTTGCTTCTTGCTTCCCCCGCTTTCCAGATCTAGATGCAGAAGGGCAGTGAAGATGGGCCCGGGAGCACCCAAGTTTGCGCTCTTGCCCGAGGGCCGTGGTGAGCACGGAGCGGCGCGGAGCAGGTGACTGCCGGCTCCCAGGCCCATGGGAACTTTTAAATGGGAGATTCCCTCGCTCCGCTCCGTGTTGCCCCCTGCTCCTCCTCGTCACTCCTGTCTTTTCCCCTTTCGTCAGTTTCTTTCTTCTCTTTCCTTCCCTTCCTTCCTACTCCTTCCCTAGGGCAATCCCTCCCAGTTAGCACTTTCTCCCCGTTCCTCATTTGGGGAGTCGGTGTCTCCTCCAGATTTGGAGTGTTTTCTGCCTTCTAGGAGCCAGGCCTAGGGGTAGATTCACAGAGTACCCCCTCATTAGAGACACAGCTTCAGTCTTCATTCCATGGGTGCCTGGGAAGCTCCCAACAATGCCCCCAGTCCCTGCAGCCTCATGGTTGTGGCTGGTGCGCGAGAATGAGGGGCGGGGAAATGGTGTGGTTAACTGGGGATTAGAGCATCTTGCCTTGGCCTTGACATTCTCACACGGGAGAGCACCAGTCTGGAGATAAAAGGGACCTACTTTATTTTTTAAAATCCGTCTGTAAATCTCATTAAGTTTCTTCTGATAAGTGGTTCCGGCACCCCCCCCCTTCCCAGTTCCCCTCCTTCCTAACCCTCTGCTCCTTGCTCCCCCCTTCCCGAAGCTATTGAGCTGAAGAGAAAAATCGGGGCACTCAGGCATGCAGTTAATAACTGCGAGTGCCTGGCAATTCCAGGTCCTCACTGGAGTTGGGGCTACAGTTTGGTGGTGGGCTGGTGGGTAGGGCTGTGAGCTGTGCTTGCTGGCTTAAAGGCTGCTAAAGTGGCCTTTCTTGAAGAGTGAGGGGAGGGAGAGAGAGTTGGGCAGCCACATTGGGCTTGGCACGGAAGGCCAATGGTAATCGTATTCCCTGCTAATGTTTGTAAATGAGACCCCGGCATGGCTAGGGGACAGTGTCTTTATTTATGATTGATGTTCTGTAACATAAGGAATGACAAGAACGTGGCAGACAAGAGGAGAGAAACCAGAAGGGCTGGGGAGAGCCCTTTGCAGGGTCCTATTGTTATTCTGGGCTGGAGAAAATTTCCGCGGTGAGATTTACAGCGCTGGTATTTGCTCCCAGTCGGCAGGAATGTCAGTTAACACAATTTTCATTAGATAACTCGTTTTCAATCGGGGAGCTGGGGCTGCATCTTAGGAGAGGCTTGGGCTGGGTGCTGAGGGCTGGGTGCGGCTCCCAGGGTGCTAATTTCTGAGCTGGGGTAGCTTAAACCTTACTCTCTTTATTCCTTGATCAGGGATCCTTGGGGGCTGTTGAGGTCACCCAAATCTTGATTCCAGCTGGAGTTCCCAGGATCCTGAAACCCTTTGTTAGGGGTTTACAAGATTTTGAGATGGAAAAACGGATTTAAACTGGAGAAGATGGAGGTGGGGGTGGTGGAAAGGCTTGTCCAGGTGACGGTGACCACTGTGGGCCAGGACCTCTCCACTGACAAGGGTAGCCGCGGGGTGGGGGCGGCTCATTAAGACAATAGCTGGGTGTCAGGCACAAAATTGAAGGCTTCCAGGGAGGGGGGAGCTCATTTACATCGATATTAAGTGGATGGTGTGTCCCCCAGGGAGTTGGAAAGGCTGCACACTCCTACGGCACAGGGAAATAACGGTGGCAGCTGTGGTGAGCAGACATTCAGGCCGGCACATCTGCTGCTCCCTGCCCCCACTGGAAATCTTCCCTGTCCCCTTGCCCAGTGGGTGCAGCGCCCTGTGTTCTCCTGGGTGGCCTTTTTGTTGGAGACGGATTATGAGCCTCAGCACTTTCGCCTGGGAGCCTCTCTGGTACATAATGCTGATGACTCCTACGCTACACATGGATTTTCATTTTTCCTTCTCCGCTGTTCTTCTCCTGGGGGAGAAAGGAAAACTTCTACGGGCTTGTTCTGAGATAGGGACAGGAGAGGCAGGTCCCCAACCCAGCTTGGTGCAAGCCGAGAGCCTTGAGCCAGCTCCGGGGCGGGCTGCCTGTGAGGAGGTGCTTGACTTTCCTCCTTGGAGTTCAGCTTGGATGCCTTCTTGAAGCCGGGTTGCCCAACCCAAAGTGGGCAAGCAAGGCAGCAACAGTGGTCCTGTGTCCCCTGGCTGCACCACACTGCTGACGCCATCCCATCCTGGCAAGAAAGGTGACCTTGTGCCAGCCCTGCGTACAGCCCTCCCAAAGTATGTATTTTTCAAGTATGAAATGGTCTAGTTTTTATTCTTTCCAGGGCTGTCTCTGAGCACTACGGGGCTGTTTCTGCCTGGTGCACCTCAGTCAACAATGGTAGGAACTTGTGGGCTGACAGGCAGACAGCAAAGGTGATCTGGCCCAGGTATCCTACGCTGATGCCCTGAAACTGCCTCCCCTCTTCTCTTTTCTTTCCCCCTCTACTTCTCTAGCAGCTTGGGAAATGAGAAGAAATAAAATTCCATCCATAGATAATGCTGGGCATATTTCATTTGGTTATAAGATTGCTTTATGGCGAACATTACTAATGCAGTATTTTTTTATGGCTTTTCTGTGTATAATTGTCGTAACCAGATTCATACCTTTATGATTTTCTTTTTCTGCTTTCCTTTGCCACTTTTTTTTTTTTTTTTACAATGCTGTGAGTCCAGTCTCCCAAGCCCTCTTTTCTTCCCCTTCTGAAGAGGGTTACTTGCAGCTAGAGTTGGGGGCATGCAGTGTAAATGAGGGCCCAAGGTCCAGATGTGCATCTGGGCTTCCGGGGATGGAAAGAGCTTTGTTGGTAGACCCACCCAGGATAAGTTTTGGAGGAAAAGGTAAATTCTGCTTGAAGTACCAGCAGTGAGGAAGAGGACCCACAGGACCGGCAAGAGGGAAGCTGTACTTCTCTACCGGGTTTGCAGAACCTTCCAGGCTGGCACATGCGTGTCTTGGTGCAAGGGAGTGAGGTGGTGTTTGATGGACTGTTTTTCCCTGCTCAAAAGTTTAGAAAAGAGCATGGATGTGATTAAAATATTATAACCTTATGATATTCTGAAGTGCATAAATTTTACGTATCAGCCACAGAGAGTTTAGACATCCATTAGAGCCTCTGACAGCTTGACTTATCTAAATGTGCTATCATTTAACAATGTGTCAAAATTCCTCTTTCTATAGATGACAGCAGTAAATAAGCTATCAGTTCTGTTGGCGGAATCCTAACTTTGGAAACTTTGCGCTAGTAGAATTGCTGTTGGGGTAGGGAGCCTGGGTAGGCAGGGCTTGGCATGGTGTGAGCTGGTGCGAGGGTGGGTGTGAGGCCAGGGCTGGGGAGGTCAGAGGGGCAACAGGGGGAGGGGTGCTGCCAGCGGCATTTTGGTAAAAGACTAAACAGTTGTCAGGAATCCTGGACAGTCCTGTAAGTCCAGCCAGCTGGTACCCCATTCTAACCGCCTCTCCAGTACATGTGGACCCACTCTGTGGGCTTTTTCTTCAGAAAGAGCTACAAACAGGTGTTGAGTTTTTATTTAAGGATCTCAGTAGTCTTTTCTGAGCATCCTAAAATTCTCATTTCTCAAGTTGCCAGAAATTGCTTCCCAAAGACGGGTTCCCCTCTTGGAATGCAGGCAAAAACCAAGCAATATTATATCATTCTGCACTGCTTTTGCTGCTGGGGGTCTTGCAGTTTCTTTTATTAATGTCTGAAGTCACTGTGGAAAATTGGGAAACCTTGGACAGCCCCCAAAGAAGCGCATCAGCATCTCAGTGGGTTACTTCAGATGAGCACAGGGCTGTTTTGACTAGAGGGAGCAGTGTTTCTGATGATGGTTTTTCTCTTTTCTTTCTTTTTAAAAAACCTTTCTTGTTAAAAAGAGGATTCTGTCTTCGAACCTGATGTCTACTTGTGGTAGCCTTTCTTCCGGCAGATGGGGTTTCATACATGAGCACCTCGGTTGGTGCTGAATTGGGCCTGCTTGATGGTACATGGAGCTGCCCACAAACCAGGGGTTTTCTGGGCATCTCCCTGCAAGGGCTGAGCTCTCAGCTGCTTCCTGGTTGTCTCATTCAGCCCAGGCCTGGTGCAGGCGGAGCATAGGCGGCCATGGGCCCTGCCTTTGACTCGCCTGGGCTTCGGAATCTTTCCCTGGGGATGGGGATGGTGCTCGCTCTTAAGCCCGTGGCTTGTGTTGTTGGCGTCTGGGGAGGCAGCGGTGGTTGGCAGAGGGAGAAGGACCGGGAGCTGTGGTTTGTGCTGACCTTGGTCTAGTGGCCTGTATGATGGCCACCAAGGAGGCTGTGCCTACCTGATGTTTTCACTTTTCAGTTAAATGTATTAATGTGGGTCAAACTTGTTTTGAAAATTTAGTTCTTTACCTGTTACCTCGAAAGGGAAGCACCAAGAGTGAGAATGGTGAGGGGCCAGCTTTAAATCCTGGCTCTGTCACCTGCCTGCTCTGTGACCTTGGATGAATCATTCAACCTCTCTGTGCCTTTCTTTATCTTTAAATGGAACTGTTAATGGTCTCCAAGAAGATTAAACCACTTTGACCATGAGCATGTGCAGCACAGTGTGGGGCACACAGTTAACACTTCATAATGCCTCTCTTCTTCTTCTTCTTCTTCTTCTTCTTCTTCTTCTTCTTCTTCTTCTTCTTCTTCTTCTTCTTCTTCTTCTTCTTCTTCTTCTTC
>NW_004524652.1:8547499-8552619 GCF_000260255.1 Octodon degus
TTCCTCTTCCTCTTCCTCTTCTTCCTCTCCCTCCTCCTCCTCCTCCTCCTCCTCCTCCTTCTTTTGGGACAGGGTCTTGCTGTGCAGTTCAGGCTGGCCTTGAGCTCACTTTGTAGCCCAGGCTGGTCTTGATCTCACAGCCATCCACCTACCTCAGTCTCCTGAGTGCTGGGATTATAGGGGAGCACCACCACACCGGGCCTTCTTTCTTATTGTTGGTGTTTTTGGAGCATGAGAGAAGGTGAGAAAGCCAAATAAACAGTGGTTGACAGGTTTTATGGGCGCTGCAGCAGGCTGTTTCAGAGATTTTGTTTTTTTGTTTTTTGTTTTTTGTTTTTTTTCCTTTTTTTTGCAGAAACCAGGGATTGAACTCAGGTCCTTGCACTTGTCAGGCAAGCGCTTATTCTATTGAGCTATCTCCCCAGCCCCTGTTTCAGAGATTTCTGTGCAAGTTTTCTCTTTCTTTTATTCCACTGGGAATTTGATGTATCAACACAGCAGTAATATTGTAGGGAATATCTTGTATTTTTGGAGCTCTGACCACAGAGGTCAGACTGGGAGCTGTGGCTGGCCCACAGAAGTGTCTGTCTGAATTACCACAATGTTTAAAAACATTTTTATGGAAGTTGTCAGCATTTATAACATGAGGGATTTTACTTAAGTAATGCAGATGGCCAGTGCCCCTTCCAGCCCAGGAGCTCTGGCCACATTGGGCAGGGGAGCGGGGACCTGGGAAGGGCATGCAGGCAGAGGGGATGGCCAGTGCAGAGGCTCCAGGTCCACAGTGGGTTGGGACCAGCAGTGGGAATCTCAGAGGATCACGGTCACTGGCTGCCTCTCCAAGTGCCTAGTGTCAGCAGAGGCTGCAATTCTGAAACAAAACAAAGACCCCTAATAGTCCCATGAAGAGAGGCAGTTTGGGGCAGGGCACAGAGCCCGCTGTCTCTTTTTCTCCCCGGTAGTTCTGTCACCCCTCTGCCCAAAGTAGACCTGAGGTCACCTGCTCTGTCCCTCCATGTCCCTAGGCTCCACCATCCTTCAGCTCAGCCAAATGAAACAGCAGTTCCTAGATACACATTTGTCATTAAAAAGAAAGACAGAAAAAAATCAATCCTTTGGCCTCTCTGGCCTGAGCTGGTCGTCTGCCCAAGCTGCTCGGAGCCCAGCGGTGCTTAAGACTCCACGAGCCACGTCCCTCAAAGTGGATGGGGTGAATGGCTCCCCAGGAGCCATTATGATCGATTGAGCAGCCCAGCCGACTGTTTGGGTGTGGGTGCTGCGGATGGGGAGACCACAGGGGTCACCAGGACTGCCTGATCTGGGCCACATTCCCCTGAGTGAAGTGGTCACTCTGAGGCCACGCTGGTGGGGGCATCTTCCGGGGGTGACTCCTGTACTCACTAAGCACTATAAGTCTAGGTACCTGAGAGGTGTGGTGCAGCTTGCAGAATCAAGCCCCCTGCCTTCTTTCTTTTGTGACTTTTGGCATGGACATGGAGTGAGGCAGCCTGGCTTCACACCCCAACTTGCCCTTTATGAACTTTGTGACCTTGGGTGGGTCACTTAACCCTCTGAACCTCAGTTTTCTCATAAGTAAAATGGGGATAATGTAGAAACTCTCTAAGAATTATTATTATTATTAGTAGTAGTATTTAATGTATTTGGTTGTTGCAGGGTCTCACTACGTTGCTCAGACTTGTGATCCTCCTGCTTTCAGCCTCACCAGCACTGGGATTACAGGCATGCGCCACTATGACCGGACTCTGGCCAGCTTAGCCTGCCCTGGGCGTGGGACTGGTGTGGCCTGTGGTGCTGGGGATCAAACCTCGGTCCCTGTGCTTGCCTAAGCTTTTTTTTTTTTTTTTGGTTCCTCAAATGCCTTCAGGGCACTTTTGGCCAGCGGGAGAGTTGTGAGGTTCAAACTCCAGCAACCTGAGGCTGACAGCTTTGTGGAAGCAGCCACTTAAAGGACTGAGCTAGGGCCAGGCCCCCTGCCTAAGCTTGCCTAAGCAGGTGCTTTAGTCTGCTGAGCTATCTTGCTGGCCCTCCTTAACAATTTTTGTGAGGACAGAGTTGATACATGCAAAGCACTGAGATCTGTGCTACCTTACATCTGTGCTGTGTAGTGTTAGAATTAATAATAATTGGTATTCTTTTTACTCCAAAAATGCGTATTTATCATTCTGGTAGAACTAATAGTTATAATCAACAATTATAAAAATAATAATGTGTAATAAATAACATAATACAATAAGTGGTAACTAGATCTTAGAGACACCTTGATGACCAGGGAAGGCAGGGTGCTGGCTCTCCCTGAGCCTCCGGACAGCAGGGAAGATGGATGCATGAGTCACTGGACAGATCCTGGAATGTAATCAGGCACTGGGAGAAACTCCTGAGACAGGATGTGGCCTAAAAGGAGGCTTTTTTTTTTTTTTTTTTTTTTTTTGGTGGAACCAGGGATTGAACTCAGGCTCTTGTGCTTGCCAGGCAAGCGCTTATTCTACTGAGCCATCTCCCCTGCCCCCATAAAGGAGGCTTCTTAGCAGAGCTGGCACTTTAGCAACGAGGTCAAAGTGGAGGTCAGAGAAAAGCATTCCAGCAATGGGAACAGCATATGCAAAGACCCTGAGGTGAACAGAATGTGCATGCAAATCCAAAAGGAAACAGTGAGGTCAGGCACAGATGCAGACTGAGCAGTGTCGGAGCCATGGCCTCGCTCTTGGCATCTGTCTGCTGGGGTCAGAGGGGAGGACAAAGTGAGACCTTGTGCCTGTGGTGCCTGGCAAGCTCTCCAACAGCACTTTGTATAGCGTCAAGCCTCAGAAAAGCCTTGGGCATCGCTTTTATTTTTTAGTAAGATATTCAGCCCACTCTGATTGGCTGGAAAATTTCTCTCCCACGTCTCCCAGCTCTAGTTCAGGGTTGCCTGTAGGGAGCAAGATTTCAGTGTCTCCCCTTCCTGCTGAACTCTTGGGCAGGTCATGTCCTTGTCTGAGGTTTGGCTTTCTCATCCGGAAGGTGGGATAGGGATGGGCACTCCTGACGTGGGCCACGAGAGTGTTTCTTGCAGGTCTGGCTGCAGACAGGGCATTGGTTCCTGCTGCCCCACTGTGAGGCTCTGCTGGCTCTTGGCTGTCTGGGGGCCCCGCCTCCTTCCTGCTCTCCTTCATGGCAGGTACCTCCTCTGGATGTGCAGACCTTGACTCTGATGTATTTCTTTGCTGCATAATCCCAGCTCTGCCTGGAGTGCCATGCCCTCCCCAGAAAAAATGAAATGAGCCTCATATCTGCTTATGGCTGATTGCTTGGAACATGGTTGAGGGCCCTGAATCATTTGTTGGGTGCTGAGGAGCGGTCACTGCCAGCACCGGCTTCCTGGAGGCCTGTTCTTCCTTGGCCCACAGGCTCTGCGTTGTGAGGTCCCTCTCCTGTTATGTCCTCCCAGCATCTCCCTTCTGTCTCCTGCCATTGACCCTGCTTTCTGCAGGCCACTCTGTCCTCCCTGTCCTTCAAACACACCAAGCCTGTTCTAACATCAGGGCTGCTCTCTCTGTGTCTGGGACACTTTGACATTTCCATAGCTGCTTCCCTCAGCCTGTTGCGCTCTGCTTAGGTATTCCTCCGTCAGAGAGGTCTCCTTGCTCTTTCCAAAATAACCTCCCTTGTCTTCCTCGTCTTCATCTGATGTGGTGATGTTTGTTTATTCATTCATTCACTGTCCCTCTCCTGGGGTTGGCAGGGACATAGTAAGTGCTCCGCAGATGTTTGCACAACAAGGTGGTTGAATGCCGTGGAATCCAAGCGTGGGGCAGGTTCCCCCATCCACCTTGTGGGTAGCTGGAGAGGGGGCTCTCTTCGCAGCTCCTCAGCTCCTTCCCCCTCCTGGCTCTTGAAAGTCACTTGCCCTGGCAGTTGGGTACGGGCCTCATGCCTGCGGCAAGTGAAGGTTTATCTTTAGCTTCATCAGTCTCGCTTTAGAAACTGGTGACCCCAATTCCAGCCTGGGAGGTGGCTCCCATCCTAATTAATACGTCCATTAATTAATTGCCGGCAGGCTGCGGGCCATTAGTGATGGTTTGGTGGCCTCAGCTACTGAGAGCTTAACACAGATCCTCGCAGCCTGCGGGGTAGCTGTCTTTGGGGACACAGGAGAGCCAGGTAATGTTTCCATACCAGATGACGTCCCTCTCCCACATCTGGCTCACCAGTCTGCCTGATCAGCACAGCAGGCTTTGGAAATAGGTTAGGGAGAGTCTCGTGTCAGTGACCTCTGGGTGAGGGTCTTGCTGGGGTGAGGGTCCTCTTCATTCATGACCAGGAGGGAGAACAAAGTATCAATTCTGCCTTCCACCGGGGCTCGGGTTCTTTCTTAGCTCCTGTTTTTCTCCTACTGTGGAACTTCTGTGGACCACCAGGATAGGACACCCGTTTTTTTTCATTCGCTTATTTACCGAGTGTTCTTCAACTCCTGCTTGGTGTCATGTGTGGATAGGACCATGGGAACTCAGGCAGGGGGCACCAAAGACTGAGACCCTGCCCTCTGAAGCTTCTAGTTTATAATTGCTGCAGTCCAAAGTACTTCTCTTCAAGGGTTGTAAGAAATAAAGAGCAACAACTTGACATAGGCTCCGGGCACATTATACATCTTTCTTGAATGGTGAGTATTATGGAGCAGTGTTTATTATTCTTACTAGCAAGTATTATTATCATTAAAGTCTGGAGACACTTCCTGTTGAATTGTAATCCCCTTGGGGAAACATCTGAAGTATGCATGGGCTTGGAGCAGCCAGACCTCACCCCAACCTCTGGTCTTGCTGGTAGGCCTCAGGCAACTCTGGAAACTTCTGTAATCCTGTTTCCCCATCTGAAAAGTGGGCATTAAATGCAGCCTGCACCTAATAAGGACACTGCGAGGATCTGGTGGAGCACACAAAGCCCATCACACCTGCTTCAGAACTTGCTTCTTCCCTAGTAAGCAAGAACATTCATATTTACTTATTCATTTATTTGAGGTCAGGTGGTGGACCAAGCCTGATAGGGAAAGGCCCCCAGAACAACCATACGGGGTTTAGAACATTCATTTTTACCTTTATTATGCTTTTTTTTTTTTTTTTTTT
>NW_004524652.1:8552744-8660981 GCF_000260255.1 Octodon degus
TCTTAGCTTTCTCTGGTTAGCTGGAGGTGGAGCCCCAAGACTAGGGTCTGGGGGCTGGGGAGATGGCTCAGTGGAATAAGCGCTTCCCTGGCAAGTGCAGGGGCCTGAGTTCAATCCCTGAAAAAAAAAAAAAAAAAAAAAAAGACTGGGATCAAACAGGAGTAGCTCACCTGGGCCCTGGTTAGTCACAGGTATCCCACTGAACCCCACAGCTCAAGACTGAAGCTGACCTTCCTTATAAGTGACAGAGCTCCCCAGGCTGGCCCACCAGGTGGAGGGGCTGCTCCTTGAGAAACACTGGCGCAAGGTCCAGCTGGGCCTTGGTGAGACTGCAGCTGCCTTTGGCGGGCAGTTGGTCGCCTTTGGAGGGGCCCATGCAGGCCTCAGTTTCTAAGCCGTTAGTGCATGCGCCATTCTGTGCCAGGTGCGAAGCCAAGCCCTTTACTGCCATTATCCCCATTAATTTTCATAGTAGCCCTGGGAAGGGCAAGCTATTGCTCTTCCCATTTCACGGCTGAGCAGACTGAGGATCAGTCAGCTCACCCAGGGTCACATTGCTACCAGGCAGCAGCCCTAGGCTTCAACCTAGGACTCAGGTTTGTTGGCCACTTGCGTCCTCATCCTTGGCCAGATTGGCCAAGGTTGTCCTTGCAGGGCCGAAGCCTGCTTTCCTGGTCCTCTCCTGAGGGCTCTGCCATCTTCAGTGATTATACTTGCATTTGCCCTTTATTTTCTTTTAAAAAGACTTGAAACAACCCATCACGGGCAGCCCATGAAGTGAATCCCAGCCTCAAAGCTGAGCAGCGCTGGGCAGGCGGAGTTTTATTGATGGAGAACATTCCCGTCTCCCAGCATGGAAAATGAACGCCACCAGCCCATCCATCCTGGCCGCCCGCAGGACCCCAAGCCGCGTGGCGCCCCTGTCGTCGAGCCCAAGTTCCGCAAGATGGAATTCTCAGCCCAGGCTGATAATAAGCAGGTATTGATTGCTGCCGTGGTCATTATCAAGATTTATTTAGTCAATATGGCCTCCCCGGTCAATAAATCGTGTCGTTGATAAAGAAGGAAGGAGATAGACTTGTAGGCTTTATTAAAAAAGTTTTTTAGATTTTTTTTTAACTGCTAACTCCAACCCCCCACCCCCTTCCCACGGCTGTGCCAGCACCACTGTATACTTTATACTTGGCATTCAAAGCTCTTTACTTTTCATGGCCCAACTTTGCTTCCTGGTTGTGGTTTCAGACAGCAGACAGGGCAGGGCCAGGCCTACAAATGGCCCCTAGGGCTCTCATGCCCCTCACTTTCCCATACTCCACACCCCAACAGCACCCTGTTCTCTCATTTAATCCTGTAACCACTTTGGGTGGGCATTGCATTATCCCACTTTGCAAATGAGGAAACTGAGGTCCAGGGAGGTCCCAATCATCCAGGACTCTGACTCAGAAGGTTTGGCTGGTGTCTTTGCTCTGAATCTGATATCTGATGTTCATCAAATAGTGACTGTTTATCAAATCTATGCTTTGGGCCCAGCACAGTGCCAGGTGCTGGGTATAGAGGGGCCAGCTGGAGAATTAAGTGTGTAATCGCAGATGTGGAAGGACTGGAGGGAGGAAATGATCCAGGTGCTGACCTCCAGGTAGAGGGGGCACCTATTTCCTTGGGGGATTATGGAAGCCACTCTGAGTCTGTGGCATTCAGGCTACAGGAACTATGAGAAGTCACATAGGCAAATTCAGGAAGAACAGCATCCAGAACAGCGTGTGCAGAGGCCCTGAGGTGTGCATCGGCTTGGCACATGAGGGAACTGAGAGGCCAGTGTGACTGGGGAGAGGCCCAACAGGGAGGGGCAGTGAGGTCAGAGAGGGAGCCAGATTCTGGGCAGGCCTGTGGGGGCCTCAGCAGGAGTTGGGCTGGGTTGGATTCTGTTCTCAGGGATGTGGGGAGACATTGAGAGTTTGAAGCAAGGAAGGAAAAGGATCTACTTCATCTCTGAGTCCTACAGGGAACGTAAGAGGGAGGGAGGGGACACCTGGAGCACAGGTAGAAGGCTTTCTGTGACAGACTTCATGTTATAATCTCTGCTCATAGGTTCTTACTGGCCAGGTGGCTTTGGGCCCATAAGTGTGGGAAGGACTGGAAAGCTTCTGGCCTTGGCGTGTGGAGAAGTTTGCCTTGGGGAAATGCATGATGGCTTTCTTGAGAAAATCCCCTGGACAAGAGGCCCCCAATTGTCCCTGGTACAAGAGGCCAGGAGCTGTGGATTTGAAAACTTTCAGTAACAAGTGTACAGTGGACATAGGTGTCACATCTCCCTTTCCCTGACACATCTGGTATGGGGGAGCTAATAGGCTTGCATTCTAAGAAGATTCCTGGGGCCAGGGAGATGGCTCAGTGGAATAAGTGATTCCCTGGCAAGCACAAGGGCCTGAGTTCAATCCCTCGTTCAAAAAAAAAAAAAAAAAAAAAAGAAGATTCCTTTGCCTATGGGTTATTGTGGGCCTGGTGGGTTCTTAGGTACTGCATGGTGGGAAAGGTGATGAGATGACCTAGGTGCTATGGCCATTGGGAGCAGGCTGCAGGAGGGTACTCTGTTCTGGAGGCTGTGCCCTGGGAACATTCTCAGGTGGGAGAGGGGATGGATGTATGCGTAGGGGATCCCAGGAGATGCAGGCTGGGCTACAGAATGAAGAGAAATATTTTTACCTTTAGCTTTATTCAGTCCATGGACACTTACAGATGGGAATCTAGCGGGGGCGTGGTGATCACCTCCTGCCAGGCACTGTCCCACCCCCCACCCAGCCAGCATTCTCTCATCTGTTCATTCATAAGTCTACTCACTTATGCATCTGTACTCAATAATTTTTTTTTTTTTTGGTAGAACCTGGGATTGAACTCAGGCTCTTGTGCTTGCCAGGCAAGCGCTTATTCTACTTGGCCATATCCCCGGCCCTGTACTCAATAATTTATCTGCTTTCACATTATCAGTGACTTTAACCATTCAGTCATCTACCACGTCCATCTGTCCATCCATCCATCCATCCATCCATCCATCCATCCATCCATCTTCTCATCCACCCCATCCATCCATCCATCCATCCGTCCGTCCGTCCATCCGTCCATCCATCTCATCTACTCCATCCATCCATCCATCCATCCATCCATCCATCCATCCATCCAACGATGCATCCATCCATCCATCCATCCATCCATCCATCCATCCATCCATCCTTTTGTTCATTCATTTACTTAGCTCCTAGCAACCTTCTCATCTAGTATTTATCCATCTACCCAGCAACAGTTCCCTCCTCTGAGCTGGCAATCATCCAACATTCATTCAGCATAAAGTAGGAATCCAGTGATGGAGTGGGAACAGTCCTTGTTCTTGAAGATTTTACAAACTGGTGGAGGAATTAATTGTAGAAAACAACCCCGAAGTAGCACCATGTGCACAGCCATCAAAGGTTCTGCATGGAGCTGTGGAGCCAAGAGGACAGACACAGCTGGCCTCCAAGGCTGGGAGGGGCCAAGGGCTGCTGGGCGCATCCTGGAGACGTGGAGCCCCGCTGGTCTGGATTCAGCGATGCTCTCCTCTAGCCTAGGCAGTGGGTAAGGTGTCAGTCTGTCTCCAAGGAGACCCCACATCGAATTCCTGTCCCCAGGCCCTGACAGGTCCAGGAAGGACCAGCTCTGTCCTGTAGCAGGTTGGAGTCCAACAAAGTGGTAGAGAGAGACTTAGGGCTTGGGGCTGTGTGATTGAGGAGGGGGATGGGCTGACCTCCAGGTGACCGCTGCTGGGGAAGGGCTTCCTGGCTTCCCTGCACTATGCAGACCAGCAGAACCTCACTTGTGCTGCTTGGAGCTTGGCAGAAGTGGTCCTCTGTGCTGCTAGACTGTTTCCCATGCTGCAGAGGGGCACATGAGATGTAGGGTGTGCCGTTCTGAGGAGGCAGAGAAGCCTACCACATTTCTAGAATATCCACGTACTCCCATCTTCGTGTCTCCCACACTGCAGCCAGTGGCTCCTTTCCCTCCATCTCCTGGACCACTTTTTTGTGTTTTGTCTTTTTTCAGTCCCAGTCTGTGTGGGCTGGCCTCTAAGCATGTCAGCCCCAAGGGCCCGTCTCCTCATTCTGTGTCCCCGCTGTATGCACAGATCACGCTCTTCTAACCCCATCTCTCCATTTTCACCTCTAGGTTCTGACCTATCAACTCAACAGTCTCTCTCTGTCTCTCTCTGTCTCTCTGTCTCTCTTTGTCTCTCTCTCTCTGTCTCTTTCTCTGTCTCTCTCTCTCTCTCTCTCTCTCTCTCTCTCTCTCTCACACACACACACACACACACACACACACACACCCTTATTCCTTTCTTCTCTGCCACCATTAACAGTTTTTGAATATCTGTGTTAAAGATGTCTCCAGCTCAAGAAAACTGAAATTTGATTCTCTTTACCTGGTCTGCATCTTAGGTCTCTCCTGTCTACTCATGCTACCCTTCACATCCACTAAATCCTGAAGGCTCCTACCTCTTTCTCCACCACACTGGCACTTGGACCCATATCCCATTATTTTTTATTTTTTTGTGGAACCGGGGATCGAACTCAGGCCCTTGTGCTTGCTAGGCAAGCTCTTATTCTACTGAGCTATCTTCCCGGCCTGACTTTTTACTTTTAACACATGTATGTCTTCAAATCTAAGGTGTCTCCTGTAGACAGCATATAGCTAGCCTTTTTTAAAATGTGGTTGGTACAGGGTCTCTCTACACAGGTTGGACTTGTAGTGATCCTCCTGTTTTCAGCCTCCCCAGTGCTGGGATTACAGGCATGTGTCACTATGCCTGTATAAGTGGGTAGCTCAGGGCTCCTGGGGGTGGGGCTGCTGTGGCATGTGGTACCAAGGATCGAACCTGGGTTCCTGTGCTTGCTAAGCAGGCACTTAGACCATTGAACTATATCGCCAGCTCAGCCAGGCTATTTTTTAAAAATCCAGTCTGAAAACCTCTGCTCTTTAATTAGGTGGTTTAATCCATTTACATTTAGTACATTATTGATGTAGTAGGATTTTAATCTACCATTTACTTTCTGGTTTCTGTCTAATGACTTTTTGTTTTTCTGTTCCTCTGTTGCTGTTTTCTTTTGCATCAAGTGAATATTTTTAATGTAATGTCTTAATTTCATTAATAATTTTTAAAGTACTTTTTGAGGTGTTTATAGTTGCTGTAGAGTTAACCATATTCATCTTGTTAGGATCCAGTACAGATTTACATTCATTCATTTCCTCTGTGCCCACTGTTCTTTCCAGGCAAGCACTTATTCCCCTGAGCTATCTCTCCAGCCCCGCTGTTCTTTTTAACATTTATTTATTGTGTGTGTGTGTGTGTGTGTGTGTGTGTGGCCAGCTCAGCCCACCAGGGGGCAGGGCTGGCTGGCATGTGGTGCTGGGGGATTGAACCGCAGTCCCTGTGCTTTGCTTAGCTTAGCTTGTTCTAGGTGCTTTAGACCACTGAGCCATCTCACCAGCCCCAGCCCCGCTGTTCTTTTTTTTTTTTTTTAATTTTATTTATTTATTTATTTTGTGTGGCCAGCTCAGCCCACCAGGGGGCGGGGCCGGCTGGCATGTGGTGCTGGGGGATTGAACCGCGGTCCTTGTGCTTTGCTAAGCTTGTTCTAAGTAGGTGCTTTAGACCACTGAGCCGTCTCACCAGCCCCTAGCCCCGCTGTTCTTGATCTGATCCTGAGGCACTTTTCCTCCGCGTTCCGGCCACACAGCTTCCTGTACATTCCCCGTCCCACGTCATTCCTGCGCCACTCTTCTTGCGGGCCCTCACTTCCCAGCAGCTCCTCTTCTACCTCAGCCTGTGCTCAGTGTCACTTCTGCACGCTTCCCTGCTTCTCTTCATTCAGCCCCATGGACTCGGGACTGCACGCATGGCCTTTGGCACGCTCCAGCCAGATGTAGTCGTAACTCTGAGGGTTACATTACTGCCCCCGGGTGTGGACTGCTGTCTCCACGCGGACATGGAGCAGCAGGGGGCTGAGCAGGTAGTGGGCTTCAGAAGTACCACTCAAGTGAGCAGACAGAGGTGAATGTGAGGATAGTAAGCTGGTATTCCTGTGTTTATGTGTGTATGCCCACATCCTTTCACACAGCTATCTTGTGTTTGTGTGTCCTGTGTGCATATATCTTAATGTGTTTCTGTATCTTTGAATGTGCACCCATTTGTGAGTATCTCTATGTGCACATGTGTCAGTGTGATTTTGTGCATGTTTGCACCTTGGTGTGTCATTGTATGTGTGTGTGTGTGCGTGTGTGTGCACGTGCATTTGGGCGCTTATGCTCCCAGGCAGAGCTCTTTTTGACTTCTCCTTGCTATGCAATTATTTTTTGACTAGTTTGGCGTAGCATTTAATGATTTCCCCAAAGCTAAGCACGACTCCCCAAGTATTGATCTCATTGCAGTGGAGGTGACATGAGGTGACATGGGGCCAGCCGCCAGGTGCTGCCTCCACAGAATTGGCTCTTGCACCTGCCACACCTCCGCAGCCCAGCTTGATCCCTTAGGGGAAAAACCCCAGGTCGGCAGCTTGGTGTGGGGCACAGTGGGGCCCCTGCCAGCCAGCCCGGCTCCATGCTCACGGTCTGCATGGCAGCTAGGAGGCAGCCACTAGCTGCTCCCCAGTTCCTGTTGGTCCTTCCGTCAGATCATGAGCTCCTTACTCGGAGGAGCAGTGCATGGCATGATGATAGGCAGGCAACAAATGACCAGTGGCCTGACCATCGGTCGCGAGGAGGAGAGCTGGTGTCCTTGGGCCCACATTTCAAGCAGGGCTGGGTAATGGGGTTTCCTGTTTTGGACAACCCCTGCTGCACCTCCCAGGTGGCTCCCTGTGTAACACCCGAGGTTGCAGGCACGAGCAGCCTTATCTTAGGGGTCAGTTGCACCAGTTCTGTGACTAGCAAGGAAGTGATTTGGCCTTTTCTGGCCTCAGTAGTGTCATTCTAGAAAGTGGCTGGGATGTACATGGTCAGGGATGAGAGAAGCTCTGAACTTTTAAAAAAATTTAAATTTAGCAAACATTTATCAAAGGTAGCAGTGTGCCAGGCACATTTCAGTGCTTTCTAAATACCATCATCTAGTTGGTCCAATGGTTGTGGGTTATTGTTAAACTGACTAAATACCATCATCTAAGTGATTTGTCCCCACACCAATCTATGGCGTATATGCTTTTAATACCCCATCAATAGAAGAGGAAGCCGAGGTGTGGACAGGGTATGTGAATTGCCCAGGGTCGTATAACAGTGCCAATCTGATCGCGGAGTTTTTGTACACAAGCCCTTCTGCCTCTTATTTCTGTCGATGTCTGAAGCAGAGGCCGTGTGTAGTTAGGAAGTGCTGCTGTGTCTAGGTCCCCCTTTCCTCGCCAGAAGCCATGCATGTGCCCCTCTGCCTTCTGAGGTCTTCTTCGAGGGTGGGTTGCATGCAGGGGACAGAACTGCTTCACATAAGTGTGTGTCCTGGCCAGGATTCCTGGGAGAATGGAGCCAAACCCTGGAGCCTAGGTGTCCAGGCCCAGAGACCCAGCTCTGAGCTGGTTCCATAGCAGGAGACACTGGAAAGAGCAAGGCCCATTTCCTGCCCTTCACCTCCTGGGGATGCTGGGCTCAGGTCCCTCCGGCTAGCAACCTGGGAGCACTCCAAGCCAGCCCCTGGCCCTCAGAGGACATCCTCTGCAGCCTCCACAAGCAAGGGGGTTGGTCCCACAGCCCGTGGCCTACTTTGTGAAATTCATCTTTGGAAGTAAATTACTCTCTGAGCAGAGCAGGGAAGCACAGAGCAACGTGGCATCTCATGGTGAGCGAGGCCTGCTGGGGTCTGCTGCCGGCCCAGGAGGAGGCAGGAGAAAGACCCAGTCCTGGCTCCTGCTTCCCTCCCTCTAAGCTGGCCTGGTGGCTTTGGCTCCCTGTTCCTCACCTCTGCTCTTGCCCTACCCAGGATGGTGCTCTTGGTAGAGTGGGCTAGCCCAGCACCCAGCAGGTGAGTGGGCTTTGGCCTGAGTGCTTATGCGCTGTGGGTGGTCTGACTGTGCAGCCCAGTGAGAACCAGACACTTCCCTAGGACTTAGTGGTGTGAACTCTTGGCCCCAGGGAAGGTGCTGCACTGCTCAGAGCCTCTCTGTTTTGTCTTTCACAAGAGGGGGCTTCCTCAGTTCTCCTCTTCCCTGGCTACACATAGGAGCCCTGGAAGGATTCAGGGCTTTTGAGAGGAGAGGCTAACCATGGCTTTCTTTGGGAGCAGTTCTTGTCCCTTGGCCTGTTTCTCGTGCTGGGCCTCTCAGGTAGGTATGTGAGGAAAGGCAGTGCTGGGGATGAGGCATTTAAGAAGCGTAATGGCATACACCTGTGTATCAGTCACGTACTGCTGCATAACAAGTCACCAGATTCATGGGGTGCAACATACCTTTGATTCACAAACCTCGTGAGTCAGGAATGAGGACAGAGGCAGCTGAATCAATTTGTCTCCTCTGCATGACATCTGGGCTTCCCCTGGGAAGAGTCACAGTTTGGGGTAACTCGACAGGTATTCACCTGGCAGCTGGGCTGACTGTAAGTGGACATCAGCTATCTGAAGGGGCACCAGTGTATGGCCTGTCTCCATGGTTCTGCTGTGTGGCCCCTCATCACAGCATGATGACTGGGTTCCAAGAGAACAGGGTGTTGGTGAAGGTGTGTTCATAACTTTACCTTTGAAAATTACTAGTATTACTTCTGTTTCCTCTTCTGGTCAAGGCCATAGCAATGGTCAGTATGGGCCCAAAAGGAGAGGCCTAGGGGCTGGGGAGATGGCTCAGCAGAACAAGCGCTTCCCTGGCAAGCGCAAGGGTCTGAGTTCAATCCCCGGTTCTGCAAAAAAAAAAAAAAAAAAAAAAAAAGGTGAGGCCTAGACTCCTTTCTTGTTGGGAGGAGTGTCAGGGTTAGGCTGAGAGAAGAGGGGACCATGAGAGCTTGATGGCAGCCATCTCTGGATATGATTCTTCAGTGGTGATTCAGTGGTTGAGTGTGACAGGAAGTTACTGAACACAAAGGTAGTCAAAGAAGGCTATGTGAACTAAGTGGGTATGACAGAAAGTGACTGAGTAGGAAGGGTGACAGGAGGTTATATGAAGGGAGGGAGTGTGACAGGAATATCTGAATGAGAAGTGATTATGACAGGAAGTGGCTAAAGAAGCCAGTCTAGTTTGGCCAGTGTCTGCCATGATGGAAGTGAGCCTGCTCGTGAAAGTACTCAAGATGCTGGCAGCACCATCTTTCCTTGCTTTTCAAGCTGTGTGGTCAAAGACCTTGGAGTGACCAGGCTGACTCCAGCATGGGGACCCAGCCCTTAGCCAGCCGCCATCGTCCAGGGTGGCTGTACCTTGCGCCGTGCTCCTGCCTCTGCCATCTCTACCTTCCTGTGGGCCCTTGAGCTCCCCACTCCCACTAGCAGCCTCCCCTTCTTCCAGAAAGAGCGACTCCCACCTCAGCAGCCTGGAAGCCCTCCAACTACCGTACTTTTCTTCAAATAAAAGCAGCTAATTAACATTATTCTTTAATTATTGCCTTTATCAACAAGGGGTCTGATTTGTACCAGCAGGATAGTTGCTTTCCCTTAAACTACCCAAGTGAATGCTTCAGTTCCTGGTGCTTTTGAAATGAATTTGATGTCATCTGCCCAGAGTCACTTAATGGGGACGCCTGGGTAATGACTGAGCTGCTAACTCCGTTAGCAGCCCTGGAAGCATGTAATTTGGCCCCTCAGGCAACAGCACTTTGGAAATCTCTGGATAGTTTTGAACTCTCTGTTCTTAATTAAATATGCAATTTTTCACGGTAACCAGGTTAATTCTTTTGTGTTGTGTTGTAATACTGTTAGGAATTTTCATAGTTCTTATTAAACATTATTCAGGCATTGTGAATTCCATAATTAAAAAAAATGAAAAGAACAAAGCTTGATTCACTCCTTTCTTTTCCCTGGCTAATTTATCAAATGAATTTTGCAAATTTTTCTTTCTGTCCCCAGACAGTGTGGCAAGTGTTTTAAAGGGGAAGGATTTAATTGCCCTGTAGGGATTGGCTGGTTATGAAGGATTTGGCTGTTTGATTAGTAAACCCAGTTGGGAATGGTCTAATGCTCCATGATCTTAAAAATTGTCTGATTGTACCCTCTCTAAGGAGGCCTCGCTCTTCGTTATGTAGAGCATCAGCTTCACACAAGTGTGATTATTAGGTAGGGAGGAAGGGGAGAGAAAGAGACCCAACATTACTGTACATTGGAGATCTTAGGGGAGTTTTACCCCCTATTCCCTGGCTGGGGAGGAAGGGAGAAAACAGAGATGGACAGATAGTAAGACAGAAATGTATAGACAGTGGTAGAGAGACAAAGGGAAACACAGGGAGGGAGAGACAGAGGGAGAAACAAACACTGTGACTGAGAGACAGACAGACAGACAGACAGACCGACCATAGGTACAGAGAAAAACAGTCTGCAATTCTCAGAACATAGGTACAGTAGGAGATGGAGGGCCGCCAAGAGGGTGAGGCTCACGGAGACATTTTTCCATGTCCTTGGAGACACTGAGGTGCTGGAGCAAGACTGTTGTTCGTTAGCTGAGGAGGCCCCATGTGGCAGGGCTTCGGGGGCAGGGCCTGAGGAGGGGTGGGTCCTGGTCTGAGGTGGGGCAGCTCTGGGAGAGCTGTGCAGCCCCAGGCCTGTCTAGGTGGAGTGGAAGGAGAGGGCAGGGCCACACTCCCCTTGATAAGGGCCGGGCTGCATGGAAGGGCTGCCAGGCAAGTTGAGGCAGGACCACTGCTGACCCTGGGCTTTCTGTTTCTGGAGGGGACCCCACTTGGCCTCTGTTTCTGCTGTATGGGAGATGAAGCCAGTGACTCTCCTTCTTGGCCTCTTCCTTTCCTGGCCTTTTCCAGGACACAGGTCCTGCTGGACCTTGAGGGCCATGGCCTGAGACTCTGGAAGAAGGAAAGGGTGATTTGGCTCGATTATCACTCAAGAGAGGGTGGTTGGGGACTCAGGCTTGACTGGAAAGGACCCCAGGGGACCTTTGTGGCAGAAGGTTGGCTCCTGGAAGCAGCCCCTCACTCCCTGACCTGTCTCTTGCAGACTGGGTAGTCCTGACCCTGCCTTGGATCCCAATCACATGGCAGGTCAGGACTGTGTGCAGGCGCCATCCCTGGGCATTTGCTGGGGAGGTGGTAGTGACTTAAGCTTAATCATGTGCCCAAGCCTCTGCTTGATTCTGATGTTCAAACCAAGAGACTCAGCCCCTGAAATGCATGATGGGGGACAGTTCTAGAAAGGTAAAGCTTGGTTTGGTGATGCATATCTAGAATCTCAGCTACCTGGGGTGCTGAGGCTGGAGGATCTCAAGTTGGAGGCTTGCCTGGGCAACTTAGGGAGGGACACTCTGTCTCAAATGAAAAAAGAGAAAAAGGGTGGGGATGGCACTCTGTGGTAGAGTGAATGCCTAGCATGTGTGAGGGCCTCAGTGCCATCTCAGTACCAGAGAGGAAGAAAAAACTTAAAGGTTTTTTTTTTTTGTTTGTTTGTTTTTTTGTGGTACCAGGGATTGAACTCAGGACCCTGTACTTGCCAGACAAGCACTTATTCTACTGAGCTATCTTCCTGGCCCCCCAAAAAATTTAAAGTTTAAATCAGGCCTTCACACCCTCTTCTCCACTTAAAATCTTTCACTGAATTGCCTTCCGCTCTTCGGATATAGTCTAGGCTTTCTGCTTCAGCTCCCAGTCTGGTCACAGCCATTCCCTACCCTGTTATCTGCCCCCATTGTCTCTTCTCTTACTAGACTTCCTTGCCCTCAACTCCCCCAGCCAGACTGGAACTGTTTCCTCCTCTCCCAGTCCCTTGGGCTTTTGCCTTCTGGGCCCTGCGGTGCCGTCCTCCCTGCCTGGACCTTGCTTTTCTGTCTGACAAGTGTATCCTTTACCTTTCATCCAGGAGGGTCTTCTGAGCCTCCTGTTGGATTAGGGGGTTTCCCCTGTATTTTATGCACATTGCTGTTGTCCTGGATTCCTTCCCTGGTCTTTTAAGCTGCCTCATGAGGGCAGCTTTTGTGTCTGTCACGTAAACACTGGCACAAATGTAGAGCCTGACACGTTATTATATGCTCAGGGAGTGTATATTGATGGCATCCCACTTGCACTGCTCCTAGAGTTTTGGGGAACAGAGTCTTATTCCTAAACTTGGCTGTCCCCAGCAGAAAAATGAGGGCTTTGTTGAGTTTGAAGGTGCTGGTAGAAGCCTCAGTCTGCTTCCCCGGGCCTGGCCCACTCAGCCTGCAGCTCTGGAAAGACTCTGTTGGAGCTGGTGGTAGCTCAGAGGTGAGGAAGATAGGACCAAAGGCCTGGGAGAGCTGAGCTGTGTCAGCAGCCTCAGAAGCAGAAGAGGAGAGACTGGCCCCTCCCTTCCTTTCTTCCCTCCTGTCAGTCTGATGCTCTAGATGGCTACTTCCCCGGAGGAAGATGAAGAGAGACAACATAGGCGACTTTACTCCCAGAAGGGTAAGAGGCCTTCTGGAGAGACACACGTGGTGATACCTGCTACTTCCCAAGCACCCCGTCCCCTGGGCCAGCGGTGGGAGGCTCCCCTGTGATGGCTGCGGCCATGTGGAGGCTGCTCTCTTACTAGTGATGCTCTGTCTGGTCACCTACAGGCCCAGAACATCCCCAGGCATGTGTGTGTGTGTACACACACACACACACACAATTCCTACACATCACCACTCTTTGGGACAAAAGTATCCAAGCAAAGCTTTCTGGGATTTGAGGTAGGCAGGGAGGCACAGGTCACAGAAGGATTTTCAAGGAATCCCATAACTGCAAGGAAAAGAAGGGATTTTAAAAATTAATTTGGTATTATGAAATCATGTAGCCACGTTATGGGAGGGCTTTGAACACACAGAAAAGAGGGGGAAGGAAGTGCCCAGAGTGTTCCCAGCTACTCTTTCTGCTCTGCCTGCTAAGGACATCTGGTCTGGTTCTTTGCTGTGGCCTTGTCACAGAGTGTTTACTTTTGCACTTTGTATGTCACTTTTCTGACTTTAGATCAGGTTACCTGCTTTGTACCAAGTGAGGAGATACAAAGCCACCCACCACCACCACCTTGGACCTGGGCTCCCTGGTCCTGTGTTTTGCCTTTAGTTACGAGGCCCTGTGCTCAGCAGAGAGGCTAAAGGCAAGCATCCCCTCTGCTGGGGTTTCCTCCTCTGTGAAATGGGTGCCTTTACAGCCTCCTGAGGAGCGGACTCAGGATCAGAAGACTGTGTCTACCTGGGGCTTCTAACACAGAACTAGCACCCGCAAGCACCCAGCTCTGGTGAGCACCACTCGCAGCCTAGTGGTAGTCTGCCCGAGTGTGTAGTTGGTTCTCACTGAACCAACTACAGGAATGAGTGGGACGTGGTGCCTGTCTGCCTGTGCTGTGTGGGGCTCTCGCGCTGACATCCGGGTGAATGCATGTCCATTCTACACGCACACACGTACCCTTGTACCCCCACTCAGCTAAACTGAAGAGAGCACAGGAACATCCTCACGGAGGCGTCACGGTGTTTTATGATGATTAAATATTTATCTGGTCTTGTAATGTGCACGTGGGACTTTGTAATAGGTGAACAGTATCCTGCAGAAGATGCCTGAGATGGTGCAGGCCCAACTCAGCAGAGGCTGTGGCATGGAAGATGCAGAATGGGCTCGGCCAGGAGCTGCCTGATGAATGTTCCACAATTTTTTTTTAAACATTTATTTATTTATTTATTTATTTATTTTGTGTGTGTGTGTGTGTGTGTGTGTGTGGCCAGCTCCGCCCACCAGGGGGTGGGGCTGGCTGGCATGTGGTGCTGGGGGATTGAACCGCGGTCCCTGTGCTTTGCTAAGCTTGTTCTAAGTAGGTGCTTTAGACCACTGAGCCATCTCACCAGCCCCTCCACAATTTTTTTTTTTAAATTATTTATTTATTTGGTACAGTGTCTCGCTATGCAGCTCGGACTCCTAGTGATCTTGCTGTCTCAGCTTCCCTAGTGCTGGGATTACAGGCGTGTACTGCCAGGCAGGGTTTTGGTGGCTGCACAGTGGCAATGCATGCAGTACCAGGGATTGAACTCAGGATCTTGTGCTTGCCAGGCAGGCACTTCTGCCACTGAGATGTCTCCTCACTGCTGAGCTATCTCTCCAGCCATTCCACAAATTTTGGAAGCATCCATACATAGTTACTAGATTTTTTTTATTCTTCTGAGTGGTTCAAACTCAGAGCTTCTCAATTCCTGGGCAAATGTTTGCCACTCAGCTACCTCTCTAGCCGTTCTACAAATTTTACCCTTGTGCTGTTGATCTCCATGGTATTGGGAAGTAAAAATCCCTTGAGCCACTGACATTAATCAAATAATCACACACACATTGGAATTTACAAAGCCTACTAAGGGCTGTTGAGGAAATGAGCTAAGACTGAGGCATTTGCATAGCAGGGACAGGATTTAGTGTGGAAGTCAGAGAAGAGCACAGTAAGGTTGCAGTAGTTGGGGCACAGGAAGGAAACAGAATGTGCACAGGTCCTGGGTGGCAGGGTACAGCTCTAGTTCCAGGCCATGAAAGGCAGGCAGTGTGGCCACATCTCAGCCAGGGGGACAGCAATGTGGGCATGGCTGGGGAGATGAATTGGGCTGGGGCAGACCCCGCTGCATGCCTGACCTCTTGGGCATCCAGGAAGTCCGTCCATCTGTGGGATGCAGCAAGGCAGTGTAGGGCCAGGAGAAAAGGGCTTTCCTTGGGCAGGTGTGTGTGTGTGTGTGTGTGTGTGTGTGTGTGTGTGTGTGTGTGAGGTTTACAGTATTCAAGTATATTCTTCATTTCTCTCATTCTTTATTTACCTAGGGGCTTGTGAAAAAAACCCAAAAAACTCCAACCCAAAACCAGTATAGCTCCAAGCATGCAGTCCGTGCAGTCTTTCCTTCCTTGTGAGTATAGGAAATGCCGCGAACACTCCAGGCCCTGCCAGGGAAAAGGGTTCTGGGGTGTATGGGCTGCTGGGCCAGGGCTACTATTGCCGCCCCCCACCCTGGCCTGGCAAAGGCTGGCATGGTGGGACCCATACCCTGCAAGGTGCTGTGCTCCTGCTGCTCATCTGAGTCTCATTTCAAGTGTGGGCGCCCAGGGTGCCAAGGGCTCTCAGGCAGGCTAGTGTCTGCTGTGGTGAGATTCCCGAAAGGGGGGCTTTCAAGTGGGAGTTGGGAGCTCAGGGACCTAAGGGCCACCCCTAGGTGGTGATATTTTGTGCTTTACACAGTCTTATTAGCATTGTAATCGCTCCCAAACACGGATTCATTATTGCACTCTGAGCTGCAGACTGAGACAATGAGGTTTAATAGTTCCATATGAGCCATTCTGGGCTGTTGAGTAAATATTGCTCATTCTGAAAACTGGGTAAATTGTTTACGCTGTCACTGAGCATGGCACCAGCCAAGTAAGTAGTTGGCATCTGGGCCAGTGCCAGGCAAGGTGGTGGGGAACAGGGGAACATGGACTGTGAGAAATGGCCATTCAGGCCTGGCTGGCCTTGGGGACAGCCTCTGGATGTGCAGAGTAGAAGTAGGACAGGGGCATCATCCCAAAGTTGGGGTGGAAGGAGTCTCTTATTTGCAGGCACTGAGGGTGAGCAGCAAGGATCCTGGGCCTTCTGTATCTGTGTAGATATGTGACTAGATTCTGAACTAGAGGGCTGGCTCCTAGTGGTAGCAAGAGGCTGCATGACAGGTGGAAAGGCCACAGGTGAGAGGGTTGCCCTGGGGGTTCCTCTCCTGGGACTTGCTCATTGTGGGATCCCAGGCAAGTTCTTTGATGCTTGCGTGGCCTCAGTTCTCTCATCTGTAAAGTGGGCTAATAAGAAGAACTTCCCATAGGACCAGTACGGAATTTAAACGAGCAAGCACCTAGGACGTGTTTAGGAATATGATCCTGGGACAGCATAGACAGGGATTGTGTTGGGGTCTGGACAGCTTTGGTTGCTTGACTTTGAGTACCCAATGAAACTTATGAACCCTCTCTTCAGAAACATGATAGGCATTGAGCATTATTTGTATTTTTTTAAAGGGTGGTAGACTCTCCCCCCCCAATCTAGCCATGTATCTTAGGGTCAGAGCTTCTTGTTTCCATTTCGGGTCACCTTGCTCTAGAGTGGAAGTGAGAGGTAGCGTTTGGAAACTGCAAGAACTTGGTTTCAGCCTGAGGTGTGAATGTCACCCTGGCTCTGCCTTGTATTTGCTGTGTCAGTTTGGGCAAGTGGAACCCCCTCTCTAACCACAGGCTTATACTGATGTGCAGCTCTTCATGTGGAAAAGAATGTGGGCTAGCTATGGCTCTGGGCCCACTGCCTGGCGCTCAGTAGGCACTCAGTAAACATCATCATCATCATCATCATCATCATCATCACTCTGGAGTGAATGGAGACCTGGGAGCTGCTCCGTGCAGACTGCCTCATCACTGCTCATAGAGCTCTATGTGCTGTAACTCCACCGTCTGCAGTTCTTACATCTGACCCTGCTCTTGTGTCTGTTGATTCTCACACGTGGCTGTTAGCCTTGTGCGTTTTGTAATTTTGGACTGAGAGGTCACCTCAGATAGGACTATATCCCTGGACTTCTGTGTGGCCTGCATTGATCCTAGTAACCCGAAGTCAGCAGATAGTAAATATTTCTGATTTTGAAATCCACATATGCTCTCTTATGCAACTGCTCACCTCTTTCGCTGTGCAAAAGCAGCCATACACCATGCATCACCCAGTGAGTATGGCTGGAACTGGCCCCTGGGTGGACACGATTTTGCTCAAAGGACATAGATTATTATTCACTCCAGTGCTCAAGGGGTTTTTGTATTTGCTTTTGCTTATCATCCAGCAATATTCCAAGGGAGAATAATCTCTTTTTTTTGGTCTGGGAGCAATAGTTCTCAAAGTTTGGGCCTTGGACTAGTGGCATCGGCAGTCCCTGACATTTGTTAGACTTGCACATTTTGAGGCGTCTGCTGACATTTACTGAGTTTGGAATTGGGGTTGGGGGTTGGGGCCAGGACCGAGGAATCTCTAGCACACACTCTCAGAAGCACACTTCTGCTGCACACTCAAGTCAGAGAATGCCGGAGATGATTCTGTATCCCTTTAAAACAAAAAACAAAACAAAAAAAACCCCTTTATTTATTTATTTATTTATTTATTTGGTACAGAGTTTCATTGTGCAGCTTGGACTCGTGTTGATCCTCCTGTTTCAGCTTCCCCAGTACTGGAGTTACAGGTGTGTGGTACCACGTCCAGTTTTGGTGGCAGGCATGGCATGCCCAGGGCATGAGGCACAGGGGATTGAATCAGGGTGCTTGCACTTGCCAGGCAGGCACTTAGAATGCTGAGTTATCTCCCTGGCCCAATCCTGTATCACTTTCTTACTTTCTTCTTCTTCGTCTTTTTTGTTTTTGGTAGAACCAGGGATTGAACTCAGAACCTTGTGCTTGCAAAGGAAGTGCTTATTCTACTGAACCATTTCCTCAGCCCTTCCTTTATCACTTTGAACTCCAAACCTATGTGAGCATAGGCTCATGGGGCCAAATTCTAAAGGGAGGTGTCTCTTTGATTTTCTGCTCTAGAAACAAGATTGAGGGGGCCTGCCCAGTAGCTCAGTTCTTTAAGTGGCTGCTTCAACAAAACAGTCAGGCTCAGGTTGCTTGGGTTCGATCCCCACAACACAATACAGCCAGTCATGCCTTGAAGGCATTCGGTGTTAAAAAAAAAAATACAGAAACAAGATTGATACTGGTCAAGCCATGTCTTCTGCCAGAATCAGTGGATGGAAGTGCTCTTGCTCTTATGGAGGTTGGCAAAAGATGCTTCAATACCAAGGTGGGCACCTGTGCCACCCCCTCTAGCGCAGAGGGCACGGAAGTGTCAGTTCTCCTCTTTAGTGTTCCCATTTTGCACTTCCTTTTTAGTTTTGGCCTCGAATTTCTCTTACTTTCTTATGGAGCTGACTTAAAATTCTCAGTCCACTCCATCCAGCTTCCAGGGTATTTGTGAGCGGCATTTCAGCTTGTATTGCTTTCTGTGTTGCCAGACGCATAAGTCCTCTGAACTAAATGAAAAATTGAGTTTTTCCTTCTTCTTTAGAGTGTCTGGCAGTCCCCATGCCTCTCTGGTGACCAGACACTTGTCACTAACCCTGATGTCAGGGTTTATCTCACCATTTACAGGGACCATAAACTACCCTCCCCTGGGTTAAGTTCTCCACCTTACTTACTACCAGGCATTTGAGTCCAGTTTGTAAGGGTGTTCACTCTATACAAGCACTGAGAATCTATACTAGAGCATGCCATCCATGGTCAATGTACCTCTATCTCAGCATGTAATCTTCCTTGTACCACTCTAGAAGGAATTGTCTCCCTGTAGGGTTTTTCTCTGGGGGTCAGAGTGGTGTCAAGGTTAGGTTAAGAGCATTGGCTTTGAAATTCACTGGAATCAGGGTCAACTCCCAGTTCTACTTCTCATTGGCTGTGTCATTTTTCACAAGTCCCAGTACCTCTTTGCGCTTCAGCTTCTTCACCTATAAGATGAGGGTGACAGAGGGCTTCCTGTAAGCATTCTGTGAGATCATTCACAGAGGGAAGTTGGCAAAGCACTTGGTCCACTGAATGCTCAATAAGTGTTCCTGCTTGTGACTGGAATGGCCATTGTGTGTTGGCCTCCCATGATAATGGACTTAGAGAAGTCAGGCTGGGGAGGTGGTAGGCCCTGGGTGCTCATGAATCGGCAAAATCAGCAGTGGGCAAAGGGTAAGCCTTTGGGTGTCTGCTCTGCGACCCCCACTTCTGTAGTGACTTTCATACCTCCTAAGCTTCTGTCCAGTTATGTGACTTGACCCTAGAGACAAGGGAAGTGCCAATCCTTCTGGCCACGGTGATTGGGTTAAGGAGGAATCACATGACTCAAGCTGGGCCAATCAGAATTCTCTGGGATTTTCCACTGGAATAGTTTTCTGTTTTCTCTCTAATCAGGGTTGTAGACAGCTTCATGGGGATACAGTACAACCAGCCTTTATAGAGAATTCGAGAGAAACAAAGTCTGGTTTAATCATCTCGAGGCCACTTTCTCCTCCATTTCTCTGTACTTTGGTTATTATAGGAGCCCACCTGGGTTCTTTTGGTTTTTGTCTCAGCTCATTCAGATTGTTTGTATCACCTAGCTCAGAAACATCTCCCTAAATATGTTTCCCCAAGGAAGGGTCTGGGAGCTATTAGCCATTCCATTCTGCATGACCAAGTTTTTACAGAGGGAGCCATCACCTGGGCCATTGTGCCCAGTTATCTGAAGAACATGATGTTAAGAATGAGGAAACAGAGGGAGGTCACACAGGATGGAGGCATGGAGAACCCCACTTCCCTCAGGAATTTGAAACTTCTTTCAGTAGGACCCTTTGCCCAGTGACTTGGCTGTGTTTACATCAGAAACCACTGGAGAAGTAAGTTACCACAGAAGCTACTTGGGACTACCTAGTAGAAGTCATCCACCCCATTTCCCTGGCATACTCTAGCCCAGCAGGTCTGGCCCATTGGGCATGAATTCTGCCCACTTAATAAAAGTGGCCTGCAGGCACCAGCAAAGTCCCCCGTGTCCCTCTCGGCCTGCTGCACTTGCTGATGTTCAGCACAATTCTCCCTCCATTATCTTTGATCTCAAAAAAGATCATCTTGAAAAAGATTGTTTTGTGTGCAGTTTACCCACACACCACTTTTTCTAATTTTGCCGGAGTTGCCCCCTCCCCCCAGCCTCCTTTTATTTCTTTCTTGGATTTGTACTGGGGTTGACTTCCTCAAACCAAAATAACTCTCACAATGTGCAGGGAAAAGTGCTTCCTGTGGATGAATGACATCTGTATAAAAGCCAGCAAGCCGGCCGATTTCTGGCCTTTGAAGATGCTTGTCAGCCAGTGCTGTGGTAAAGTGTCAGGCATCACCCAGGGTGACTGTGGAAACGCCTGCAACAGTGAGCTTTTTTTTTTTTTTTTTTTCCCCAGAAAGCCTTCAGCCCAAACTTTGGGCTCTCGGGGGACTCAGAGCAGCATCCATTTTCTGCAGAGATGAAAGGCGAGGCTGGCTGGAGCAGCTGGTGTTTGCCGCTGTTCCCAGCAGGGCCCTGCAGCGCTGGCTTTGTAGCTCACTTGCTCTACTCTCCCAGTGCAACTCTGCTCCTTCCTTTTCTGATGGCTGAGCCTGCTGCGGGCCAGGCCCATACCTCCAGGCAGACTCCTGAGAGGAGACAGGAGCTCTAAAGCCCTGTGGCTATCCTGTGGGAGAGGAAGGGAAGCCCTGGGGAGGGGGGAAGGAACATGGCTCTGGAGTCAGATTCTGGCTGGGTTCAAACCCCACCTCTGTTGTCTTCACTGTACCAGTTCCAAGCCTTAATTGTCCTATCCATAGAGGGGAGTCACTGGGCTTAGAGAAGATAAATAAGTGAAATACTTCCTAGCAAGGTGCCTGACATCTAGTGCGCTATAGCTGCTGCATTTTTGCCATAGCTGGCCCTTCCTTGTGGCCCATTACCAGGGCCACCAGGTTGAAGTCACTTGGGTTCCATAGGGCAGCATTGTTTCCACTGTTCCAAGTGATTCTCCCTATTTGCAGTGGCTTTCCGTACTTGGTCTATCTGGTTGTCTTCACATCCGGTTCCTTCTGTGTATGTCTGTGCCCTAATGTCCACTTCTTGTGAGGACACCAGTCAGACTGGATCAAGGCCTGCTGTAATGATTTCATTTTTACCTTAAATATCTCTTTAAAGGTCTTGTCTCCAAAAATAGTCACATTCTGAAGTGCTGGGGGTCAAGACCTCAATATATGAACTGGTGGATGCAATTCAACACCAATCAAAACAAGGTCACCATCTGAAGGTGGTGGACAACATCTGCATGGACTTTAGTCCCCTCAGGATGCCAAGGATGGGATTTTGATGGCTCCATAGCCCAGTTTCCCTAGTGCCTGCATGGAAGGGAGGATAGGGGTGGTTACTTCGTGGGGGATGCCTTCCAGTGGGGGGGGGGTGGCGGCTCCTTACCTTTCCTCCCCAGCTGAGGCCCCACTATGCCTAGGAACAGACTTTCATGCTGTCCCTGCTGGTCTTACAAGGAGTTTTTAGGTCTCTCACTCTCCACCCCTGGCCCCTGCCTTGGATGAACCTGAAGCAGAATCTCAGCTTTCCAGAGAGTGACCCAAGTAAGTGCTGCCTGCAGTAAGTGTCAGGTCCCCTGTTAACATTGTTTGCAAGATATTTTTCTCCCCTCTCTCTTTTCCTTTCTAAAAGACTGTATTTCTTCTTTAGAGCAGTTTTAGGACCTCAGCATTATTCATATTCCCTACCAAATTGATGCACCTCCCTGGATCGATGCACCTTCATGATGTGTCATAATCACCTAGCAGCTGTAGTTTGCAGGGGTTGGCCCTCAGTATTGTGTAGTCCGTGAGCTTGGAAAAATGTACATTGATATATTCCCACCATTTCAGTATCACTCGGGGTAGCTTCAGTGTCCTAAAGTCCTCTGTGCTGTGGCTAAATATATCTTCCGCCCTCCAGTGCCTGGCGGTCATTCATGGTCTTACTGCCTCCAAACTTTGCCTTTTCCAGAATGCCATATGCTTGGAGTCACACAGGGGAAGCCTTTCACACTGGCTTAATTTTGTCATGTGTGTTCCCCTCTCCCATGGACTGATAGTACATTTCTTTTCTTGCATTGAATAGAATTCCATTATGTGGATGTACCAGTTTCTTTTTCCATTCACCTTCCAAAGGACATCTTGGTTAATTCCAAGTTTTGCTATGAATATCTATATGATGTGTTTGACACCCTTGGGCAGATGTGAAGGAGCATAATTCCTGGATTATATGGTAAGAATATGCTTAGTTTTGTTAGTGTCTGCAATGCTGTTTTGCAAAGAGCTGTATTGTCCTGCATTCCCACCAGCAGTGGCTGGAGCCCTGCTGTTCCGTGTCTTCCCCAGCACTTGGTGGTGTCAGTGCTCTGGATTTGGCCATTCTAGCTTACAGATGCATTTGTTTTCTCATTGTAGTAATTTGCATCTTCCTGATAATGTTCTGTGGAGCATCTTCTCATGTGCTTGCTATCTATGCTGTGCATCCCACCTTATTAAGATCACTGGTCCATTTTTAAGTCAGACTACTTCCTTACTGTTAACTATTGAGAATTCTTTATATGTTTTGAATAGAAGTTTTATTAGTTATGTGTTTTGCAAATATTTTTCTTCTGGTCTTCTCTTGATATTCTCTTTTGCAGAGACAGAATTTTTTCATTTTGATTTTAATGAAGTTAAAATTATCAGGTCTTTCACTGATGGTGTCCTTGGTGTCATGTTTGAAGTGTCATTGCCATGTTCAAGTTCATCTTAGGCTTTCTCCTCTGTTATCTTTTTATTTTATTTTATTTTATTTATTTATTTATGTGTGTGTGTGTGTGTGTGTGTGTGTGTGGCCAGCTCAGCCCACCAGGGGGCGGGGCTGGCTGGCATGTGGTGCTGGGGGTTGAACCCTGGTCCCTTTGCTTTGCCAAGCTTGCTCTAAGTAGGTGCTTTAGACCACTGAGCCATCTCACCAGCCCCTCTCCTCTGTTATCTTCTAGGAGCTTGATAAAAGTTTCGCATCATGCTTATGTCTACATCCATTTCAAGTTAATTTTTGTGAAAAGGATAAGGTCTGTGACTGCTTGCGTATGAATGTCCAGTTGTTTATTAAAAAATCAAATATCTTGGCTCTATTGCATTGCCTTTGCTCCTTTGTTAAAGATCAGTAGATTACATTTATGCAGATCTATTTTTCTGGGTGCTCTATTCTGTTCCATTGATCTGTTTGTCTGTTCTTTCTCCAATATCATACTGCCTTTGTTACTATAGCTTCATAATAAGTTTCGAAGTTTGGTGGTGACAGTCCTTGACTCTGCTTCTCTTTCAATATTATGTTAAGTATTCTATGTCTTGTCTTTTCATATAGACTTTGAATCAGCTCAACCATATCCAGAAAATAGCTTGTTGGGACTTTAATTAGGACTGCATCTAGTCAGAAACAACCAACATCTTTTCTTTTTTTTTTTTTTTTGGAGGAACCGGGGATTGAACTCAGGCCCTTGCACTTGCCAGGCAAGTGCTTATTCCACAATCAGCATCTTGACAGTATAAATTCTTTCTATCCACGAACACAGGCTCCTTCTCAATTTGTGTCATTCTTTTATTTTATTCATCATTTTAATAGTTTTTCTCATGTAGATCATGTGCATATGAGATCTGGTGAAAACATACAATGAACATTTAAATTTAAAACGTTTATGGGCTCAGGAGATAGCTCAGCAGTCTAAGTGCCTGCCTGGCAAGTATAAGGACCCAGGTTTGATCCCTGGTACTGCATGCCATGCTAGGCCCGGAACCCCTGGCACCCCAAGCCGGTCCCAAAACCAAGCCCTTGGCGCACACCTGTAATCCCAGCGCTGTGGAGGCTGAGACAGGAGACTCAGTCTCATATCTGAGCTACATAGTGAGACCCTGTATCCAATAAACAAATAAATAGTTTATTATGATAAAAGTCACATTGCCAGTAGTTTCCCTCCAAGTCTTCTCCTCATTTAAGTGCCCCCTCTCTTTCCTGCCATCGCTGAAGCAGTGGTGGAAGTCCTTTGGGGAGTGTCTTCAGTTGCGCCATCATGGCTGCCTAGATGTTCTGAATCAGTTCAAAGTGTTTACCTTTCATGATCATTTTGACTTTGGGGAAGAGCCAGAGGTTATAGGGTGTCAGGTTGAGTGAGGAAGGTCAGTGAGGACACACTGATGTTTTTATGAGCCTTTCTGTTCTAGGGTACATTCTCAGGGGCAAGGACTGTCACCTATTTTCGATCACACCTTGCAAGGACATAAGAGGACTTCCAGCCTGCTTTGGAAAGTTCAAGAATAATGGACTGGGGCTGGTGAGATGGCTCAGTGGTCTAAAGCACCTACTTAGAACAAGCTTAGCAAAGCTCTGGACCACGGTTCAATCCCTGAGCACCACATGCCAGCCAGCCCCGCCCCCTGGTGGGCTGAGCTGCCCCCCCCACAAATAAATAAATAATTAAAAAAAAAAGAATAATGGACTAAGTGTGCTTGAAGCAAGGGGGAGGATTTTTTTTTTTTTTTGGCAGAACTGGGGATTGAACTCAGGCCCTTGCCCTTGCCAGGGAAGCACTTATTCCACTGAGCCATCTCCCCAGCCCAAGGGGGAGGATTTTGAGGGTCATTAATAGTAATGTATCTTACTACGATAAAAATTTTAATGTGAACATTCATATGTATTTATATTACACCCCCTGTTTTTAAGATTTAGCTTTGCCTTATTCATAGAGTGGCATTTTAACCACATATGTATGTGTTTTCCTGTCAAGAACACAACCCCCAGGCCCTGTCCACCCATACAGTTTAGCTTTCTCTGTTTATAGCTCTTTGTCCAACTTTCTTTTTACCAGACTGTGGTTATTACAGTATCTAATTCAGGGAGTCTCAGAAATACAGGGACAGGCAAGTAACATTAATGAGGAATTTGTAGCTGAAGCTGAAGCTGGAGGGGGGAGAGAGAGAGAGAGAGAGAGAGAGAGAGAGAGAGAGAGAGAGAGAGAGAGAATGTGTGTGTGTGTGTGTGTACACGCGCATGCACACACGCATTACAGCTGGCTCTGCTGGACAGATGGGACACCTGGCTGCTGGCTGGCTGTTGCCTAGCGTTGCTTGCTCAGAGATGCCAGTCACGCTCCTATCCTTTGCCCAACCCCAATAAGACGATGAGCTGCTTGAGGGCAGGCACACTGCACACTTCTGATGAATGAGCAGTCACATTTGCTGTCATCTTATTTGTCCATTAAAAGGTTCTGGCATTGTGACCCACGTCTATAATCGCAGCATTCAGGAACCTGAGCCAGGAGCATCACTTCAAGTTTGAGGCCAGCCTGGGCTGCAAAGTGAATTCAAGGCCAGCCTGAATTGCATAGAGAGTCTCGGTCTCAAAAAAAAAAAAAAAAGAGGCTGGGGATATGGCTCAGTGGAATAAGCGCAATAAGCGCTTGCCTGGCAAGTGCAAGGGCCTGAGTTCAATCCCCAGTTCCACCAAAACAAACAAACAAAAAACCCAACAGCAAAACAAAAACACAAAAAGACCAAAAACAAAAACAAAAAATATGTTGAGTGTGGCAATTACAGAAAGAACAGATAAGCAAAAAGAAAATATAAATCTACTTCTGAGATAAATACCAGTTTCTATAGATCTTTCTTAACGTATAATAAGAATGTGGAAAGGGCAGATTATGTATATTCAGCTTGGCCAGTTGTCACGGACGGCTCATCCCTGGCCCACGTGAGCGCCCTCCATTCCCTTCCCACCAGTTCCAGCCCGCAGCCCCGCTCAGTTTTGCCTGTCGGGAGCCATCCAGGGCTTAGTGGTTTGTCAGCACTGTGTTCTTGAGATCTACTAGTGTTGTGAGTTGTTGCCGACCCACATCCTGTGGTGTGACTATTGTGTGCCTCCATTTGTTCCTCCATTTTCCTGTTTTGCATTTGTGTGGCTTCTAGTCTGGGGTTCCTACCAACAGTGCCGTTAGGAACATTGGCGCATGAGTCTCGGTGCATACAGATACATAATTTTCATGAGTATAAATCAAAATGTCTCAATCTTGGCACTATTAACATCTGGGGCGGGGGGGGGTGTAATTCTTTGTTCTAGGAGCTGCCTGGGGCATTGTAAGGTGTTTAGCCACTGGGCACTGTAGGGTGTCTACCCATTGAATAACGTTTGCATCTTCCGTGTCATGATAATCAGAAATGTCTCCAGGGCCAGAACTGTCCCTGCTTGTGGAGTTGTGGTCTGTATTGAGGAACACGCTGGGTGTTGGGCATCTGTCCAAAGTGGTTGTACCTCCTCTCCCCAGCACTATGTGACCTTCAAGTCACCTTTAAATACATTTATATATAATGTTTGTAGGATGGTGTCATACTTTAAATATTACTCTACTGCACACTAAATTGTGCAGCCTTGTCTTCTGTATTTTATCATTTCTTCTTTGATTAGGGAGCAATGAAGTAATTTAGTCTGTATTTATCTGAGGGATCTGACTTCCTCAGTGTAGTGCCTGGAACTGCCTCCTTCTAGCTCTGGAATTTTAGTTAAGTAGCTTCAATTCTCATTCTCATTCTCTCTCCCCCCCCACCCCATCTCTCCTCTCTCCTCTCTCCTCTCCCCGCTACCCCGTACCGGGGATCGAACTCAGGACTTGTGCTTGCTTGCCAGGCAGGCACTTATGCCACTGAGCTGTCTCCCCAGCCCTAACTCTCTATGCTTCAGTTTCCTTGTCTGTAATACAGGGGCACTGATACTATTCAGCTCAGTTATTTGGTGGATTAGGTGAGTTCATTAGCGTACATGAGGCGTGTGGAGTAGGGTCTGGCACGTATCAAGTGCTGTGCTGCCCGTTAGTGTCCGGTTGAGTGGCTGTGTAATACTCTGCCCTGTGGATGCGCTACAGTTTATGTCACAAATCCTTTGGTGTGAGATTGACTGGCTTTCCATTCGGGTTGCCAGATTTTGCGTTGAACAGATATATTGGTTAGATTTGGTCAATTTGCTGGCTCAATTTGAATTGCAGAGAAATATTTTTTTTTTGTGGCTGGCTGAGCCTGCTCTGGGGGCGGGACTGGCACAGCTGTGGTGTGGGTGTCGAACTGTGGTCCCTGCTCTTTGCATAAGCTTACCTAAGCAGGTGCTTTAGACCACTGAGCTATCTCGCTAGCCCCTGAGAAAAAAACTTTTATGCCATGCAATATTTGGAACTTAGTTATATTTTAAAAATATATTCCTACGGGGGCTGGTGAGATGGCTCAGTGGTCTAAAGCACCTACTTAGAACAAGCTTAGCAAAGCACAGGGACCACGGTTCAATCCCCCAGCACCACATGCCAGCCAGCCCCGCCCCCTGGTGGGCTGAGCTGGCCACACACACACACACACACACATACACGCACACATAAATAAATGGATAAAATTAAAAAATATATATATATATATATATATATACCCTGAATTGCGTATCTGGACAATTTAGGCATCATGTATTTTATCTAGCAATCCTCTTCATTCCTTTCTCTCCTCTGAACACAGTAATGATTAGCACCCTGTACCCCGAGTCTTCACTCACAAACTGTGTTTCTCAAACTTGGCCTCTCCTTGGAATTACCTGGAGGGCTTGTGGAACTGAGGAATCCTGCGCCCACCCCACCCCTTGGTCTCTCGAAACCCAACCCTAGAGGCTGGGTTGAGATTCGGATTGTGTGTGTGTGTGTGTGTGTGTGTGTGTGTGTTTTGAGGCAGCGGCTCACTATATAGCTCAATCTGGCCTTGAATTCAGTGTGTGGCTCAGGGTAACTTGTGGTGATCCTTCTGCCTCAGCCTCTGGAGTGCTGGAATTACAAGCATACACTGCCACGCCCAGCTTGAGATTCTGAATTTTTAAACAAGGCTCAGGGTCAGGAGAGGCCAGTAAAGCAGTAGAGTCACACCAGTCTCCCTGCCCACCATTCCTTGTGTGCTGTGTGGACATGAGGCAGGGCAGACTCCTTGAGTCTCGGAAGAGTCTCGGTCTGTTCTCTCCACAGACTTGAGGACTGCCCCCACCCCGCGCTCCTTGGTCTGCCCCCACCCCCCATGCAGCACAGCGCCTGCCCACCGTTTCAGGAAGCAGCAGCTGAGCCTTGGCAGGGGGAGGAAGGCTGAGGGCTGTGGGCACCAGAACCTGCCTCATTGATCTGAAGTTCTTGGAAGGCCTGTCATGAGGAAAACAGGCAGCGAGTAAATAGCAGACGGCAGGCTGGCTGCACTGTAGCCTGGCTCAGCCTGAAGTCCTGTCTGACTTTGAGGAACTGGCCTGCCTGGCTATAGCTTTGGGGGGCATGGTGCCCATTGGCTGCATGCCTGAGACCTCCTGAGACCCCCCTGGTTTGGCCAGGTAAGTTTGGGCCTGGCCAAGGGCCAAGATCCTGAACTTCCAGATTGATCTCTGCTCATCGTGTCCTGTCAAAATCCTGAGTATAGAGTTTGTTCATTCATTCATTCATTCATTCATTCATTCATTCATTCCTTCGGTCCTACTGGCTTCCTCTGGACAGGGTGGTAAACAGAGACCTCCTACGGCAGCCCCAGCCCTCCCTCAAGAGCAGCTACCTGCTTTAGCTTAGGAGGGCAGATCTCATTTCTCTTTTGCTCCAGGGGCTGCCAGGCACCCTTGGAGCCTGCAGGCTATAGGCAGCTGGACAGGCTAACCCCATCTTCAGTGCTGCCACAAAACGACAGCTCAGATAGGATCAGTATGATCAGGTCAAGGGGCCTTCAGAGGGTGATTCTTCTTTGACGATAGGTCAGAGGGGCTCTGGGCTTACGAATGCATTATTTTTTAAGAGAAGGTTTCTGGTGTCTAAAAGAGTTTATTGGACAGGGAGTCAGCATCTATCTGGCTTCCTGGTTGTCATAGCCAGTGTCCAAGTGGTTCAGCTTGGGATGGGCCTGCTGCTTCCCACAGCAACATGGACTCCTCCTACTTTCCCATTACTGCAGGCAGCTGGTGCCAGGCTTGGCATTTTCTGGGGGAGAACACACTGAACAAGTGTACTTATTTGTAGTGTTTATTGATGTGAGTGCTTATTAGGTTCAGGCGTTGTTCCGCTCTGAAGGAATAGAGTCACAGCAGTGGGCCTGAGGCCTCCTGATCCGCCCTTATTCAGGAGGAACCCAGGGCTCAGACAAGACAAGTGTCTTGACCAGGATCATGCAGCAAGAGGCCTCAGCAGTTTCAGATGAACTTCTCAGAAATTCCTCTAAGGCACGCAGCACATCTGCCATCCTAATAGCAGAAGTGTCAACGACAGCAACAGGTGCCACGTGTTGAGTATTTGAGTTATCCGTGCTGCCCACTGTATAGAGATAGCCTGGAGAGCTTAAAATGTCCCGTGGCCTCTTTATTTGTTCTTATTTGACAGATGAGGAAACCGAGGCTTAAGAGGAGTTGAGTCCCTAGCCCAGTCTCCATGGCCAGGGACTGGCAGAGCTGGGATTCAGGTTGTGAGCTCAGAGCCTTGGTTCTCCCAGCAGGGGCTCTAGGGCTAGAACTGTCCCTGGTTGAGGACACGCTGGGTTCTGACTCTTGCATTACCCTTCCTAAGTTCTTCCTTCTACTCAGGGCAGCCACTGAATACAGACCCTAAAATCAGGCTGCCAAGCTGCCTCTGGGTTTCCTGCCTGCTTAGTGGATGGAAACTTTGGCATGGATATGTGAGTGTCCTTTAAAAATGGAAAAAAAATCCCTTATTTATTTTGCTCCTGTTTTTATAAGATATGACTCTTAATGAGGTTTTAATTCAAGGTCAAAGAGTCTGGAAATTGGCGAGAAAGCCCATCGCCCCTCTGGGCCCTGCTAGACACATAAACAGCCAGCGGATGGCTGTTTTCAACAGTCCCATTGCAACAGAGCTATTCCATGCACAAGGAGGTAAAATATTTGAACTGATCGTATTGCCTTTTTTGTTTGCAAAATGCTGCTGTGCCTCCCCCCAACCCCCCGTCTTTATTTATTTTTTCCTTTTCTGTAGTTCAAGGGAAATAATTTATTAACTTGGGAATTAGAAATAGCCTTCCACAGCCGTTTGTCCCCCAAGGCCGGGGCCAGCCGGCCCGCCCAGCTCAGGGAGCTGAGGGAGGCCTTTCTGTCAAAGGCACAGCCAAGGCAAAGCCCCAGTGGACAGGGGTAATGCATTCACAGTCATGACACTCGGGCCCTGTGGGTCTTGAACCCCGGCCTCCAGGGACTGGCAGGGCCACACCATCGACCTAAACCCCTGGACTGCGCCCCTGTCTAAATCCATCAGGTTCACCAGCCCCAGTCTTGGACCACTGAATAATTTACAGTCCCTGGAAGCGGCAGGGAGCGGGTCACCGGAGTTCATGGGTTAATAACAGGTTTGGTTTTCGATGTCAGCAGCTCTCTCGATAACGTATGAAAGAATCCTATTCTGTTGATTAGATTTTGAAATGGATCAATTTTTAATCAGCCAAACACCTGACTCACTCAATAAGAGTTGCATTGTGGAGACAGGATGGAGGCCGGCTTTATTTACAAGAGTGTTTGTTTTTTGGGGGCCATACGCAAATTCCCACCAAGCTCCCTCCGCCTGACAGAAATTGACTGGGTTATCTCCCACCTCAAATGGCAGTGTTTGATTCCCCTTCTGATTAGTTGGGAAATCCATGGGTCTGTTTAAGAGATAAGAACAGCAGCTAAAGGTTTGATTTAGTCATCCGTGGTTATTGATGGGAAAAGCATTTATTTGCCAATGAAGAAATTTTGCTTAATGTAACAGCAAGAAAGAAGAGAGGAAACAAAGGGAGCCCAGGCTCTTCTGGGGGTGGTCATGGGCTGTGGGTGCTGGGGGCTGCTTCCTTGTCCTCTGAGATTTTCAAAACGACAGTGTGGATATCAGCAAATACATGCATTGAGTTTGTAGAAGTAACAGGGAGAGGAGTGTTGGTTATAGTCAGGGCAGCAGTCACCTGAGCCCTCACTGTGTGCCAGACATTGTACTAGGCATGAGAACTAAGCTGTCACTAGGAGAGACAAGGTTCCTGCCCTCGTAGACCTTCTGTTGGGAATGGGGGGAAAGGTTGCTCAAAGAGGATGGGGCTGGGGGCTGGATGGCCACTGAGGCATTTACTGTGGTTACTTGGCTGGTGATGGTGCATGCTCCACCCACAGCCAGCTTGGAGGGGGCAAACAGGACGGGTTTGGCATTTCTGGCCCATGACCAAAGAGGAGACCGTGTTTGGCACCTGGCCTGATGAGGCCTAATTCCCAAGCCCCTAGTGACCTTGTTCTGCAGGGGCAGATGGATGCTTTGTGGGAGAACTCTGCCCATCTATAGGCCAGGCCTCAGACTGAGGACTTGGGAAGAGGTGGCAGAGAGGTTGGCAACTTGGGCCATGAAACCAGATGGACCTACAGGCTTCACTCAGCATTGCCTTTTACAAGCTGATGACTTCAGACACATTGTCCTTTGCATGTACAAATTAGAATAACTTCTGCTATAGATCTTTCTGGAAGGACTCCTAAGAAACTATTCACAGTGCTTGCCCCTGGGAAGGGGGTCCTAGAGTGGATAGGTGACCCTTCTTTCTTCCCAGATGGGGCTGTCTTCCTTGTGGCTGTCGGTCAAGGTCGTGGATTTGGTGGAACTTGGAGGAGCTATGTTTTCCTGGCAGGGGGAGCGATTTCTCGCTCTCCGGTGCTCTGCTCCAGGAGCCATCGATTGGGCAGCTTTATTTATTAGCTTAATCTTTGCACATCCCTCAGTGACACTGTTCTCTCAGCCACTCCATCGAGGGACAGAAAGGCCCATGTGTACCCCTGTGTGTGTCTGGGTAGGTTTGTGCCAGTGTCCACAGGCCTGCAGCGGTCTGTATAGGATATCTGAGCCTGGCATTGGTTCTGAGTGGAAGGACGCCTGAACTTATGACGGTGTGACACACCGACCTTGCAAGCATCCTATCCAGGTATAGTGCACGGTATTGCTCATCAAGGAACTTCAGTGGGAGGAACCATCTGATCTTGTATCCAAAGTCCTGGGTTCTGGCCCTCTTCTGTCCGTTTGGCTGCTGTGGGACCTAAGCAAGTCACTTCTGTCTGGGACTTTAGTTTCTCGTCTGTAAAATGGGAATGGCAGGTTTCTTTCTGAGTATTTTCCCATCTCAGGACCTTTGCGCTTATGGCTCCCTCTTCTCTTCGTGTGGGGCCTGTTTGGCTCCTTCACTTTATCGGGTGGTTTCTGACAAGAAGCTTCCCAGGAAGGCCTTCCCTGCTGCTCTAACTAAACTAACTAAACATATGTTGTACCCATTTCTCTTATTCACTGATTGTTCTCCTTAAAATGTCAGCTCTACAAGGGCAAGCTTTTTTTTTTTTTCTGTTTTGCTTACCACTGTGTTCCAGCTACCTAATACAACATCTGGCACATAGCAAATCCTCAGTAAATAGCTGCTAGAAAAAGGAAATAAGTCAGTCTAATGAAAGGCACTTAGTACCGTACCTGGCACAGAGTCAGCACTGCTAAGATTGCTGCCATCCGCTTCCTCATCTGTGAGCTGCTCAGGCCTCCGTTTCCTCATCTGTGAGCTGGGGATGAGGCTGGTAACAGCTGCCAGAGTTGTGAACATTCAGTGGTGTGGGTGTCGGGTTCTTGGTGCCAAGCCCTAGGGGCCACCGGGGCTGCAGGTGCGAAGTGAATAGTAAAGATCCTCCCGGGTGATGGGTTTTTCTGGGAAGTGGGGTCAGTGTGTGGGACTCTGGCCTGGGTCTCACCACAGCCACCTGTCCTGATTGCCAGCTGTGGGAGCGGGTCGTCCTCTCCTCCGCCTCCAGCTGTTCTTCCCAGAGTTTACAGACGCAGACATCGTTTACAGACAGCCCCCGGCAGTCTAGCTTTCTCAAGGGCTGTCTCACTCTTCCAAAGTTTATTTAATTTTATTTTAAATTTAATTAATTAATGTTTTCTTTGTGTGTCTGTGTGCGGCTGGAGATTGAATGCAGGGCCGAACACAGGCTGCTGGACAAGTGCTCTGCCTCTGGGCTGCACCCCTTGTTTTCATTTTTATAAAAAATAGTATGGGAAGTTTTGTGTGCGGGTGTTTCTGGGAGAGAAAGACCAACTGATATTTATTGTCCTGGTGAATCATCCCAGCACACTGCTTGTGGATAGAAGCCACCGCCAGGCAGCACGTGCTGCTGAGATTTCTTGTAAATTAAAAACTCAGAGCCTCCGTCGCCTTGGAGGATGAGGCTTCTGCATTGGCCACGCTGCGTCTCACCTCTGCGCTCCGGGTTACGCTTCCCGCCCCAGCTGTGAGGAGGGCATCCGCCATCCACCCAAAGGGAAATGAGGAGGCTGCAGTCCCCAAGCTTGACAGGTGTTCACCACCTGACAGTTGAGAGGGCCTGGAGCAGGCTGGGGCAGGAGAGGTGGTGCTGCGCAGGGACGGCCAGCCCCCGACAACCTGAGTGCCCCCCTACACTCCCTTGCTCATTGGTGACTGCTTCTCTGGGTCTGGAGGTGCTTCCTGAAACCCCAGCCCCACCTCTTCCCCAAGAGCAGCCCATCGCAGTACTCACCCTGTGTGGGGCGGGATTCTGAGTCCAGTGTGCTATTTCTTTGGTGGTGGAGTTTATGATGTTTGTGGTTGGCCTTTTCTAGGTGGCCCTTAGATTTTCAGCATTGAGAATGTATTATTTTGTTGTCTGAAATCAGTGTTCTGCAAAGGATAGGAATGTCCCTGGGAAGGTGGGAGGTGTCTGGGGACAGCAGGTATTTTGGCAGCATCCATGTCCCTGTTCTTATTGTGGACAGAGCCAGTTCTGGCTTCTTTATCCAGCTGAGATGAAGGAGAAAGAGAAAGAAGAGAAAGGAAAAAATCATGATACATCGTAATGCAAAACTGAAGCATTTGGAGTCAGTCCAAATGAAGGGCTCAAATTGCTTTGTGGTCACTTTTCTAGATTTGAAGCTTCTGCAAGAAGGGGGTTTGAATTAATTCCACATCTCTTGGGCACCTACTGTGTGCCAGTTCTCTGCTTGGCACATTTTGAGGCAGAGATAAGTGAGGTAAAGCTTCCCACAGAGCCCAAGAGAAGCAGCAAATGGCAATGATCCGAGTTGTACAGGGTGACTGGTGACCAGGAGAAGCCAGAATCCAGAGCCCAGGGCCCTGGCAGAGGAGAAACAGCAGCTGGAGCAGCCAGGGGAGGGGAAGAGAGACGGATTTGAAGCAGCCTTGAGCGTGCAGGGCTTGGCAGGCCCAGAGACAGAGAAGGTGGGTGCTCTCGGGACAGCAAGAGCCAGCACTGGGTAGGAAGGGCAGGGCATGCCCCGGAAGCCCAGAGCAGGCCAGTTTGGCCTGTGTGCGGAAGGATGTGGAAGCTAGCTGGGAGGATGCAGGAGCCTGACCCTCAGGAAGAGGACTGATATATCGTTTGATGGGCACAGGAGCCATGGGAGGTGTTTTCGAGCAGAGGAGCGGAAAGTTCAGAGCTGCATCTAAGAGATTCTTCTATCGCAGATGTTCTCATTTTTCATCCTGTTGATGTTTGAGGCTGTTTTGTGTGGGCCTGTCCTGAACACTGGTGGGCTTTAACTTGACAGCATGGCTGGCCTCCATCTCCCAGGTGCCAGTTGCTCAGAGACCCCAGCACTGAGGCATCTTGGGGTATCTCCAGGAGAAGGCGGGTCCTTGGTGTTCTTAAATCAGTTAATCAACCAATCAATGAATGAACGAGCCAAGCATAAGGTTTAGGGGAAGCCCCAAGGTTGAGGCGTTAGGAGACTTTCCCCGTGAAAGGGGTACTGTAGAGATTGTAGCCTGGTGAGGAAGGGTACTTGGTAATACATGACCATGAAAGGTACAAGGTGCCATAAAGGGATATACACGGATCATATGTTGGAAGCCTTGCACCAGCAGGGAGGCTGGGAGAAGAGACCAGGCATTCAGCGAGGGGCTGCCACCAACAGCGAAGCAAACTCCCTCACTCAAGGTCATGTTTGTGGTGGCAGAGCCACAAGCCACCCCTGACACAGAACGGTGAGAGAAGGGCAGTGTCCTCCAGATCTAGGGTCAGTGTAGTCATGGAAGGCTTACCAGAGCAGACAGCCCTTGCACCAAGCACAGAAGGCCGAGCACAAGTTCGTTTGTGGAGTCATCGAGGCTGTGCCTGTCAGACTCTGGGATTCGTGGGGGCTGACCATGCCTTAGTTCATCTCCCTAGACCTCATGATGAGTGGTGGGATTTGGGATTTCTCCCCTGGCCCTCGGCAGTGAGCCCTGGCTGAGCGGGTGTGGCATGGTCACTGGGAGCTTGGTGGAGAAGACAGTCCCAGAACCAGGAGACTGTAGGGTCCTCTGCACCCCTTGCTTCTTGTTCCAGCTCAGCACCGTCTCTGCTTCCAAGGGGACAGATGGTGGAGCACACAGATGTCCCCAGCTCACCCTAGCAGCTGGCAACCTGTGGATTTTTGAGAGCATGATTTTCAGTACCTCAACACACTGCTGGAGAGAGCAAACTTAACTTTATCTACCGCTCCCCCCAACCAATTTAAAAAAGAAAATTTCCAGAACAGGCCACCAGCTATTACGGAAATAGTAAACAGGAGTCAGAGCCGGGGCAGAAGTAGTCTGTTTTAATTAGAACATTAAAGTATCTTAACGCTTACACTTTATATTTTTGCGAACTTGATTATATAGCATTTTAAATACCTGTGAACGTTTTAAGGACTCTCAGCCATGAATTATTTGCACTTTCACAGGAAACTTCTATTTTAAAAGCAGAGCGGTGTGAGAGTGGCTGTGAAGCTTCGCGGCAGCGGCTGCACTGTATAATGAGCCACGTGGCGGGCGGCTGGCAGACAGCCTGTGGTGCCCACCTGTCACACAGGCTTCCTGGTGCCCCCTTTTAGAAGGGGCCTTGCAGTGTGCAAGGAGTCAGGGGAGGCCTCCCGGCCCAGCCAGAGCTGCATGTCCCCAAGTGCCCCCTGGGGTCGGGTGCTTCTTCTTCTAGAGCATGTCTTAGGTGTGGTCCTTTGTCTCCCAGCCACTTGGGTGACTGTAGAAGCCTCTTTGTGAGGATTCTGGCTTTGAGCCCCTCACAGCCTCGTTCCCACCCAGGATCCTAAAATGTCTCTCTAAAGCACGAGTCATCGTCCTTGCTCACTTGCGTAGAAACCTACCATGAGCTTCTGCTGTGGCAGGAAGGAGCATCCAAGCCCTGTTGGGTCTCCAGGGCCTTGGGTGCTTGGCCTCCAGCAACCCTGCTAAGTTGGCTGCAGCTTCCCGCCTTCTCCGTGCCAGCATCACCAGACACATGGGGCTCTGTTTGCTTTGTTTCTTGAGTTCTACAATGTGTGGGCATTGTTTTAGGCCCTGGTGATACAACAGCGAGGGACCCTGACAGAGTTCCCTGTCTTCATGGGGTGACCCTCCAGTCAGAAGAGGAGGGAGTTGAGGAACAAATGGCCCCATGTGTGACAAGGATGAGGAATGCTAGAGTTTGGGCCTAGAGCATCGATGGTGAACCTATGGCACATGTGCAGCAGTGAGCCATTTGTTATCATTGAAAGCTCTAAAAGGTTCATCATCACTGATCTAGAAGGTCCCCAAAGACCAGCTTATAGCATTTGGGGGAATGGTGGAGCCTTTAGGGGGTATGACCTAGCAAAAAGAACTTAGGCCTTGAGGGTGAGTCCTTGCAAGGGCTACTGGAGCCTGGTCCTTGTCTTTCTGTTTGCTTCCTGGCCACCATAAGGTAAGCAGCTTTCTCTGCCCCGCTCCCCCTTCATGATGTGAGAAGACAACGGGACCAGTAGATCACAGGCTGAAACCCCCCAGCGGAGCCAAAAGAAACCTTTCCTCTTTTCCAGTAGTGGACAGCTGGAGAGGATGGGGATAGGGGTTCTGCTTTTGCTGTAGAGAGGCTTTTCTGAGGAGGTGGTACTATGAGGCCTGACAGGAACCAGTAGTGCCTGGAGCTGGCCTGTCCCCCATCATAAGCACTGATTTTGCACATCTCCTCTGAGGTTCTTGCTCAGTGATGTCATTTGGGCAGCTTGGGTTCATCTGGGGTAGAAATGTTGCACCACTGAGATTGGCATGTGGCACAAATCAAGGTTTTCTCTCTGGGAGCCTGTTACTAAACATTTGCCAGCACACATCTGGGGTGGTCATGCAGAAATCCAGAGGAGGACTGAGAAGAGTGTTCCCTGAGGCGGGGCTGTGTTCCAGACTTTTGAAGAACATCGTGGAAGCCGGCGGGGATGGGACCGAGTGAGTGAAGGGTAGAGTAGAAGGGTGGAAAGCCAGTACAATTTCTTGCCTGATTTTGGGTTCTGAAGTACTCACCTGCTGTTTCCTGTGCCCAGACTGTTCCTCCCCTGGATGGTACCTTCACTTCCAGCTTTGCTAAGGGACATCCCACTTATTCTTATGTCAGTACTGCTTGGTGCCCTCCGTACCGTTTGCCTTGGTTTGTAATTGGGTGTAGGCTCTTTATTCCAGGTCAGATCTGTCTCCCCCATGGAGCTCAGGTCCTGAGAGATCTTGTTGGTCCCTGATGCGCCTTCACATTCCAGCAAGTAGCTGAACTGTGGATGCTGATAGAGAACCTTTTCTGAGCCCATGATTGGTTTGGAAGACCTTGTGAATGGTGTGAGATCAGGGATCAGGACCACGTGTGGTCCTTAGAGGAACCAGAGGCTTCTCCTGACCTGGTGCCCAGCCAGATCACAGCAGCATAACTGCCAGAGCCCTTCTAGTTACTCTTGAAGCAGTGTGGCAGTGAGTTGAGTTCTCCCCAGTAATGACCACATGGACACCCTTTCATGCACATACACACCAGCCATCAAACCTATCATTAATGAAGAGCGTGGCTGCTGTTCTTGTTAAGGACACTGGCCACATGGGAAGTTTAATATTCCCTTTACGCCATGTCTGAGGCTTGTTGTGTCACAAAAGCCGTGGTGCTTTCGAGGTCGAGGTTTAAGGTGCAGTTTGATGGAGAAAGTGCTGAGCTCCTGGTGCCTAGGACTGTGTGGCCTCAGGTGCATCTGGGGGGAAACGTTTTGATCAAAGGAAACGTGTTCAGCTGACCTGATGATTTCTTTTTTTAATGATGAGAGCTTAGAATGTATTGATTGAGGTGATCAGCGTTTAGACCTTTCATAGTTAATGAGGAACTGTCTGATTTATATTGGAAACAGTCTCTGCCCAGGGCTTTTAATGAAGCCTGCTGTGCCCCAGAGAAAGACACTTGACCTCCCAGACCTGGGTGTGGAGCCAGGGAGGACGAGAACTCCGCTTCTAGCCATCGAAGTGACTCCTTCTGTCCTTGAAGGTCAAATCCTGGCTCTGTCTTCCCAGCCCCTTGGAACCTCAGTTTCCTCCTCTATAACATGGGGCTATCAGTGCGCTTATCCCAGAGAATGTTTTATGATTCGTGAAGATTAAAAGTGATGCTGCATGGAAGTCATGGAATGATGCTAAGCAAGGAAGGTGCTCAGGAAGAGTTACTCATTGTTTGAAGTGGGAACATTGTAGGATTTTTTCCACTCTAATAAGGAACTTCCTAAAGAAGTCACCCTGAATGCAAAGCTGCCATGGAGCTTCCTCACTCACTGACTGGTCGCTCATCTGGAGGCCATGGGTGTTAAACCAGCAATGATTTTCCTTGAGAAAATGCACCAAGAGGCCCAGCTTCTGACTGGCTTGTCCGAGTGGCTGCTAATTTGATTAATACTTGGTGAGCTGCTTCCCTTTCTGTGTGTCCTGCTGTAGACTGGGCTTTGCTATGAGTCATCTGCCCAGTTATTCAGGATTAGCCAATGGACAACGGCTTTGTGACTTTATCCCCCTGTCTAGAACAGTGCTGCACACAGTAGATGCTCAGCCAGTAACATGGAATGAACAGAGGACCACATCCCAGAGAAGTGAAAACTTTAGTTCCCACAAAACCCGGCACACAAATGTCCTCTTTTTTTTTTTTTTTTTGGCGGAACCAGGGATTGAACTCAGGCCCTTGTGCTTGCCAGGGAAGCGCTTAATCCACTGAGCCATCTCTCTGGACCCACAAATGTCCTCTTGCGACTCTGCGTAACACAGCCATTCAGTAGAAGGGAAGTGCTGCTCCTCCTCGAGCCAGTGACTGAGCTGTGGTCCATGCAGGCCCTGGACACACTCAGCACTGAAGACAGACAAGCCATTCACACCCCAAGTTGGATGAAGCAGGAAGAAGTCATGCTGAGTGAGAAAAAGCCAGTACCAAAGGGCTTCCATACTGTTTCCATTTTCGAGAAGACAAGGCTAGAGAAGTGAGGACAGAGTAGGGATGGCAGGGAAGGAATAAGTATAGTTATACAAGGGTACCAGGCTGGGCCCTACTGGCACATGCCTGACAACCCCAGTACTGAGGCAGGAAGGTTGCTGTGATTTTGAGGTAGCCTGAACCACATAGCTTGACCCTGTATCAAAAATATAAAATAAATAAAATAAAGGCACCAGAAGGGGTCCCTTTCATGGTGGGAGTTTCTGTGTCTCAGTTTTATCAGTGTCAATGTCCTAGCTATGATGTTGTGCTCTAGCATTGTGAAGTGGTAGCATTAGGGGTGATTGGGGACAAAAGGTCTCTGTTTTCTTTGTCATTGCTGTATGTGAAATCTGTGATAATCTCAGAATAAAAGGTTCAATTACCAAAAAAATGAAGGCCTAAAAGTACTTCATTAAATATCAAAACTGCAAGGACAGGAACCCCTGAGGTCTTTCTAACAGCTGTGTGACATGTTGGCTTAAATATCCAGTGGTGGAGAAGGGCCTGGAGTCTGGGAGTATGGCTGAGTTTTCTCCTGTGGACATGCGATGCTGCACCCCTGTGGTCTTTATGGTGGCCTGTTGCCCCTGTCATGTGCTGTTTGAACATGCCTCAGGACCCTCTTCCGTAGTGACTGACAGTCTGGGGTTGGAGGGCTGATAGTTGGCCTGGGTTTTGCCAGGCTGCTGTTACCTGGCTGCTCCTGGATGAGCCAGGGGTCTCGAGTCCTTACTCCATCTCCTTTGCTCTAGGTGAAGATATTGGTGTGTTGTAGTGGATATGCCGTTCCTATTTCACAGGTGGGGAATCTGAGGCACAGGAGAAGGAACCGGAGTTGTTCCAACTCTAGCACCCTGTGGTGATGGTCGCAGCTCCTTGACTTGTCTGTCCCAGCTGCTGTTCTCAGGGCATCCCTGCTTGGTGGAGTTGGTCAAGGGTACAGGTTCTTAGCAGACAGAGAGTCTGGCTGCACTGGGTCAGGTGTGCCCTGCACATCACTACACTTGGGCCTTGGGCACCTGACTTCTCCTCCCCAAGCCTTAGTTCCCTCCCATAAGGGAGAAATAACAATAAAGATTAAATAAGAAAGTACTGGGTAGTGCATTTCAGGAGCAAACGCCTCCCACAGCATCTGACCAGGCCCCTCTGGCTTGCCTGCAGAGGCCATGGGGCTCTTCCCACCTGTGTGCCTGTGGGAGGCCTCCAGGCCCGCTCAGTGGAGGGCTCCCTGTGCCGGATAACATGGTGATCACTGGGGCCACCACAGGGGTCCAGGAGGTGGCACTAATCAGAGAGTTGCTGAGCCGAGGACACTAGGTGAGGGAGGAAGGGGAAAGAACAGGAGATGCAAAGGCTTGGGGATTCGGTGCTCCTGGGCAGCAGTCATCAGGTCTTCAGAGTCAGCACAGCCAAAGGTGTTCAGGGGAGGATCAAGAGCCAGTCACCCTGGGCCTTGGTGTCGTAAAACAGCCCAGTACAGGCTAGAGCAGGGATTTTTTTGTTTTTTTTTGTGGGGGGGGTGTCATTGCTGAGTAGGAAGTTTACATTTCATTTTTATTTTTTCTTGTGTGGTTTAGGCTGGTTTTGAACCCACTGTGGGGCCCAGGCTGGCCTCCAACTGCTGTTGATCCTTCTGCCTCAGCCTCCCAAGTGTTAGGCATGGGCCACTTTGGATTTCACTTTAAACAGAGTGGTACAGATGGACTTACATGGGAGAAAGTGGCCTCTGCTGCCAGGAGGGGAGGCAGCGAGGCCAGGGAGGAGGCTGCTGTAGTGCTGAGGTGAGCTGTCCTGGAGGATGAGGGCACAGGTGGGAGCAGACTCAGGTAGGACAGATGAATTTGGAATGTTGGTGGTATAGAACTGACAGAGCTCTACCAGGACCCGGATTAGTGGACATCTAGGGTGAGCACAATTTCTGTCTAAAGTTCTGGCTGGTCAGAGGGAGAGAGCCCTTCCCTGTCTTCATTCCTTGGCCTCGTTTATAAATACCCTTTACCTCTGTGAGGCTGACACGTCACATGCTGTCTGCTGGGAGCCAGCGCCATGGAGTGAACAGCAAAATCCAGGTCCCACCCGAGGAGTTTGGGGCATGAGGCCTATGGTATTGCAGACAGGAATTCCCGCACTGCATCCAGTGCACCTCAGCCTGATGGCTTAACAGAGATGCCAGCCTTCTTTCTGCTCTTTTCAACCATGCCATGAAGTCTGATCTGGAGCCCCCTCACTGCCTCTGCTGGAGTCATGAGAGGAGCTGAGTGCAGGTCCATTGCAGAGACCTGTTGTGTGGTGCGCTCCCTGGACGCTGCCGCCTCAGTCTCTCTGGTGAGGGTGCAGGTGATGGAGCCTGGTGGGCTGGACCTTGTGTCTGGCAGGGCCAGGTCCTAGCTATGGGGACTTTGGGCAAGAGACTCCGGCCACTTAGTCTCTGCTCACCTGTGTGAGGGGTCAGGAGAATCCTCCTCAAGGTGTGGCAGAAGGAATCCATGAACCTATTCCATCAGGGACAGGGCTCTGGACACGGTGCCTGGTGGAGGCAGTGGCCTGTGTCAGAGTCAGCTGGCCATAGGTGACCCCAGGAGGTTGGCTTCGAGAGCCATCACCCCAACCCAGCCAAAGTAGGTTTCCTGACTCAGTAGAGCCCTTTTCCGGAAGGCCTGAAAGAGACAGCTGTGTCATCCTGGCGAAAGCCAAGGCCACCCTGAAGCTTTGGGTCCTCTTGTGCCGCCCCTGAGTCCAGAGAGAAATGCAGTGGGGCCATTGCAGGGCATGGGATTTTAACCTGTGCTGGCTTCCCAACTAAGGGTACAATTATTTTTTGCCCCTGTTTCTCTGAAAACTTCCAGAAAGAAGCTCAGAAAACTGTCACCTGGGATCCATGCACTTGTTTGTTTTTGTGGTGCTGGGGATTGGAGCAAGGGCCTTTGTACTGAGCTGCATCCCAAGCTCTTTTATTTTGTGTTGGTGAAGTGAATGCTATCTTTTTATTTTGAGGACTCTCGCCAAGTCTCCAAGTTGCTTGAGCTGGATTTGAACCTGCAGCCCTCCTGCCTCAGCCTCCCAGAGTGCTGCAATGATAGGCGTGCACCACCATGCCCAGCTCTACATACTTTTTATGGAAGAGTATTCAGTGACTGTTCATTGTATTCAGCGACTTAGTGAGACCCTGCCTCAAAAAAAAGAGAAAAAGAGAAAGAGCCAGAGAATATAGGTTAGTGCAGAGGCTCTGGGTTCAATCCCTGGTACTACAAGAAAAAAGCCTTTCCAAGGGCTGCCGTTCATAAACTACTAGAGTCATGAGAGCTTAAAACAACAGAAACAGATTTTCTCCTGAGTCTGGAGAGCAGAGGTCCAAGTCACGGAGTCTGTATGGCCGTCCCCACCTAGGGCTGGAGGGAGAATCATCCCCGCCCTCTTCTTCCAGCCTCTTCTTCCAGTTCCTTCCTTCCACCTGCTCCCCTGGCCTCACCTGTAGCTGCACCACTTTGTCCTCCCGTGGTCACCTCCTGGACTGTCTCTGTGTCTGGTGTCTATTCTTACGATGATACTGGTCGTTCCATTTGATGTCCCCCTTCCCCATATGACCTCATCTTAATTTAACTGATTAAATTTGCAAATACCCTAGTTCCAGTGGGGTCACTATTATGAGACTCACAATGGTTGTGAATTTGGTAGGGTGGGCACAGCTCCACCCTGCCAGGTACCATTAGAAGACATTGGGGGTGATTGTGACTTTTATACCAGAACTTTGTGAGGAGCTTTATGAGAAGTAGGGTGTGGGGGTGACTCCCCAGGCATGGGCAGGAAGAAGGTGTTCATCTTAAATGTGTCACTGATTGAACACCTGAGACTTGGAGTCTGGTCTGCAGATGGGAGGGAAGAGTACACGCTTTTGGGCTGGGGTCTGCAGCATCCTGTGTTTCCTGGGTCCTGATGAGTCCCTTCTCCAGAGCCTCAGTTTCCCTCTCTGTAGAGCAGGGTGACAGCAATACTTTCTTTATGGTGGTCATGAGGATGTCACCACGGACTTTAATGCCAGAAATGGCCTTGCTGGGATTTAGGGCAGGACCAGGGCGGGCAGTGACAGGCCTAGAACCCTGGCTGACCGGAGACTCCAGGAACAGTGCTTCTTCCGCTGCCCACTCCTGCCAGCCATCGACTGGGAAGCTCTGAGCCCTTTTAGTAGTAACTCCAACACATGCAAATTTGGAGGCTCATTTTACAGGGACCACGTGAGGGAAGACCACTGTCGCTGCCCAAGTCTGAAGTTGCCTGCTCAAGGTCACAAGGCAGGACGGTGGCAGAACTGAGATCCAAATGCAGGGGCACGAGTCTGCTTCTCCCAGCCTTAGGCTCCTCCGTGCCTCCGTTTCCTCACCTGTGAGGCAGCCTGCCCTGCAGTTCCAAGCACAGCAGAATGGCTGCAGGCGCAGGCAGCTGAGTCTGAGGCAGGGAGTTACGTAAAGCCCGCTCACCTTGAGGGGTCTCAGCTTTCTCATCTCCTATCCCTCGCACCACTGTGACTTGAGATTTTTACAGATGAGAACTATGTGTGGGGTGGCAAGCAATCAAGTGTGTGCGTGTGCCTCTGCCTCTGTGTGTGTGTGTGTGTGTGTGTGTGTGTGTGTGTGTGTGTGTTTGCAACAAATATTTTATAATAGACAAGCCTCGTCTGCCACTTCTAAAAGTAGTGAAAAAAACCCATTTTGAGAAAATAAAAATAACCCAGCGCCTGAGACTCTAAAGTCAGCCAGAACTGGCTGCTTTAGCCCCCAGGGGCAGCAGGTCCCAGGCCAGGAGGTGGGAGACACATCAGCTCCCTTAGGAGCAAGTCCCAGTGGTTACTTTAGGTGAAGTGACTGTCCGTCTGTCTTTTATTTTTCAAGCCCCAGGAAGAACTGTCTCTCAGAAACGCTCATCTTCTTTCTCTTTTAAAAGTGACTTGACAATTGATAATTTTGCCCTGGCGATGGCCACCTTAGAGCTTTTATTTCTTAGAGGCCAAACATTGATGTTGTGTGAAATGGGAGCTTGGCAGAGCCTTTGTGCGGATCTCAAGCTTCCTGAAAAATTTATTTACTGTGACTGTGATCCGCAGGAGCGAATTGATGTTTATCTATAGTCATTCGCGCCAGCAAGGAGGGGAAAAGGCATAACTGCACTTTCTCCGCAGCCTTGCGAGGCTGTTTAAATAAGTATCTTGTGGTGGACTCTCCATAGCAGGCAGGCAGCTTGGTGGGCAGGGCACAGGGCAGTATGAACCCCAAACGGGCTTCATCTTCCCTTCTGTGTCCTGAAGGAAGCTTCCTAACCTTCTGGCTGAGGGATTCATGAGAACCAGGTATTTGAAGCTAAGCAAAATTATCCTGGCCATTCCAGTGGCAGAATCGATACCTCCGAGAGCCGCATGAAGGAGAGGCAGAGGCTGCGGCTGGGCCCTGTGTGAGCCGAAGGTCAGGAGAAGTTGACAGGGACCTGGAGCTGGTGGGGGAGGTCAGGGTCGCACCAGGAGCCTGGCCTTCCTGCCAGGTAAGTAACTTCTGCCATTGCCAGAGCATGGAGGGGGCGGGGACGGGGCTGAGGGCTGTGTGTCTTCCCTGCACCCTGGCTGCAGCAGTGTGTGGCTTCTGGTGGCAGCCACCTTGCTGAGCAGTAGGAATGGTGCACGTCTGCCTTGTGTGTTGGACTGGACGTGTCTTGCACCCTGACAGCTGTCTGGGAGGAAGTCTCCTGCTCTTGTCCCCTGTGTGGCCCTCCTCATCCTGCATGATAGAACCTTCTTTGCTGCTCTGTCTTCCTCTTTTAGAAGGTCAGCCCCAAGAGCCCTGGGACTCCCCACCTTGGCTCAATCTCCCCAGCACCAAATGGTCCCTGGCATTTTTAACAGGGTCAGCCATTGTTTGTTGAATGAGGTCTGGGCTTTGGAGAGAGAATAGCAGTAGTGCATAGCATGAAGGTCAGATTAACTTGGCGTCAACTTCAGGTCTGTGGCCTGCTGTGTGTCCTGGGGCAAGGGACCTGCCCCTTCTTGAGTTCTGTTTTTGGTTGTAAAATGAAATAAAGAGGGAAATGGTGGCACCGTTTGGAATCTCAACTTCCTTGCCTATAGAGCAAGGGTAACGGTGCTGCCTTCCTCAAGGGCTGAAGTGAGGATTTAGTGAGAGGTCAGGCCCACAGCCACCTTCACCAAGTGACAGCTGTTATTACTACTATGGTTCCTATCATATTGCGGTTGTTACCATCACCTCTTTTACGCTGCATGACCCAAGGGAAACCCACAACCTCTGTCCATTCTATCTGCCTTTGGTGCGGGCTGTGAGCTGCCCTGAGCTCAGGATCCTGGGCCAGCTTGAGCTTCCTGCAGCAAAGGCCCAGGCAGGCCCCACAGAGCCAGGGGTGTCTGGGGCCAGGAGGGAGCACTGAGGGACGAGTGATGGCCCAGGCACCACCAGCTGGGAGAGGGAAAGTTGCCCAGCACTTTGTGTTGTCACCGTTGGAGCCTGGTTCGTGTCCTCCAAGGCCCAAGATTGGAGCCCTTCTGGGTGAAGGGAGAACTGGACCTTGGTCTCAAGTTCTCTTAATTGCTAGAAAGGGCTCTTTGTCCTCTCTGGGCTGTTCTTTCTTTCTTTCTTTTTTTTTCTTTTTTTTTTTTTTTTTGCAGCACCGGGGATTGAACTCAGGTGCTTGCACTTGCCAGGAAAGCGCTTATTCCACTGAGCCATCTCCCTGGCTCCTTGGGCTGTTATTTCTTTCTTTTTTTTTAAATACTGGGAATAAACTCAGGACCTTATACTTGTGAGGCAGGCACATATGCCACTAAGCTATCTCCCCAGCCACTCTCTGGGCTGTTCTAAAAGCTAGTGGGTATTCTCAAATCTTTGTCATAATGCCCTGCATGTGTGGAACAGAGCGGGAGGCCAGGCCCTATGCCGGGTGCCCCTGTGTGGAATGTCAGCTCTTTTGCCTTGTGCTCCTTTTCTATATGAAGAAGCAGGTTACAAGAAGCAGTTACTTGCCTGAGGCCTCAGGACACTCCTGTCACCTGTCCTTTTCCTCACTTTAGCACCAGGTAGCTTCCTGAGTGGAGGTGGAGTGGCCCCGGGAGCCCTTGCTGGAAGTTGGAGGGCAGCAAACATTTTGGCTTCCCAGGGGGAGTTCTGTTTCTAGATTGCAGTGTTAAATCCTAAAAGTAGGGTCTTGCCCACACTTTGGCAGGGCCCAGGACTTCCTTCCTGGCTTCTTCTCATGCCAGCCCTGCGTCCCAACTTCTGATGACAGCTCTGCTCAAAAAATGATAGTGGGGGCCCCACAGATATGTGTGTCCCCTGGCCCCCCAGTGTGGCGTTGGTAGTGAGAACCTTGTTGTCTGGGCTGAGCCACAGAGCTCCGATACTCAGGCCCTCATCTCCTCTGCTTCCTGTTTAATTTCTGGGGCACAGCTTCCCCTCATTGCCTGCTAGCTGGTCCGCGAGCCCTCCCCGCTCCAGACTACAGCCAGGGAGCTGGGGAGGAAGCCAGGGAGCCTAGATCATTCGTTTTGGTTTTATTTATTAAAAACAAACTGAGCTGAGAGCTGAGAGCAGGGCACCAGCAGCAGAGGGAGCTTAAAAATTATATTAATCACAGCAGCAATAACTAATACATATTAATGTGTCTAGTCTGGGCCAGATCTGGGGGGCCCTAGATAAATAAGATAGGATTCTTCTCTCAAGGAGATCACAAGGGAGAGGAGACCCCTGGTTACAGCGCAGGCTGGCATTTTTCTGCAGCAGTGGGCACCACCCTTGGCAGGTGCTCAGAGCCAGGGACTGGGAAGGAGCTGCAGGGGACATTGTTTGCAGAGGTTCTCAAAAGACAAGTTTGCCTGGTGGGATCAAGGTGCTGTATCATAGTGGGAACAGAATTAGCCACCAGGAACAGCGTGGGCATTGGCACAGAGGATGAGAACAGGGGCTCTGGGCCTCGTTGTTGGGATCAAGGTTAGCACAGAGTTGGTGGATGTCAGATCGGGAAGGGCCCCCGTGAGCCACTGTATAGAGTTTGACTTGGCTGAGGCTGATGTTTTGAGGAGTTAATTCTACGAACTACAAGGAGCTATAAAGGGCATAAGGTGGGGTGCTGGTGATGGTTTGCACTTGCTTTTTTGCAAAAAGGGCTTAGGCTAATGGAGAAGTTGCAGGGGCAAGACCAGAGCAGGGATGCATGGAGGAGCTCCTATTCTTGGCCAGCCCTGTGTACTACAGACTCAGGCCAGTGCAGCCCTGGGACTCCCCAGGGAGGGCTGATGTGGGACATTTTAAAGGGACCATACAAGGAAGAAAATGGAGGAGGCTGCTGGGAGCCATCTGCTGACATTTCTCTCTTCCACCCCACTTGGCAATGCAATGATGTGTTCACTGTTGAGAATAGCCAGGGGGTCCTCCTGTGCCCCCAGCCCCAGAGCCTTGCAGACAGGAGCAGGAAGCCACTGTCTCCTCCCTCTCCTTAACCAGGACTTGCCTGGGTCTCTCCTTCCTGGTTTTCCTGTGTGAGTCCAGTGGAGGAAGACCCAGAGCCATGAAGGAGGGAGGGACCTGAGCCTGCAACCTGGCCATTCAGGCTGCGCCCTGACCTCCTGGAGTCCCCAGGCAAGGACAGAAGAGGAGTAAGACAGGACAGATAGAACCAGCTGGGAAAAGCTGTTCCCCTAGCCAGGAGCTGAGGAGAGCCAGAACAGGAGGAGGTCACTTCCTGCAGGAGCTGCTCCCTGGAGGAGGCACATCTGTTACAGGGCTCAGTGAAAGCTGGGACTTTACGGGGTGCCCGTTCAGCATGGGGTCGCAGAGCTCTAGCAGTGTGACACATAGTGACTTAGAAGCTCAGCCCTGGTGGGTGGCCAGGAGAGTGTTTAAGGAAGAAGGAACAGCTTGGCAAAGTCAAAGGTGGGCTCTGAAGAGGGCACTGTTCAGAGGGTCTAAGACCTGTGCCCCACAGGGGTGGTGGTAATAGCTGAGGCTGGAGGCTGGGGAGCGGTTGGGGGCCTGTGGGCCTCAGAGCTCATGAGGACAGCTTGCTTGGCTCTCCTTGACCTTGTGTGGTTTCTCTTTTCTCCTGAGGTGTAAGGTGAGACAGGTCTGTGGGCCAAGCAAGTTGTAGGGAGCAGAGAATGGAGCCCCAGTTCATGCTGTTCCCTGATTTGTTGGGGGGCAGACCTGCCACTTGGAAGTCGCCTTCTTTGTGTATGGTGCTCATAGTAGCAAGCAGATTGGATCCACAGGGATTCTACTGGGGTGAGATGGAGCAGATACTACCTTGGGGGGAGGTGCAGGATGTCTCTCTGCCAGAGTTGTGGGTTCCAGGCTCTCCAGCCACCCAGGTGCTAAGTCTAGGGCCCACAGGGGTGGTGTGAAATCAGACCCCAGGGGCTAGTAGGTCCCTGGGCCAGTGGCGAAAGGTGCTGGTGTCCCCTCCATTCCCAGTGTGGCTGGTGGGCAGCACGAGAGGCGAGGTACCGTCTGGCTGGATTGAGAGCCAAAGAGGTAATGCTAATGTCTTTTAAAATTAGAATGGAAATGTTTGTTGCAGAGCAGAACCTGCGTCAGCTCAGAGTCCTGTGGGAAGGGACGGCTTTATCACAGCCTTTCATTTTTATTTTTGCACATCCACTTTTCTTGAGCCGGTGGTGTGCTGACAGCCTCGCAGTGGCTCTGGCTGCCTGGCTGGGCCCAGCAGATGCTGCTCAGGTCCCCAAGACCTCCGTGGGAGGGCAGGAGCTACCAGGGTGAGTTCAGCAGCAGTGACTTTGTGTGTGTGTGTGTGTGTGTGTGTGTGTGTGTGTCCTTGTGTCTGTGTGTGCATTCAGCCCACTGTGTATGTGACATGTGGCTTTCCCCGTGTCTTTCTGGATTACACACAGGCTGAGTGTGGATCTTCATCAGCATGTGTCCGTGAATTGTTTCTGGGTCTCCCTGTGTACATCGCTTTGGGAGGTGGCCAAGGATGTGGTTCATGTGGATCTGGCGCCTGGAGTCTTCTGCGTATAGGTGTGAGCGTGTAATTGTGGTTCTGTGTAACTGTGGGCCCGTAAGTATCCTGCTTCTGTATGTGCATGTCAGAGGGTGTGTGTATATGTGTATGTGTGTGAATATGAGGATGCACATGTGTGTATATTTGAATGTGTGTTTGTATATGTGAACATGCATGGGTGAAGACATGGGAAACTTGTGCATGTGTGTTGTGTGTGAGAGTATGTTGTATGTGAGTGTTGTATGAGTGTGCCAAGTGTGCGCATGCAGTGCATGTGTGAGTGAGAGTGGGGTGTGCAAATGTCTGCCAGCACACATGGCATTACACATGAACACACATGTGATGTTCTTCCTGGTGCAGGAACCCCCAGCAGGTTGTTCCAGGGTAGCTTGGCCACCAGGAACCTTCTGGGCCTCGGGCACACAGGGCAGGCTCTGGGGAAGGTGCGCACCTCGCACCTCCCACCTCCCACGCCTGCCGGCCATTTTTAACTCACCCAGCTCTGACCAAGAATATCCTCTTGCTTAGCTTTCTGTGGCTTGGGCAGTGAAAACTGTGCATTGTGTTTGTGAAGGGAGTGTTGTGTTCCAAATGTAAAATGACTGTATGATACAGAATGTGCCCATCCCTGGTGGTGGCCTCCGGGCTGACTTGCATTAATCTGAAGGATCTCGTGGGGAGGCCCCAAGCTAGGTGGTAGAAGCACTGGCCAGAGCCATGGAGAATCAGGGTCCCTCAGGGTCTTTTCCCAGGTGACTACACTGCCCCCGCCCTCAGCCCTGTGGTATGCAGGATGTGACCTCACCAGCACTTCTTCAGAGCAGAAAACCTTTACTCCTCAGGGAGCTTGGCGTGTGCTGGGCTGCTTCACAGAACCACAGGGCCTCCCTTCAATCTCTGTCCCTGGCCAGCTCCCTGTGCCTCTGGGGTCTGGCTTGCTGTGCTATCATCCTCTACAGAACCAGGGGGTAGAGATAGGGACATCAGATTTTGCACAGCAGAAACCAGGCGCAGTACGATCAAGGCCAGTGCTGCAGGCATACCTGGAGCTTGGCTCTGAGCACTGTGCAGCCTGGAGCTTCCTGTCTCAGCGTCTCTGTGCCTTGGCCTTGTCACCTATGATGCGGGATCTTGACAGTGCCACGCTCAGGGTGCTCTCTTGCCTGTTACTTCCGGGTCTTCACTACACAGGTCTGCATTCGTTGGGTTGAATGTGTTCTAGCTATGTGGGACCTCACATCTCTCATTTTTTCTGTGCCTTGATTTCCTTACCTGTAAAATAGAGCTAATAATAGGATCCATTGCTTGGTGATGTCGTGAGGGTTAAATTCCTTTCTTTATATAAAAGGTTATAGAAAGTGCTATAGAGCATGAGCTATTATTGTTATTTCTGGAACAGCAGAGCCCAGATTAAAGCATTTGATCTGCACGCAATATCATCTTTTTTTGAACATGACACTGAGCCCACTCCTTCTGCAGGTTTTGCCTGCTCTGTGCTGCAGGGAGCTACCAGGAGCCAGGCACCTGGCTGGGCATGCTAAGGCGGCCTGGCACGGGTGATGGTGGGTGCCCTGCATGGGTGGGCTGTGCCGAGTGCTGTGGTTGTCTCTCCTCCAGAGATTTGGCAAGGCGGGCACAGACATGGGTTAAGTCACTCTGGGCAGTAGCCAGGGGCAGGAGCCAGGCAGCAAGAAAGACACCTGGCAGTGCGCCCCTCTGAGGGTGGATCCGGCGAGCTCAGGCTTGTGGTGGCTGTGGGTGCCTGAACTGTTCTGTGTACTTGTCCAAAGCAGACTGACATCTGAACGTCAGTGGTAGACAGCAGAGGGGAGGACAGTGTGTGGCTCCCCAGAGCCTGGCACTTACCCCTCCCTGAGTCCACCATAAACCTACCAGAGGTACACCAATGGTGAAATACTACTCAGGTTCACAGAACGCAAAGTGCTCTGCACAGGCAGGCAGTGTGCTAGATGCCCTGCATGTGGTAGCCCTTCTTGTCTTTGTCAGAACTCCTCAAGGTAGGCTCTACCTATTCCCTCGTTACAATAAAGTTCACAGTGTTTGGACAGGATATCATGTCTGCATCTTGTACTATGGATAACCACTACGAAGACAATAATATGCAATGTATTAATTATTGACACTGTCCTACTAATCGGTTTTGAAACTGTCTCATTGCTGTTCGTTTCTCAATAAAATTAATTTTTTAAAAAATAACAAAGTTCAGCCTTGAGATTATTTAGAATTTTCCAGATTGGTGTAGAAATCATGGTTCTTCCAGTTTGCTGGGTGACCAAGCCAACTACTTAACCTCTCTGAGCCTCTGTATACCTACTTTTTTTTTTTTTCTTCTGTATTTAGGACAGAGTCTACAAGGTATTACTACGTAGATTGGACTCGTAGTGATCCTCCTATTTTCAGCCTCCTAAGTTCTGATATCATAGGTGTGTGCTGCCACACCCAGTCTCAATCACCATCTCAGTGCGCACCACCGGTGGGGCCAGCACAGCGTGCCAGGGATCAAACCTCGGCCGCTGTGCTCTGCCTAAGCAGGTGCTTTAGTCCACTGAGCTATCAGGCCAGCCCTTGTTTACGTATTCTGTAAGATTATAGTGTAGATTTATGGAGTCAGGGTAGCTAAAACATTTAGCCTAACAGCTGGCATAGTAAGTGGCCAAAAAAACCAAAAATGCTATTTTTATTTTATCTTTTTTGTAAAGGAATACTCCTTACCAATTAACAGAGATATTGACAAGATTCAGAGTTGATGCTGTGCTGAGGAGGAAAAACATTTGAATCAACAGCAGATAAGTGTGTTGGTTTCCTGCCTAGAGGGGGCACTCCTCTCATCTGAAGAGTCTTACAGCTTTGTTGGGGTGGAGCCTTATAATTTTATGGAAAAAGAGCGCAGTCCTACAGCTGGTTTAGGTTAAGTGTGCAGTGGTTCCCAGTGGATACTCAGACAGGTGAATGGATGCGACTCGCGAGCCCACTATGTCCAAGGAGTGTGCTGGCACAACCTGGCAGCTTTGTAAGAAGATGCTTTGGTGAGCAACTCTCCTCCTTGCCCCTTCCCTGCAGAGCTGCAGTGCTAGGAACATCTCTTAGAATTGGTCCCTTAACTGTGACTGGCAAGCTAGAGACCAGAGCTCAGGAAACTAAGCCACTTGCACTGGATATGAGAGGCAGGGACTAGGACCTCAGTTACGCGTCGGTGGCGGGGGGCGCATCACTGATGCATTCAGTGAGTGTTGCTGTGTTCAGTACCTGGAGGCAAGGAGATGCCCGTTGGGGCCAAGTGAAGGATGAGAACTGCTTGATCCTTGAATCTCTAGTGGATTTTTCCAGGATGGTAGGTATCTCAGTAAGCGGGTATCTGGGGCGCTGTCTACTATAATAAGCAGGCCTCTTGTACCATGTGAGAGAAACTCATCAGGAACCCACTTACACAAAGCAGGATTGGTATTGGCTCACGTGATCTGCTTCAGGCACGGCTGTGTCCAGCCGCTCAGATGATGTCATCTCCTGCACATCTCCCGACTCACCTTCTGGTATGTGGGCGGGCTTTGTCCTCTGCCACACCAACCTGACACCTCTTAGGTCAAGACAGCAGCTCTTATTCAGTCATGGGGGTTCATACTGCTTGGACCCACTGCTGATTGCTGGTAGTGTCCCTCCATCTACAAGGCAACCTGCTGCGCTTCAGGGCCCGCTTGGGCGCCATCGTTGCCCCCTCCTCTCTTGTTGCCTGTATTGTCTTCCTCATTTTCTGTGTCTCTGGACACCATCGCCCTTTATGCCGTGTATCTAATTCTAGATACGCTATCTGTGTCAAGTAGGTCAGGATCCCTGACAGGCTAGAACTTCAGTTTTACACCCCTTGTCCCCTGCAAAGTATAAAAAACAGGCTACATGAGTGTTAATTGAGGGGTTTAGGGCATTAGGAAGGACTGGATTTAGAGGCCAGATCCCAGGATGTCTCATGGGCTAACAGAGTACAAAGGGAAGCCCAGTCTCCCTAGGCTTTCCCAACCTCAGGGCCCAGCTCTCTGCCCTTCTGGCTGTGTGCAAATTGCTTCACCCCCCCCCCCATCAGTGGTTTGTCATCTGTAAAATGGGAGGATTCACAAACACCTGGTGTGTATTGAGTGCCCTCTGGCCCCTTCCTGCCCATTGTGATCATTGCAGGGGGGGCAGGGGGGTGTTTGCAGAGGCAGGCAAGGGAGAGGCAGACCAATGAAGCCCCAGACATACCCTGGGGTCCCTGGCTGAGGAGCAGAATGGCCACGCCCGCTGACCTGGCCTCGCAGGCAGCCCTTGCTCTTTGCGCTTCTGCCTGGGCTCTCAGCGGATGTTGAGGCCTCTTTTGAAGACATGGCTAGAACTCCAGGGATGTCAGTCTTGGTGGCTTTGCCTGAAGCACTGTGTTTCCCTTTGTTGTTCATTGACTTGTGACTTGATCTCCCACAAGACACAGTCCTCTGCTGGTCACCCAGAGAACCAGGCTTGCTGATGCCCCCAAAACAGCCCCGGGGCCACACTGAGGGTCTGTGCCCTGTTTGGGGACAGGTTCTGTCCTGTGAACACCCATCACTTGGCTTTGTCCCTGGGAGTTATTTCTTCCTCCTCAGAAATATTTGGGGGTGATTAAAAGGAAATATTCTCTTAAGTGTAATGAAATGGGGTTTGGGGATTTTGGAATGATCGGCTGCAGCCTCAGGGGCTGATGCTGGTTGATTTGATAATGGGGTTGATAGGCAATGAGTATTGATCGCCTCTCCTTCTCCTCCTCCTTCTCCCAGGGAGGGGCTGACAGAGCAGGTGACTCAGCGAAGGGGAGATGGTTTGAAACCAGGAGAGAGCTGTCGAGAGAAGGCAGGAGGCTCTGAGTGCTTGTGGCCATGTGTGCATGAGCTTGGCCCCTGCCTCCCAGGCCGAGAGCCCTGCGGCAGCAGTTGGGCAGTGTGGATTTCTATCCCCCACCTCCCTTTCTTGGCTCACAACAAGAGAAAAAGTGAGTACTTCGGAGCTAGCCAAGAGCCTGTGTCTGTCACTTCCTAGCTCGCGGACCTTGTGCCATGGCTTCCCGTCTCTGTGACTCTGTTTCCTTGTCTGTGAAGCGGCTGAACTCTTTCTCTTGCTCTGTGAGAGCTAGAATTTTGCTGAATGGTGGTTGCGGCAGCTCTGGCTGCAAAAATGCTCTGAGTGTCTCATAAGAAGTCTCTGTTGTGGGTGGAGCCAGGAGCATAGTGCACAGGGTTGTGATGGAGCAGTGATGCATTTTGCCTTGGCCAGTGGGGGACCTGAATCACCTCACTTCTTTTTTTTTTCTTTCTTTCTTTTTTCCAGAACTGGGGATTGAACTCAGGCCCTTGTGCTTGCCAGGGAAGGGCTTATTCCACTGAGCCATCTCCCTGGCCCCGGTCTCCTCACTTCTGATAACATGCTGGAAAGAGGTGGGGACAGGAGAAAGTTTTATGTTTCAGTATACTGTGGGCAGAAAGGCAGGCAGTATAGAGACTGCTGAGATGGGGGTACACCTGTTGGCAAGGATGACCAGGAGAGAGGGACAGACAGAGAGCCGTGAGGATGCTGCAGAAGTGAGTTGTTGGACTGTTGTGTTGGCAGCTCCGTGACAGTGGCTGATGGGCCAGCTGCAGTGATCTTCCACAGTACCACCTCCTTTGGTGAGCACTGACTGTGTGCATGGCCTGGTGCCAAGTGGTAACGTAGCATCTCCTGGATCCCCACTTCTGTCATCATTTTACAAGCGAAGAAATTATGGACTCTCTGTCACATGTACAGGTGCCCCTAAATGTACAGCTTTCTGTGACGCTGGCCCTATCCCCCAACCAACATTGGGCTCAAAGCCTGGCAGGGCGCCGGCAGTCTTCCTGCCCTTGCCCCGCCGCCCACTTGGTGTGGCTCCCACTTCTCAGAGCTCAGATGAGTGTCTCCTTCACAGAAACCTTTCTGACACTCGATGGGTCTATCCATCCCTTCTCACAGTTCTCTGCCTAATTTAATTGGGCAGAGATGTCATGTAGATGTCACTTATTTCTTCGTGTTTCCAGCTAATTTTTTTGGTTGCTTCTGGGAATTCCCCAAGTGTTGGCTTCCGCTGGGCAGGGCCTGATGCCACAGCAACCACACTGGTTCCTCTGTCTTCCTTGCTCGGGGAAGGTGGAGGTGTAGGGGCATCTGCCCTGCTAGACCGAGTGCCCACTGCTTAGGTGGGGGACCACTGTGTACAGGGAGGGAAAAGGCCTGGAATGGAACTTGTAGGCTGCACTGAGAAAAATGCCTGAAGATGCAGTTCATAAAGATTAAAAGCAAATAAATGAGATAAGCCAGTTGGGGAAGGCTTCACATGTAATGTTTAAAAGTCTTACTTTTTAACTTTATTTTCAGACAGTTGTAGAAAAATTTACAAAAAGTTGTGAAGAGAAAATAAAGAATTCCTGATTTCTTGTCTGTTAACATCCAGCTCGCAGGACCCAGGATTTAGCTCAATCACAAGTGCCTGCTGGCAAGTGCAAGGTCCTGAGTTCAATTCCCAGTATCAAAAAAATAAAAAATAAAAAAAAGAAGCAGCAGCAAACATCCAGCTTAATCACAGAACCACAACAAGATGAGGAAGCAATGCATGCAGCCCTGTTATTACTCAGCTCTAGCTCACCCTTGTTGTTGTCCCTTCTGCGGGCTGAGGGTACCTTTCTAGGTCAAATGTTGCACTGGGCTGTTGCTGCTGTCTTGTTCCTTTTACCTGGGACCACTTCTTTCATTGCCTGTTTTGGGCGATTTGGTGCAAACTGACCATTTATTGTGTAGATGCCTGTCTGTCTGTGGGTGTGGAGTTTACTTGTGAGTGGGCTTAGGCACCACTGGAATGGAGGCTGAGTGCTTCTCAGCATCCTGTTCGGCCTAGCCCACAACGAGGGATGCTGTCACCTTTGACCCCTTGCCTAAGGAGATGTCTGCAGGACCCTCTATGGCAGTGCTGTGCTTCCCCTTTATCATCAGTAAGCGTCCTGTGGGGAGATGCTTGGAAACAGTGTGACGCTCTATTTCTCATCTTTCTTTTGCCCACTAATTTAAGCATCCATTGATGCCTCCTCCCTGAAAACAGTGACGGTTGTGGTGCTTGCCAAATGGCAAATTTCTGTTTCCACCATTACTTTTACACTTACTAGTTGAAGGGCTTTGTATCTTCCCCCAATTCTTTATGTATCCAACTATCAATTATTTATTCATATTACTATAGACTCATGGGCTTCTTTTCAGTACTGACAATCATACCTACAGGCTGTTTACCACTGAACTACATCTCCTTCCCATTTTATTATTATTGTTTTGGGACAGAGTCTTGCTAGGTTGCCCAGGCAGGACTGCAACTGCCAACCTCCTTTCTCTCCCCACCTTGGCTCTGTCTCTCTCTCTTTCTTACTCCCAGCCCCATTCTTCCTGAGTCTTCGCTGTCTTCACTCTGCACCCCCTTCGCTCTGGGCCTCCATGCCACCCCAAAGAGGCCACATTGTCCTGTAGTGTTTTTCTTCATTGGACTTGACCGAGCACATCCCCATGGGGTTGATTGACACTCTCCTCTATCCCTCGGGTAGCCTGGTAACTGATGATAGCCCTATAGGCTCGATTGGGAACTGGTTCAGTAGTTTTGGCAAGACCACATGGTATGTGACTGAATGCTCTCCCATCAGGGGAGGGCAGGGCAGGTGAAGTCTGGCTGCCTCCTCCTCTGTGATGTTGAGATTGATGGGTAGGTTGAAAGCTGCCACCCCAGTACATCTGCTGTCAGGTTGCCCAGCATCTTTCCGTGCACTGGGTTTTGTGCCCACTGGTACTTGCTGTCTAGGTCCGTTAATTCATTAGGAGCTGCTGAACATGGCTGTGCTGATGCTGTCTTTCCTCTCATCCTTAGCCGGGAGATTTGTGTACAGAGAAACCACCCCTCATCAATTATTTGCTTACCCTGAAGGGAAGTGTGTCCAAAAAAGGGAAGATAAACCCTTAATTCTTTCTCTTTATCTGCCAGTTTTCAAAATAAGCTGGTTCCCTGACATCTTTCAAGGTAGTCAATGAAAGTTTTTTAAAAAAATATCCTTCAAAAGCTGGGTGCAGTTGTGTATGCCTGTGATCCCAGCATTTGGGAAGCTGAGGCAGGAGGATTGTGAGTTTGAAACCAGCCTGCGCTATAGAGAGAGAATCTGTCAAAAACAACCCCAAAAAGCCCCACACAGTCATTAGAAGCACACAAAGAAGCTCATGGGTGCAGGTGTAATGGAACAGAGGTAAGCCAGCTCAGTTACTGCTCTAATTTTTGCGTAGTCCACCCTACCTCAGGCATGTGGGGGTTTCTGCTCCTGAAGTCAGCTCCTGAGCCCCCTGGGCTCTCCAGGTGGCCCTGGAGGACTCTGATGTCCTCCTTGCTTTCTGGGAGGACAAATTGTTCCAGGTTCACTGTGTACGTTTGGAGCCAAGGTAGTTAGACTGTAGTCCTGGTGGAGAATGAATGACTGGATGACTGTTCAGAACATCTGGAGCGGGAGGTGGGGGGGCTGCCTCTTCACTGGTCCTCAGGGGATGGGATGGTGGCACAGAGGGCAAAGCAGTGGCTTTGAAATTGGATCTTGTCTCCCTGGCCCTGTCACAGCCCTGCCACAAGGATCCATTTATTCATTTTTACTCCAACTTCTTCATTTAGAAAATACTCCAGCCCCTCACTCCAGCTGGCATTTTCTCGGGGAAGGTCTTCGAGGTCAGAGACACCTAGAAGAGATGTTCCTCAGTCCACTTTTGGATCCTGTTGCCCTTTGCTTTGTTGTTGACTTGGCGCAGGGGGCTTGTCACTGCTGTTTGCCTCTTAGCATCTTTGGGGGTGAGGAGTAACAAGAGAATTCACGAAGGGACCTCTTCTTCACCATCAAACCCAGACCAGAAAAATGACATAATATCTTTTACCAGAGCAACTTAAAAATTAATACAGGCCTCTGAGTGTCACCCCCGCCTCCATTGGAGCAGCCTGCATTCTACATTTGAGATTAAAACTCACATTTCATTTTTATATGCTGTGCTTAATCCAATAATGATTTCATGTTACAAACAGCAATAATATCTTTCAGCATAGTTAATCAGAATAGACTTAATGCTGTCACTATTTATTAACCTTTGTTGAAAGGCAAGAAGTTTCTCTCTAATCTGTGATTGTTGGTCTTGTCAGGCTCTATCAAGTGAAAAAACAGTTTTGGCATTCATTAAAACGGTGCGAGCCCTGCAATGACAACTGGAGCCGAATGGTATTTGGTGCATGAAATCTTTGTTGCGTTCTCTGGGATAACTGAGGAGGCCAGGGAGGCACACGGTGGGGACTCGCACCGCCAAAAGACCGGGTATTTTATCCTTGAGTTCCTCTTGGCTAAAGAAACTGTTCTTATGAACTGGGAAAGGGGGCCAAGGTGGGGGTGTGGGCAGAGGGTGGTACTGGGTCTCTTGGTGCTGCTTGCCAAAGACACTCATCATTAACTCAAGGCAATGGCTTTGTGCGGGGACTGCACATGCCTTTCTCATCAGTTCCCCAGCTCTGGTCCTCACAAATGGCCCCCTGACAGTCATTTGTCCCTTTTATTCTTTCTGGAACTGTCTTCTTCATTTGGAAAACATGGGTAGGTCCCCCCTAGCTCCAACACCTGTGTTGAGCTGGAGTCCAGCAAAGCCGAGTGACGGCCCTCAGATGTCAGGCTGGGCAAGTGCTCTCACTTGTCTGCACATTTGGCATGAGGGAGAACCTGCCTGGCTCCTAGAAGTTCCATAAGCCTTGATACCTTGAGACTGCCTTTCTAGCAAACTCCCAAGCGAGCAATGCTGCCAGGGCGGGGAGCACCTGGGTTTTGGGGTTTTCTGCACCATCTGGGGTGTCCTTCTGAGTCTAGAGGCCATTGATCTTGGCTGGTGGCCAGAAGGAAGGTGCTTTGTCTCAGGCTGTGGTGGTTCTTGGTGTCAGTGTGGGGCATTGCGGCTTCAGGCAGGCAAGAAATAGAGGTGGGAGGGTCCTTCCTCAGCACTTGGAAGGAACTCTTCAGCACCAGTGGGCACCTGGACACCCAGAGATCTCACTAAAGGGGGACTCTGATATGCTAGAACATGGGTGGGGCCTGAGATTCTGCATCCTTCGGACTCCCCACCCATGAGAGACCAAAGGACCACACCCCTGGTGGCAGAGACAGGGGTCGGGTGGTGAGGCTCCACCACATCAGTGCTCCTAGCCACATTTTGGTCCTTCCTGGACTCCAATTAGAGTTTGAGCCTTGCTGCACTGAGGAAATTCGCCTTTAGAAAAAGGAAACTTCATCCTGCAGCTGCCTCCAGTGGCTCCTGCAGCTCCAAAAGGAAGGTGTGCTCCCAGGGGCTTCTCTTCTTTTTTTTTTTTTTTTTGCCTCCAAGAACCCCTCAGACATGCTTCACAGGAAGTCCCTGTTGGGTCTTTATCTTCCAAAGGTGATTCAGAGAAAAATCTAATCTGGCCAGGAGGCCTAGGAGGGACAGCCCACTAAGCCAAAAAGTGCTTGCTTGGGTTTGGATGGGGTTAGCTGAGGTCGAGGCTGATGGACCTCTTCTCTCACAGGAAAGGTCGAGTAGTGTGGGGAGTTTTGCCCAAGTAAATGGGGAGGTGAGCAGGTGCTGTTAATTATTTAGGAAGAATTAAGCCGTCTGGGTGGGTGGGTTTTATGCTCTGTTTGGTAATAAAGGTTGCTGCAGAAAAGAATTTTAAAATTCAGTATTCTCATTTGCCTCATATTGCAAAGAAACCGAGCCTGGCTTTGACTGGTGGGAGCATCTGGAATTAATGAACCAGCTTCTTACAGTGCAGAAATCAATGTTTGCTACATTAATTGCGCAGTGCTGAAACCCCGCTTTTTATTTCTGACTTACAGAGCCCCGGCCTAAGAAAGCTCTCTTAAGCAGTGTTCTGGAGCTGCGCAGTTTCCTTAATCCACGTGGGCGTGGGGAAGGAATTGCTTCTGTCTCTCAGAGGTGGGACCTAGAGGGCCGAGGGGGAGACTTGGGACAGGTTGTGTGCTGCAAGGGGCCAGCAGGGACAGGTTCTGGCAACCCCAGAGCAGGAGTTAAGGGGCTCAATACCTGTTCAGTAGCCACACTCCTTTCACTTCCACATCCTGAGAGTGTCAGTTTGTCATTTCTTTAGGTTAAAATAGACCATGTTGAGGAAATTCATGTTTGCCTGGGCACATATCTCTTGGCTTTCTTTTTCCCCTGTGATAACCCCTTTGGAATGGGGACCCCTAGATCCACGGTGTCACTGGGCCACTGTATCCTTCAGTACTGGGACATTGCTCAGCTTCATCTGCTCACACTGACTAAGTAGCATCTCTGAGCCATGCTTGACACTTCAGGCACTGGCTCAAGGAGGCAACACGGAGGAGTGGGTCGGAGCTCACTGAGAAGGGAGGGAAGTAAGGGTGTCCTAGGTGGGACAACATGAACAAGTGTACAAAGCGTAGAAGTCCTTGCTTGGAGGCCTGAAGCTCCTGCTGGCTGGAGTCGTGGTGGGCAGCTTGGAACATGGGTGGGCAGAGCTTGAGCAGGGGAGGAGCTGGGGAGGAGCCTTCAGATCCTTCCAGTAGGAGGTGGGCATGCCTAAGGGGGATGAGCTGACTGGCGAGAATTGTCCTTTTTACTTACATGTTAACTTTCTTGCTTGTAGTATGCGCTGAGCTTTGACAAAAATCAGATTATGGAACCATCACAACACTCCCCCAAGCTTCCTGTGCTGTTCCTTTAGCATTAAACTCTTTTTCCCACCTCCCTCACACCTGCCACCACTGATCTGGTCTCTGTCTCTATAGCTTTGATTCTTTCAGGGGCACTATAAAGGTAATAGTGAAGATGTCATCTTTTGAATCTTCTTTTGCTAAGCATGGTACGCTTGAGTTTCATTCATGCTGTTGCGTGTATCCTCAGTTTGTTCCTTTTTATTGCTGAATAACATTCCATTGTGTGGTTTATTCATTCCCCTGTTAAGTAGTATTGGAATTGTTTACAGTTTCTGACGGTTATGATTAGAGGCTGTGAACAGTTGTGTGCAGGCTGTATGTGGCCACTGGCTTTATCTCTTGAGGGTAAATACCTAGGAGTGGGATTGCTGGGTGATTTGATCAGTAGATATTTCATCTTTTAAGAAGCAGCCTGACCTTTTTTTCTAAAGTAGCTGTAGAATCTTGCACTTCTACCAGCATTTGAGAGTTCCAGTTGCTTCACATGCTCACCAGCACTTGCTGTTATCAAGTGGCTTTTTTCTTTCTCAATTGTAGCTACTTAGTAGCATCTTATTTAATTTGCATTTCCTTGATGGCTAATGATGTTAATCGTTTTGCCTACTTAACTTGCTACCCATACATTTGTTTTGGTGATATATTTGTTTTAATATTTTCCCCATTTTTAAATTGGATTGTTTGCTTTCCTATTGTTGAGTAGTGAGCACATGCTGAAGATAAGTCCTCTGTCGGATAAGTGATTTGTAAAGATTGTCTGCCAGCTGTTGGCTTGTCTTTCCATTTTCTTGAAGTGTATGGTTTTAATGAAGGTCCCTGCTACTATGAGTGTCTCTCACTCTGACACCTGTTCCCCGCTTGCCACAATCGAGCCACACTTGCCTTTTTTTCAGTTCCACAAAGAAATGTGAGTCTTTCCTTCTCTAGAATCTTGCATGTGCTGGGCCTTCTGTCCAGAACCCTCTTCACCTTGGGAAGAAATCTTTGCCTGCTTCCAAATCCCAAAGACGTTCTCCTGTATTTTCTCTTAGAAGCTTTATTGTCTTACCTTGCTATTTTCGTCCTCAGACTGCCTCAGTTTAGTATTTTGTGAATGTGAGAAAGGGTTTGGGGAACATTTTTATTTTCTTTAATACGGTTATCCAGTTGTTCCTACTGTATTTGTTAAAGACTTTTCTTTCCCGTAAGATTGCTTCAGTTTCTTTATTCATAACTCAGCTGAGCATCTATGTATCTTTTTGTTCTTTTTTATTGATCACTATGTCCGTCCCTACAACACTACCATGTTATGCTGATTACTAGCCTCACAGTAGATTTTGGAATTAGATAAAATCCTCCAACCATCTTCTTCTGTTTCAAGATTTGATAATCTCTGTTCTTTTAATTTCCATATACATTTTAAAATTGGCTTTTTAATTTCCACAACAAAGAAACCTCCTAGGATTTGAGTAAAGATTGCACTGAATCTGTGAATCACTCTGGAGAGAGTAAAATTTCCCACTAACATTGAGTCTTCCAGTCCATGGACATGGTATTCCTCCAGTTCCTCCCTTTTCTTGCTTTTCTGTCTCTTTCAGTTGTCAGCCTGAATGTCATCTCCTCAAGGAGGTCTTTGTTGCCCCCTGATTAGATGCTGTAGCTCCTGTTATGCCCTCTGATGCCACATCCCTTCTTCCTTGGCATTAGTCAGAATAGTAATAGTGATTTGTGTGATTATCTGTTCTGTGTTTGTCTTCCCCACTGGACCATACATTCCACAGGCTCAAGGCCCATATCTGCCCCGTCTACAGACTGGCGTGCAGTAAGCTTTTAGTAAGGATTTATAAGCACAGGAGTGAATGCCCTCTGTGTTTGGGTCACATACCCCTAGGTCACTGACTGTTGCCATTTATAGTTCAATGCTCATTTTGTCTCTGTTTTTAGAGGGAGAAACTAAGGCCACATCCTCCATCCCCTTTCTTGGCTTCTGCTAATGCTTAGTTCTGCTGACACACGTTATACAGTGAGTGCTCCTCTTCATTTGACAGGTAGATGTGTGTAATTATGATTTAAAAAAAAAAAAACAAAATCATACATCTACAGAGAATTTTTAGGTAATGATTATAATACAGACATTTAATTTATTTTGGGAGGAAAAAAAAAAAGGTGTTGCTTTCACAGCACCAGTCAGGGCATTATAAAAACCAGTGGCAGAATCTTGATTGAATTAGACTGTGCTCATAATTAGGAAATGCCAAGGCCTGCAGATTGTCAACAAGTGGTGAGGGCAAAGTGATGGAATTAACAGAGTCTCTCTCTCTCTCTCTCTCTCTCTCTCTCTCTCTCTCTCTCTCTCTCTCTCCCCCTCTCCCTCTCCTCTCCTCTCCCTCTCCCTCTCCTCTCCTCTCCTCTCCTCTCCTCTCCTCTCCTCTCCTATCTCCTTTGAAGGGTTGGCATTTTAGGGGTGTTATGTTGTTAACTAATTGGTTTGTAGACACTAGTTAGATGTATCGATTTCATTCTACAATTTTATCCTAAATCAATATATAGGCTCTGGAATTAATTAAATCCCCAGGGTAAGCGTTTCTAAGGAAGAATTTAGGAAGACCTCTCTGAGAAAGCCTGAGATTATCTGGACAAGTTGCCCAGCTGTGCTATAGGATGTTGGGATTCAGAGCAAAATAAAAGAGAGAAGAAGCTCAATAACATGAAGTCCTTTGCAGGAATCCTGAAGAAGAAGCCAGAGAGTGTGTTTACTCCACACTGGATCTCTAGATTAATACAAAGAAAACAAAAACTCAGCTGGACCTCCTTGGGGGCTTGCATGAAAAGCAGTGGGAAAATCTGACTTTATTACAAGCTGAGATCGTGACTTCCTCCTACTGTAATAGTTTGCATTTCATTCAATGCTTTCATTTCTTTTGCACAACAGCTTGGTAAAGCAAGGACAAATATGATCGTTATTGTTATTCCCATATTACGGCTCGGCAAACTGAGGCCTAGAGAACTTAAAAGACTGGCATACAGTTAGCTACAGCTAGCAAGGGGAGGATTTAATGAAGTGTAGGTCTTTAGACAATTGACACCAGGTCCAGTTCTGTACACTTTGTCAGTGCATCAGTCCTAGTTAAGGTTTTTTCTTAGAGGTATAGGATCCAGTGGCAGGGGAAGGATTAGGGTGGCATTTGTGTTTTTTTTTTTTTTTTTTTGCGGAACCGGGGATTGAACTAGGGCCTTGCGCTTGCCAGGGAAGTGCTTTATTCCACTGAGCCATCCCCGGCCTCCGCATTTGTGGTTTTGGAGAATATTGTGATATTGATAATTACAGTAGCGAATACCACTCGTTTAGCAATGTTTCGGCCATTGTAGGTTGTGTTATGCTTCAGTAATGAAAGACCCAGGATTTCAGTTGCTTAACACCACAAAGGCATATTTCTTACTCACCTGAACTGTCCCCTGGCTACATGTCTGTAAAGCATGGGCAGTGTTCTTCGTTCATTGTGGTTACTTGGAGACCCAGGCTAATGGAATAACCACCAACTCTTAATGTGTCATCCACCATGCTTCAAGTATGGGGACCTCCTCATAGACTTGCACTGACAATAAAATGCTCCACCCTGGGGGTGACACACCCTTACGCTTTCAATTCCTGGTCCAGAGTTAGTCACATGGGCCCACTCAGCCAGGAGGACCCAAGAAGTGCATGAAAGACTGTTTGGCAAAAGCATCAGTGACGGCCATAAGCACCAAGAAAATAGGTCCTCTGATTCTAGCATACCTGTAAGGTATCGAAGAGAGCTAACATTATTGATTATTTACCATGTGCCATGTGTCTGGAAGAGCACATTTAACTGAACAATAAGTGCATCAAGTAGATACTTTAATTATTTCCATTTTACAGATGAGGAAACAGGCTCACAGAAGTAAAGTTACTTGCCCAAAGTGATGAAGCTAGTAAGTGGTAGAGCCAGTATTTAAACATGCACCATTTTGACCTAAGAGCCCATATTATAATAATCCCATTAACAGAGGAGAAATCTGAGGCTCAGAGAAGCAAACCAACATGCGGAGGTCACAGTTAGGAGTCAGGAAGCTCCGCCCTTACCTTACGTCCCCTGTGGGCAGTTGGGAGGCTTCCCATTGGGGTTTCTGTGGGTGATGGTCACCCCTCCCTCCTCTCTATGTGAGGCCAGTCCTAACCTTTGGCCTTCTCCATCCCGAAGCAGGCACTGTGCTAGCACTGGCTTATCCAAGTCAGCTTGCATGGGAGCCAAATGGTAGATTCCCAGGCCTTTCCAGACCGTTGTTAAGCACAGACATTATTAAAAATTAAATTGCAAAAACTTGCGATGGTTAAATACAGTAATCCCCGTTATCCTCAGGGAATGCACTCCACAGCCCAGAGTGGATCCCCAAAACCTCGTATTAAACCCTGTGTACACTGTTTTTCCCTGTGTGTACACGTGTGATAAAATTTAATTTATAAATTAGGGGAAGTAAGAGATTAACAACCACCATAATAAAGTAGAACACTTTTGCAGTTGTCCTAGCAATGATCAGTATAAAGTTGTGAGAATACTGTCTCTGTCTCTCAGAGTATCTTATGTCCTGTCCTCCTCCTCCTCCTCCTCCTCCTCCTCGTGACCATAGGAAACCATATGGTACTACCTGCTTAATGTGAATGGTGACATGGGCAGTGTGGTGTACTGTTGGGCTACTACCTCCAGGTTAGCTGAGTGTCAGCGCTACACTTCTGTGACAGCTGATGAGATCACTGAGGTGGCTCCTGAATGACTAGTGTGTAAGGACCCTGGAAAAAGACATGACTTGCTTTGTGGTTGGGACAGAGCTACTCAGAATACAGCGCAGTTTAAAACTTCTGAAAAGTTTATTTCTGGAATTTTCATTTAATAGTTTTGGACTGTAGTTGATTACAGTTAACTCAGACCACAGAGGGCTAACATAGGTAAGAGGAGGCTTACTGGAGGTAGTTTTTACATTATGGTCTCTGTTGTTAGTGCCCATCCCTACCATGGCTGTACGAAAGCAGCCTTAGACAATACCTGAAGAAATGAGCGTGGCTGAGTTCCAATAAAACTTTATTTACAAAATAGACTAAAATAAATTTGCCAACCCCATCTATGGTATCCCTTTGAACAGTAGCCGTGACAGGTTGGGTGGGCCTGTTGAGTAACCTTCCAACCCCTAAAATTCTTCTACCAATTTTAGCTGTTCTTGTGGAGCTGATATGAAGCAAAAATGTTGACATGAGTATTGATAGCCTGGAAGTTTGTTGAAAGGGAGGGTCTTTTCATCTTACCCTAAGCCTGACTCTAACCCTGTCTTGGCATGGTACCTAACCCTTAGGCCTCATTTAACAAATATTTGTTGGGTGAACAAATCAGTAAAATAAATAACATTTACCGCTTTTGAAAAGGCTTTATTAGGGCTGGCAAGATAGCTCAGCAGACCAAAGTGCCTGCTTAGGCAAGCTTAGGCAAGTGCAGGGACCACAGTTCGAGCCCTGGCACCACATGCTGCACCAGCCCCATCCCCAGGGTGTGCTGAGCCAGCCAGAGTTCTGGTGTAGTGGCACATGCCTGTAATTCCAGCAATGGAGAGGCTGAAAGCAGAAGGATCACTGTGAATCCAAGCTGCGTAGTGAGACCCTGTAACAACTAAATACATTAAAAAAAAAAAAAAACAACAAACTTTATTATGGAGAATCTCAAAGGTACACAGAAACAAACAGAGTGGAGAATCCATGCCCAAGGGCCGGCTCCAACACTGTACTGACACAGCTTATGGGCCTGTGTTTGGCACAGTATTAGGACAGTGACTCTGTCATCCTGTACATGCCAGTGTGCCCTGGTGCTATGCGCAGGTGAGGGCACACAGTAGGTGCTCAGTGAGTATGGGGGGAAAATGAAAGAATGGATGAATGACAAGCTGATGCATGTAGATGTGATTTGCAAGACTTCTAGAGCCTATTGCATGGATTTGGGGAAAAAGGATTAAATTAGGTCTCCTTCCTGTTTAAAACACAGTGTTAGACGTCAGAAGTCCTGAGAACCTGCCTAAACGTGTTGGTTCCCAGGCTCTGCCCCCAGGAAGAGGTTGCTGAGATGATGCTGGGCAAGCCTGGTAGGGTCCTGCAGATGAAGCAAGATCCAGTTGCCTGAGGTTAGGAAGGACTCTTGTGGGCCTGTACTCTCTGTTGTTTTCTCTCCAGAGTCCTCTTGAGTATGAAAGAGAATGACCACACCACACTCAAAAGACCTGGTCTAATTCAAGTTCTTTCTTCCCTCTTTCCTTCCCACCGTGAATCAAACTCGGGACCTTGTGCTCTCCAGGCAGGCACTGTGCCGCTAAGCCAGATCCCTGGCCCCTCAAACCCTTTGAAGTCACTAGGATACTAGAATGAGTTTAGAGAAAATATGTCAGGTCTGCTCTGATTTGCAATTTGAGGTAAATGTGGGAAACGTGTGTTTGCTTCCTACAAGAGGATTATGTTGCCTTGCAAGTTGGATCGTTGTCACTTTTGATTTTAGAACACTTACTTGTGCCTCCGGTAATGAATAAAAACCAAACCACACTGAGACCAGCCCAGGAGGTCCTGCTTTTGCAGAGCCCAAAGTATTCTTGGTTCTACTGAATTCCTATTTCTGGATTCCTGCCCATTATACACCAGACATTTAAGGACTCTGTACTGGTCTCTATCAACAATGGCAGTTTATTTCCAACATAAACTAACCTTTTACAAATTATTATTTTAAAAAATCTAACTTGGTGCCTTATATTTTGGAATGAACTGCTCTTTGCAATATTGATTTGATGTGTAATGCTAGACCTTGCTCTGATAACCTTTATCCATCACCCATTTGTCCTCAACCAGGGTAGCAGTGAATTCAGTCAAATTTTAGATTCATTAAACATGATCACAGAGCTTACAATGGGAGGCGGGTGATGAAATAAACAGATTTCCTATGAGTAGCATCTTGCTTTACTTTATCTGCAAATTAACCTGATAAGGGAGGCAGGTTTACAGGTCATTTTCCAATTCACTAATGACCATGTTAGTTGTCAGCCACAGGTGCCTTTATGGGACAAGTGATGTCCTCATAGATGCAAACCTGGCACTGTTTGAATGGAGCGACCTTTGGAACCAAGTCTTCACCTTCCCAAGTACTTAGCCTTCCCCAGACTGGTCAAGAAACCCTCCTACAGATCACTAAAACCCAGACACTATTCTTAGTGCCATCTGTACCTCAGAAATGAAGCGCTCCTAGCAGGGTGAGTCCCATTTCCATAGCTAATATCGAAACCCCGTCCTGGGTCCCGCATGCATCCCCCCTGCTGGAGTTTCTGATTCGACTAGCTGAGTGCTCTGTGGTCTAAATATAGCCATTTAAAAAGAAGATTACAGGCCCAACCACTTGGGACTGCTAAAAAGCCTTTCACTCTAACTCTTGAAAGCCCGATGCCTTTAATCCTTAACTTTAATTTAAAATAAAGAAATCTTCTCAACTCATATTCCATCTCCACACTCTCCACTGGCCTTGGTCTACCACGACACATCTTTTAATTTGCCCCCACCCCACCTTTCATGATGGAAGAATAAGAGTCTTTATAAGTAGCTTCTGGAACAACGATGGGCTAAGCTGTTTTAATTTCTTGCAAGGATGTTTTTATAGAAGAAAATCAAGTCAACACTCGAGAGTATACACAGCCCTTTACAGAGAAGGGGAGAATTAATCAGGCCAGAAAGTTCGGAATATAAAAGGGGAGGGGTGGGTGGAAGGATGTTTCATCAAACCCGCTGCTCTGGGAGCCGCAGAGATGAAAGGATTTCCCTCTCCCAGCGCCTTAAATATTGGCAGGCAGCGGGTCAAGATGTTTTCTTTTGTTGTTATGGAAAGCCATACAGATAATTAATGCTGTTGAAAGAAGATTGTTCTGTTGGCGTCTGCAAGGCTGGCCCCCTAGTCTGGGATCTTCTGGGAAGAAACTAGTCAGGGAAAAAAGTTATGCACCCAGGGAGATCCTGCCAATTTACACGAGCAATAAATAACATCCAGAGAGCAAACAGCCGTGGGCCAGTGCCTTGTGGCTGCAGATATTTGATATGTGGACACAAGTCTGTGCGTGCAGTGAACTTTAAAGGGAGCAGGGGACCCACAGCCTTGCTCCGCCCCGCCCCGCCCTGTCGCAGGGCACTGCTTTTGAACAAGAATTACTAAAGGAAGTTGTAACAGAAGCCCGGGAAGGTTATGCATTTGCTTTGATATCTGCAGTTCTTATTTCTTCCTCGATAGACAGCCCTTGCTCTCACTTAATGGGCAAGAAATGTTTGATCCCATCGTTAGATAGCACGTGTAGCCATGGGGTCTGGGAGCCCAGGCAGGCCTGTTGGGCCCTGGGGAGTCATCTGTGCCTTTGACCAATCCCATCCTGAAGGAATAAGAATGCACCAAGATGTGGCAAACCCCAAGGTGTATCATAGAACCCTTGCTGCCTGCATGCCAGGTCCCTTGTATGTCCTGGACATGGGTCACTTAGGCCCACAGGAGAGAGTCCAGTTGGTGCCCCTGTACCAGTTAGAGAATTCACACAGCTAACAAATGCACACCTGGGATTTGAACCCATGCAATCTGGCTCCAGTGGTGTCACTTTTGTAAAAATAATTGAGGTGAAATTCACATGACATTAAGTTGACTATTTTGTAAGTGACCAATCTAGTGACATTTAGTAATGTTTCCGGTTTTGTGCAGTCATCATCTCCAGCTAAAACACACTCATTTCCTGCTCATTAAATTTCCTTTCCAAAAGGAAGCCTAATGCCCATTAGCAATTGCCCTGTGTAGGCCACAACCTCCCTCAAAGCACCAGTCTGTGCCCTGTCTTGGTGGCCTTACCTGTTCTAGACATTGCCTGTAAACAGAATCATCCAGCACTTGACCTTTGGGATCTGGCATCCTTTACCTAGCAGCTATCAAGGCCCATGAATGCAGTAGTGTATGTCAGTGCCTTATTCCCTTTCATGGCAGATTAACATTCCATTGCATAAATGTTTCGTACTGTATCCATCCACCTGATGCTATAGCCTGTGGGTTGTTTCCTCCTCCCTCTGGCCGTTAGTTGCAAAGAGTGCTGCTGTGGACGTGCAGGTACAAGCACTGGGCTGAGCACCTGTTTTCAATGCCTTGAGGTATACATCTAACTGTGGAAGTGGTCTGTTGTGTGACAATTTTGTCTTAACTTTTTGAGGAACCACCAGACTGTTGAGGGCTGACAGTCGAAACTAATGCACTCTACTGTAGCAACCCCCCCCCCCCCCGGGTCCCTTCATGTTGTGCTGGGTTGGCTTGGAAGGAAGCTACTGTGGCTGCATCTTACAGGCATTTCTGGCTTTTTTCTTGAGTGTGTGGAAAATCCATTCATTCAACATATTTTGAGGGTGGGGTGTGGTGGTGCGTGCCTACAATCCCAGCACTCGGGAGGCTGAGCCAGCCTGGTTACAAAGTGAGTTCCAGGCCAGCCTGAACCTCATAGTGAAACCTTTCTGTCTCAAACAAAAAGAAAACCAACAACAACAAAAACACAACATATTTTAAGCACTAGCTTTGTAACAGATGTTGTACCAGATGCTGGGGGTAGGGTACATTGTTGAACACATTCATTGTCCCTGCATTTAGACCTCACTATTTAGTGGGGGAAGGGACACATGAAACAGAAACTGCAAACTAAAATTCCTAGCATTGCCCAGCGGCTAGAATTAATGAGTGAGGCAGCAGAAGTGAGGCTACATGGTGTGGTGGAGACTGCAGCTAAGGAGGGAAGGCACACCTGGGTGAAAGGCTCTGATTGATAATTGTTGGGTGGGAATGCAAGCACGGTGTGGGCAGATCTTCCTTTTTTTTTTTTTTTTTCTTAAGAAATTTGAAATTTGGGTCTTTTTATACAAATCTCTTGATATTTAAGATCAAGTAATTGACTAGATTTGTACCAGTGGTCCTATAAAATCATAATGGAACTTAAAATTTTCCATTGCCAATTGTTTTTTTTTTTTTTTTTTTTTTTTTTAAACTATACTGTTTCTGTTTAAATATGTGTAGAGGGCCCAGCGTTTAGTTCAGTGGTGCAGCACCTGCCTGGCAAGAGTGAGGTGCTGAGTTTGATTCCTGCTACCCCCTCAAATAAATAAATCAATACATATGTGTATTTACACAAATTTTTGCCATTGTGTTATGATTGCTTGCAGTACTCACAACAATAACATGCTGTAATGTTTGTGGCCTAGGAGCCATAGGCTATACATATAGACTGCTATGTAGCAGGCGTCTAGGTTTGTGTGAGTGCATTATGGTATTTGCTCAAAATCACCCATCTATGCATTTCCCAAAATATATCCCGGTTATCAAGTGATGCGTGAATCTGTGTATGTGTGAGGGAGAGAATTCTTATGGAATCAGCGCCTGTAATAGGGAAGCTGAAAAATCCCAGAATCTGAGCAGGAGTGCTGCATCCCTAGGAGGCCTGGTCTGAAAACCACCATGCTTGAGACTTAGGAAGAGCTAGTGTTTCACTTCAAGCCCAAAGAGAGAAAGGGACCCCGCTGTCCCTGCTCTTATGGGGGAAGGGTCACACTTTTTGTTCAGCTCTGGCCTTCACCTGATGGGAAGAGGCCCACCAATGTTAGGAAAGACCCTCTGCCCTGTTACATCTGCCTATTCAAATGTTGATCTCATTCAGGACCATATGGAGACAAATACAGAATGTGTTGCCAGACTCCTGGGCATCTTGACCCAGTCAGGTTGACACATAAAGTTAAACATCACAAGTCCAGCTGTTGTCAACTTAGCACCCATTGGCTTCTATTAAATTATGCTTGATATCAAGTAAGGGCAATCACAAGGTCTTTATCCTGCCTAACACAATACAACCCCGTGTACAGTGGAACATACACAACCCCTCCCCAGAAAGGAAGGGAAGTCCCTGAGTGATGGCAACTCTTCCTTAATATTCTATAATTTAAGTGCCTTAGTGTAAATCAGCAATACATAGATATCATAATATAAGTCAGTGCATCTTGTATTACCTAATAAGGGAACAAGAGGAAAGGAAACAAAGATATTTGCTTTATAGTATCAATATATGCATACACAAACATTTATAACAAAATAGGAGGTACCCATAGCAGTTGTCATCCTTGGTTCTCTAACTGACTGCATGGTTGAGATGGCGTTTTTTTAGTTATTTTCTTCTAATCCCCATTTGATAGTCCCTCTTCTCTTCCTCTGTCAAGAACTCACCCCAAGTCCACAGGGGCATCCAGGAGAGAGAAGGAAGGGGAGCAGGAATGAGGATCATGAGCATTGGGCCACTTTTTCATGGGAATGGCTTATGCCGTAAGGCCTGCTGTGGCCTGATCCCATGTAGATCAGACCATTTCTCAATGCTGATGGCCATGCCTGGCTTTATGGCTTATGGGTTGGATGACAACCAGTTTGTGATTTGTGGCCCAGGTCACACAGTAACTTGGTGGTCCATGGTCAAGTGTTCGGACCCTCCTGAGCCTCAAAAGCAGGCCAGGAGCTGCCTCAGGATGGTGGGACCTTGCTCCAGAATGCTAAGGGCCTGTGGTGCCTATGAGGGCTCATCAGACTCTCCCAACAGTCTCCCAGTCTGCCACTACCACCTCAAGCACCATAGGGTCTGCTAGAATAGATGGCCTGAGTGACACAGCATGGAGCCTGCTCCTATCCTAGGCTCATTCAAAACTAGCAGCTTTTTGGGTCACTTAGGACATGGAGTAGGGTGATACACCTGAAGGAAGAATGTGTTGCCTGCAAAGTCTAAAGAAACACCCCAGGCATCATGCCTTCTTGGTTGCAGGAAAGACCAGATACAACAATTCACCATTCACCCTGGGGTGTTGCCCACCCTCTGACCTGAAAACACCCCATCAGCAAGTCCAGAGTAGCTACTTCTTGCTCAATAGGTCCTGTCAGCATAGTGTCATCAGTGAAAGGAGTAGAGTGATAGCTTGTGGAGTGGAAAGATGGTCAAGATCTGTAAATTGCAGCTAGGCATGGTGGCACATGCTTGAAATCTCAGCACTCAGGAGGCTTAGGCAGGAAGACGGTGAATTTGAGAACAGCATGGGCTTCATACTGAGTTCAAGGAGAGCCTGGAATTACATTGTGAGACCCTGTCTCCCCCTTCACGCCCCCAAAAGAAGACCTAAATTATGGTATAGCCCTGGAGAGTTGATAGACTACTAAGGAAAAAGTGAAGGTGTATTGCAGGCATTGCCACACTGTGGGCCTTGTGGGCAGGGATGGAGACAAAGGCATCTGCCAGATCAGTAGCTGCACACCAGGTACCAGGGGATGTTATTCTGCTCAAGCAGCGAAACCACAGCTGGTATAGCAGCTGCAATCAGAGTCATCACCTGGTTAAACCTACGATAATCCATTGTCATTCTCTGAGATCCATATGTCTTCTGCATGGGCCATCTAAGTGAATTGAGTATGGTGTAGTAAGAAAGATTCCCAGTCCTGGGCTCTTCTGTCCCTGATGATGGCTATGAGCTCAGCAGCCCATCAGCATTGCTTCTGGCTTAGTTTCCTAGGTAGAGGCCAACCTGGTCACTTTAGGCCCTTTCCCTCCATGGCCCTTACTCCACAGGTCAGAGAATCGATGCTGGGATGCTGCCAGCTACGGAGTCTTTCTGTTCCAATTACACATTCTGGACTGGGAAATCACCCAGTCCACTGTGAGATGAACCTGAGCAAAAACTCCACTGAACTGTATAAACCCTGGCTCTCACTAGAGGCTCCCATGGACACTTGGGGGCTCCTGGAGCCAGTGTCAGTTCAGAACCAGTGTTCAGTGTTGTCACAGAATTCTGATTATATCCATTTTCCTGGTGCACAGTCGTTCTAAGAAAAGGCATAGGTCCCTTTGGGGAAGTTGGGGAGAAAGACTAAACTTTTGGCAGTATCCGGTGTGTGATTCAGGAGGTTCTAGGACTATAAACTGGCTCAAGTTTGTAAATGGATTGAAGGACTGTGACTTATTTTAATGACGTAGTTAGACTTCACTTGATCTGGAAGTTTCCTACATAGGCTTCCTCTCTGTTTTACTTCTGGGAACACCACGATCAGTTAGCCAACGCGATGGGCCTGGGAGAGCCTGACCATTCTGTGCTATTTTGGCTCTGCTGCCCATCCCGTGACTGTGTCCACCTTGCCTTTGGTGGTGGAGGGTCGACAGTTGGTCGTCCCACCCTGTGCTCCAGGTACAGCTCTGTGTTAGGTCTCCCCATTCAGTGCATCCGCCCCACCCACAGAGAAGCGTGATCCCGAGTGCCTCGAGGCAGCCAAGGGCGCTCTCGAATTTGTTTTCCACAAGTGGATGAATGCTGTGCCTTCTGGATCCTCCCAGTGTGAGTGCATAGGTCTTAAAGAACAAATCCATGCAGACACCCTCATCTGCTCAGATGTTTGAATCCCTTCTGGATTAAACCTCGAGAGGACAGGGCTTTCCAGTCCACTAACTGTGGGTCACTTTGGGTTCCTGCGTCAGCCAGCCAAGCAAACTCTCAAAAGACCTTTTAACCCCTCCACGCTGAACATTAAATGCAAAGTCTCTGCTTAGGGATTCCATACCCCAAATCGAGCCTGTTCCAACTTTATACTCCTTTCACTCTATCCCACATTTTTGTATCCACTCCCCTGAATATTCCCAGGATTTCTGTCTGTATGAATTTGAAAACTCAAGCAGTTCTTTCAAATAACATGCCTCCTCCTGGTTCACACTTTGTACCTTATTATTACCGGCCTGCTGGGACTTGGGTCTAGGTATACAGGTGTAAAAGCAAGGGGTAGGGTGGACCCTGAGGACACTGAGCATTTTATTGCTTGGCAGGCAGCTCCCTCAGGGGCCAAATGGTTTCTTCAGGAAACACAGTGGATGTTCTCAGTAAAGGGTAGAGAGGCTACTCTCACAGGGACTCAGGGAACTCTAGGAAAGAAGACTGGTCAGAACCTGGGGTGCAGTGTGTCCAGCTTCAGTGCTTTCCCACAGGTCCCCACCTTCACAGTCCTGTTCTGGGTCAATGCCCGCACTCTTAACAACAGATACCCTATAAGGCTAGCAGAGATTCGGGGTTCAATTCACAACACTTGTCCTGTGGCCATGGGAGAAAAGGATCTCTTTTGGGGCACAAATGGAAGCTTTCAGGTTGTTTATGTGGCGCTTGAGTGGGAGGTCCAAATCATCGAGATTGTCCTTTGCGTATTCTGTCCGGAAGCCTTAGGAGCTGCCAGTCCATCTCACTGTATTCGTCAGTTTGCCCAAACCATTCCAAAGTAACGTATTCACAGTCACCCAGATCCCTGCTCCTTACACGTGGTGGGCTAGTAGGATCTACAGGAGGTGTTGTGTGCGTCTCTATTGCCAGATCATACCACAGTGCTTGTATTCTCGTTAGTGCAAACAGAGTCGTTAGTATCTCTAAATCTAACCATATTAAAGTGACAACAACCCCAGCAACCTTCAGAGCAGTTCGTGAAAGGCCATCCTTAAACCACTCCTGTGAACCCACTACTTGGGAGGCTGAGGCAGGAGGATTGCTGTGAGTTTGAGGCCTACCCTACACAGTGAGTTCAAGGCCAGCCTGGAATACGTAGTGAGACCCTGAGAGAAATGGTGGTGCATGGCACTCCCGCTGGCGTCCTCTGCTGACAGTACTGTTACTATGTTCTCATTGGTCTGAAGTCAGTTTGAGAAGGTAGCGGGGAGCTGGGAGGGAAGAGTTCGAAACATTCCTGGCAGCTGTCTCGGGTGATGGAGTTTTTTAAAAAAATTTATTATAGAAAGCGTTCAGCATCTACAGAAATAAAATAAATCCCTTTGTACTAAGCACCTGACACCAACTCTTATCAACATCCTACAGTTGTTTATCCAACTGCTCCCTCCACTTTCTTTCTTCCTAAAATATTTAGAAAAAAATCTCAGAGACCTTGTTTCATCATAGGTGCAGGTGGGATTTTTGAGTAATCGTTTTTTTTTTGTTTTTGTTTTTGTTTTTTTTTTGATGGAACTGGGGATAGAGCTCAGGTCCTTGTGCTTGCCAGGGAAACACTTATTCTACTGAGCCATCTCCCCGGCCCCTAATCATTGTTTTTGACTCATCTGGGTTACGTAGTTTGTATTCCAGGATTTGTATTACTATTATTTTTGCTTGTCTGTTTGTTTGACTGTTAAAATCACTGTACTTTTAAGGTTCCCAAGCTTTAGACACTTGTGTTTCTTTATCGGTAAAACGAGTACCTGCAGAAGCCCTCTCTGAGCTCATTTCTGTAAAATGCTCAGGACAGGGTCTGCCACCACATGCTTTCATTGTTTTTTTCAGTGCGGTATACTTTTTAAAGTGCAGATCCTGCCCCTCAAGTCCCTGGGACCAGGTCTTGCCAAGAGGGAGCTTGGAGTTTCTGGATTCCAGATGGAGAGCTTTCCAGAGCCTGTGTGCCAGCTCAGACTTCCATCCCCTCTTGCCCCCTCACCCTGGTGACTTCGTACTGTGTGACAGAGTCCACAGGACTTGGGTGAAGCCCCGCGTGTGCACCCAGGCCCGCAGACCCTGGGGAGAAACCCAACGTCTCTGAGCCTCAGCTTCCACCTTTGGAAGGGTTGTCCAAGCATCTACCAGGTACAGTGAGCTAAGGCAAATAAGGTGCAGTGCAGTGCTCAACATACAGCAAGTGCCCAGTAAGTGTTCACTGGTGACTTTTCTCCAGAATTTGCTTAGAAATGAGCACAAGAAAGAGGTATTGAGCCATCACCCCCATGCCTCTTATGGAGGCCACAGGACAGTAGAACAAGCTCTGGCTGTCACAGGTCGCTTGGGTCCAGCCCTGCTGTGGGGCCTTAGGCGAGTGTGTCAACCTCTCCAGGCACGTGGGAGGGGACTGAGAGGATCAGCTGGGCAGAAGTCTGCAACCTGGAATGGTGCAGAGGCAGAGGCTCCAGCTGCCAGGACCCCTGCAACCCTCCCATGGCCCCCTTCCTCAGATCAGTGCCCTCTGCCAGGCTGGCCGCCAGGAGGGCCTGGCACGGGGACCAGCAGATGCCAGTCTCGCTCCGTGCACAGATGTATCTGCCAGTTTCTGATGGGGAGAAGCGATCTGGGAGTTGCTCACTTCATTGATAATTAAATTCAAATTAAGAGAGATTTGCATTTATCAAATGCCTGTTTGACAAGGTGTCACTGTTCCCATCCAGCACCCAGGCACTGGGGAGCCAGCAAAGGGAGGTGCGGCCACAGGGGGGTGGGGAGGCTGGAGGATGGAGGCAGAGAAGGGGAGAACAGCAGGGACACTGCTGTGGGCTGCGTCACTGCAGGGCCACTGTTCCACTGTAAGGAGGTGCTGTGCAGCCTCCATAGGCTGCCAAACCCCCGGTGGAGCCTCAGTTTCCTCACAACAGCCCCCAGGCTCGCCCTCAGAGAGCATAGGTGGCTACCATTGGTCTCGAGGAAGGTGAGGCGTTCCCATAGCGTCAGCCCCTTGGGCTGTCTGCGGGGACTTCTCTGTGGACATTCGTGGTGACCCACTAGATCCCTGCACTGGCAGCACTCCTGCCCCCAGCTGCTGTGACCCTCACTTCTGCAGGGAGTCTCAAGGTGTTTTGTCCTGCTTAACCCTGGGGGCAGCCCTGCTGGCCCACTCAGGGAAAGTCTTATAGGGGCTTCTGGTGGGGCCGCTGTCCCTGCTCAGCTTCCCCAAGACTAGGCTGGAATGGCTCCTGAGGAGCTGCATCTGCGCCAAGCTCATTCTACTCCTCGTGCTGCCCCTGTGGTATATCTGACCCCTACCCCCAGAAACTGCTGTGCCAAAGTCTCCGTCTCAGGTTCCACCTAACCTGAGAGGGATCCCACCTGGCCTCCGGCCTGTCGCTGATTGCTACTGGAGCTCCAGCTTGTTTTTTTTTTTTTTTTTTAAGCCTCCCAGCTTCAGTGTCCTCACTGGGGTGATGGGGTGGGGATGCACAGGGACAAGATAGCCTCACTCTCCAGGGTGGTTGACAAGGACTGAGGGAGAGCGAGGATATGGCTCTTCTTTGAGCTCAAAGTCTGGCCTGGCTGGAGGCTGTCTCCAGGTACAAGAGAGATCCTGCCTGCCCCAGGGGTCCTGTGTGCTTGGGAGGAAGACAGCTGGAGGGGGCTCATGGGGAAAAAGGAGAAGGTTTGTGATCAGGACATCTTCTGACAGAGGGCCAGCTAGGGCAGAACAAATGTCACTTGTGGGCAGTGGTGCAAGAGGGGCACTTAAATTCAGAAATGATGGTCCCTGAGCAGGGAGCTCCTGAGACCGTGAATTGTGGAACATCCAGCCTCATTACAGACCCAGTGGACTGCATGGGCCCTTTGGAAGGGTTTTGCGTCCCTGAGAAGATGCAGCAGGAGAAGGTCTTCTGTATACAGTGGATGCACAAAGGGAGGCTGCATGCACTGCACCAGGCCCCTTGGGCCCTGCCACGTGGCTGTGTCCCAAGCTCATTTCGTGTAGGGTAAGATCTGAGAACAGTTGTACTGCCAAGAACTGTCCACTGTGTGAAAGGTGCTGGATCCCACCTTCCCTCTGCTGAAGGGTCACTCATACTTACAGATCCAGAGGTAAAAACCAGACAGGTACAAGTTCAGATCCCAGCTCTACCTTGAGCTAGCTGTGTGACCTTGAGTGAATCACTTAATCTCTTAGAGCCTCCGCTGCCTTATCTGTAAAGTGGGGATGTGAATAGTGTTGGTTGGGAGGAGTGGTGAGGGAACCCAGGGCCTAACCAGTGGAAATGTCAGTGCTTGCACTTCCACTTAGCTTCTCCTTATTTCTTTCTGAGTGTTTTTTTTTTTTCATTTCACCCCTTACTCTGTTTCTTAAGGGTGTCTTTTTCCAGTTTGGTGTCAGCTGTGCTGTGCAAGTAGAGGCAGACCGGGCTAAGCTGGGACATCATGCAACAACTTCCCAGGGAAAGGTGGGAGAGGGGCCCGAGGCCTGGGCAGGGGTGCAGAGGCGGCAGGTGGGGCCGTGTGGGGGCCTGTTGGCAATTTTCTTTGATGCCACACATGGCACTGGCAGCACAGTAGGTTTTGGAATTTCAGAGGATTTCTTCTCTTCATGAGCTGGAGCAGTGCCTGTCAGATCAAGAACAACTTCTGTAGTGTCGGAGATCGAACCCAGGGCCTTGCACATGGAGAACCCTCTTTGGATACAAAAATACCCATATGGAGGGTAATTTTATATTCCCAGCCCCGGCAAAGGCAGGACTTCAGAAGCAGTCAGCTTCCAGCTTCCTGGCCAGATGTGTCCCCCTCTTTTATATTAGTAAGTTTCTTGCAGTAGATGTTCTGCATTTATACATGAAGCAGGGAAAAAACAGCAGCTAAATATAGGCCTGCACAGCAGGCTGAGGTGGTCTGAAGACAGGGAACGAGGAGGGTGGGTTTGGGCTTTTGTGCGTGATTAGAATAGGGAGAATCATGAGCCCTGCCATGCCCAAATTGAGGCACAAAAGCAGCAGAGGGTCCAAATGTGACCTCAAAAGCTATGTGACCTTTGGCAGCTTACGTCACCTCTCAGAGCTTTGTTTTCCCCATCCACAAAACCACAATGTCTCTTTCCAGCTTGACTTTTCCACAGTTGTTTTTTTTTTCTGTAATTAGGACAGGGTCTACGGGGTCTCACTATGTAGATCAGACTTGTAGTGATTCTCCTGTTTTCAGCCTCCCAAGTGCTGGGATTACAAGTGAGTGCCACCATGCCCTGTCTCAATCGCCATCTCAGCACACACTGTGGGCGGGGCCAGGGCCAGCGTGGCACCCTAGGGATGGAACCCCCCAGCCACTGCGCTCTGCCTAAGCAAGTGCTTTAGTCCACTGAGCTATCAGGCCAGCCCTCACAGTTCTTTTTTCTAACAGGGGACAACGCCTGAGCTACTGATGACACCCATTGGACTAGTTTTGCTGGTCCCCAAAAGCTGGAGGAAGACAGTACCTGAAGGAAAATGATCTTTATTGACTACTAATCCTTGATTTCGTGGGCTCTTCAAATTAAGATTATAACTTAGTTCTACACACACACGCACACACGCACACACTTCTTGGAGAAGCGTCTTGCCTTTTCTTCTTAAAAAGAGATGCTCTTTTGTGGCTGCTGAGTGGGTGCTCTGCGTGCAGAGTCCTGTGCCTGTCCAGCATCTGGAGCAAACCTTTCTCCAAGTCTCAGTTTTCCCATCTGTAAAATGAGCAGCAGAATGCCTTCCCCCTGGGCTAAATGAGGTGACAGTAAATGGAGCATCCACCTTCTGACTGTCCCGTGCTGAGCATCTAAATGTTGGTTGCAGTGAGCTTGGTGATAGCAGCACTGCTTGGAAAGCCATGACTTGGGAGCAGTGTGGGGGTGAGGGGACAGAGTGTAGGGTGGGGTTCCTAGCAAGCCCTATCATGGATCCACAGATTTCCATCAGATTTCCAAAAAAGAAGGACAGAGCTGAGAAAAGCCACATGCAAAGTACAGCCCCACCATCCAAAATAAAAGGGATGTATTTATATACATGTGCACACACATCTTGGTGTCTCAGAAACCAGGCAGAATATTGTAAAGCAATGTACAATGGCATAAAATATCATCCCAATTTAATCCATCTATCTAGTGTTCCATCTAATTACTATATTAGAAAAGTCTTCAGACCATGTATTGAACATTATAAATGGGAATAAAATGATTCTGGTAATGGCTTAATAAAACAGGTGAGGTAGCTCCGTCTGTCTGCCTGTATCCTTGGACCATGGCCAGATTGATTTGTCAGGGAAGGGAAAAAAAGAAGAAATGGGCTTGTGTTGTTGCACTTTGGAGATTGTCTCCATTAGGGGCCTTTGATTTTATTCTTGTTTTTCCTTGTGAGAAGTGGTTATCGGTTCCTTTTGTTAACAGCAAAATATGTAGAACTGATGGAAAAACTGACAGCAGCCGTTTCATATTTTATAAAGCCGCTCCCGGCTTGTAATTTGCTGGCTGGGATGGATTGAGGAACACTGAAACTCCCGGTGAATTTGCAGCTGATGACTGCAGTCTTGTCCGAGGGCGTGTATAACCGCTGGGATTTTGCTGCTTGGAGGAGCTGCAGCCTGGGGAGGAAAAATGAGCCCCAGGGCAAGAAATTATCTATCAGTCATTTGAGGCTGGAGCTGTCCAATCAGAAGAGATCTGAGCTCTTTGTATGACAAACCACCTTTTCTCCTTGTGCCTAGAAAGCTGCTTGCTTTGGGTGGGGGGGTGTCTCCGAGGCTTTCTGTACAGATCAAACAATGACTTCCCCTTCTCGCCTCTCTTCAAATGCTGTGTCTTTGTCTTCTACTCTGAGCCTTCTGTCCCCATTCCTTAAAAGCTGCCATTGTTACAAAGACTTGACAGATCCCCAGCCTGAATTTGCTCCTGGCTTTGAGGCTGGCACGCAACCCATTGGTATATAACCTTCCCGGCTTCTGAGCGGCCGCACCCTGATGGAGGAGGAAAAAGCCTCCTCTTCCCCCAAGTGCTTTGTGTGTTTCCAGCCCCAAACTGTGATTTCTTCCTTGGGCTAGACTAATGTGGGGGTGCCAGAGGTTACATTCCAGCACATTAAGGAGGTACCCACCTCTCCCAGAGCCCTGGTATTCGCACCAGGCGTCATCCATGTTGTCATGGCTACGAGGGCCCAGGACCCCAGAGACTGGAGCGCAGAATTAATGGCAGTCCCGAGTAAAGGATTCCTGTCTTGGCGAGGTTGATGGATTACATTGATGTACCATTTGTCATACTGTAATTGTTCTGGCAAATGTAATACCCACTAGTATAAACATTGTACTGCTTTGCTAATAAAACCCAAAATAGGAAGAGAAAGGATGATACAGTGTTATGCTCACTTAAAGAGACAATGCCTCCTTTCCAAGTTGGAACTCACTTCTTTTTCTGGAGGCCTCACGTGCCTGATGGCTTCTCCCTCGATATGCATGCATGTGCTAAGCAGTTACCTGCCACCTGCCCTCCTCGAGCTTGGTGTGGGCCACTGGACTGAGCAGACAGGTATAGGGGCGGACATTTGAGGGTCTCGGTTCCCTCTCCGTCCACACTTCCCATGATTTCTCTCCTTAGGTTTAGTCGCCCGAAACCTCTTTCTCTTTCTTGGTGTGTGCAAGATTTCTCTTTAGAGTCTGTTTATGTAAACTGACTTTGCACCTAAAGTCTCCACTGGGGGCCGCTATCCCCGAAAACCCTGCCCTGAGCAGCAGGCCCTTCTCTGGGCTCTGACCTCCCTCAGGCTCATCAGTGTACAGTTCTCAGCTCACCCAGTAGGTCATGAGGTACTGAAAGACCACACCAGCCTCTAAATATCTCTACCCCTCCACACACACACCCAGTGCTGCTCAAAACACTGGTGGTGCTTTATGCTCAGTGACTGACTCAGCAACAGCCTCATTGGCCCACATCAGGATTTCAAGATCCCAGATACCTACCCACTGTCTAGAGCCGTGGGTGATACCTGCTTCTCTCTGCTTGTTCTGAGCTTCTGTTTGCCCCTGCCCTGTGCCTTAACTGATTCACTCCCAACACAAATGTCACCTCTGGCAGAAAAACTCCCCAGTGCCCACACTGGGGAAGGGAGTCCCTTGGCCAAGCAGCACTCGCCCAGGGGTACCACAACCACCTTCCTTGAGTTCTGCCAAGGTGCCTTTAGCCACGTGTCTGTCTTGAGCCTGACCCTACAGTTTTCCTGTGTGTGCAGATCAGAGAAGGTGCTTTCGAGCCAGGATCCCTTGACCACCTCTCCTTAGGCCGTAGACACGAGCACAGAAGGGGCCACACAGAGCCCATGCTCCAGTACAGTGCTGTCCAGGACCGCTGGCTTCCACATCCTAACGTGCTGGACCCTTTTACTCTGTGCAAAGCCCTCTACTTCAGAGGCCCAGCCAGGTGCCCTGGTACCCTCTGAGGTTCTGCTCACGTAGGGAATGAATTCGGTGGGCTACAAGCAACTGCAAGTCCGGTGATGGCACCTTACACTTGCCTGGGTGCATATATTATTTTTAAGTACTTGTCTTAGAGCACTTTTAGGTCCGCAGAAAATTGAGAGAAAAGTAGAGTTCCCGTGTGTACTGTCGCAAGGTATATGCACTGTCTCCTCACCATCTTCTGTCTGCAGAGGGTGACCTTTGGTGCAGCTGATGAACCCACAGTTGACAGATCATTATTACCGAGTTCATAGTTTATACTAGGGCTCGCTCTTGGGGCTTCACAGTCTTTGGGCTTGGACAGAGTTAAGTAATGACACATCCACCCTGTAGTGTCAAGCAGGATGCTGCTGCTGCCCTAAAAATCCCCTGTGCTCTGCCTGTTCTCTTTGTCTCTCTCCCCCCCTTCTCCCAGGCCCCTGTTATCACTGCATGCTTTCCCATCTCCATAGCTTTTTTCCCCCCCAGAACATCTTAGGGCCGGTGAGATAGCTCAGCAGACTAAGCGCCTGCTTTGGCAAGCATAGGGACCATGCCACATGCCGCATGCCACACCGGTCCCTCCCCTGGGGTGTGACGAGCCAGTGACTGAGTCCAGGTCTAGTGGCACATGCCTGTTATCCCAGCACTGGGGAGGCTGAAAACAGGGGGATCACTACAAGTTCAAGCTGCCTCATGAGACCCTGTACCAAATATATTAAGTAGGAAAAAAAAGATCTTATTGTTAGAGTCTTAGTATGGTTTTTATTGCTATAACAACATGTGAGACCAGGAAATTTATAAGGAATTGGAGGCAGGGAAGTCCAAGAGCACGGTGCCAGCGCCTGGTAAAGGCCTTCTTGCTGCTTCAAAGCATGGCAGAGGTATTAGCAGACAAGACAGAGCAGGTGTCCAAGCTTGGGTTTCTCTTCTTATGAGGGCACTAATGCTAGCATGGGGACCCCAACCTCCAGACCTCATTCAACCCTAATTATTCCCCAAAGGCCCTTCTCCAAATACCATTACCATATGAATTCAGGATCAAGTTTCCAACACCTGAACTTGGGAGCGACACAGTGAGACCATGCAGTTGGAATCAGCGTGTATGTAACCTTCTCTCCCTGCATTTTTTTTTTTTTTTTTTTGGAACTGGGGATTGAACTCAGGCCCTTGCGCTTGCTAGGGAAGCACTTATTCTACTGAGCCATCTCCCCGGCCCACTCTGCCTGCCTTTTTAAATGTAGCAGTGGGCAGAGGTTCCTTATGTCCAGTCATGGCTTGCTAGCTCATTTCTTTCTGGTGTGGAGTACTCCATTGCCCAGATAAATCACCATGTATTTTTCCTCTGAGCTCCTGTGGTTGTTTTTCTACCATGGCAGAGTGAGGCCACCTCTGTCTCTCCATTTCCTCTGTTGGCATTTTCAACTCTGTGGTTTTTCCTCCTCCAGGGCTTATGTCTGCTGACCATAAAGCAATGACGAAAGCCTAAGGGGCAGAGGAAAAAGCTTGTCTCCTGGTGAGGATTTTCAAGAAGGGAAGCCACCTAGGGGTTGTCACCTCACTGTCCAGGACTGTCCACTCACAGCTGCAGTGCAACTGTTGGACAATGGGGCCGTGGTCTGAGGCATGTTCCTCCCAGTCATGTGTGAATATCTTGAGATGTAGTGAAGTTCCTGGCATCTCAGAACAGGCCAGTATTGGGAGTAAAGGAGTACTGGAGTTAAAAGGAGGCCAGTAGCATGTGGACTCACCCAGTGTGACTGGTGTCCTAGTAATGTGAGGAGATCAGGACACAGGCAGGCACAGAGAAGGGCCACATGAGGACACAGCAGACGTAGTTCTGCAGATGGATGGTGCAATAGTTTAATGACTTCATGCCACAATTCTTGACACTTAAAAATGGTTAAGATGGTAAACTTTATTTATTTTTTTTTTAATTTTTTTTTTAATATTTATTTATTGTGTGTGTGTGTGGCCAGTTTAGCCCACCAGGGGGCGGGGCTGGCTGGCATGTGGTGCTGGGGGATTGAACCGCGGTCCCTGTGCTTTGCCAACCTTGTTCCAAGTAGGTGCTTTAGACCACTGAGCCATCTCACCAGCCCGATGGTAAACTTTATATGGTGTGCATTTTACCCAGTAAAAAAATGCTGCCTTTATTACTGTTGCTGTGGTGCTTCTAGGAACAGTGCTATTGCTGCTACTGAGTAAAGCCACACTGTATTCCTGACATAAATTATCTCACTTAATCTTCCTGCTGATCCTAAGAAGTAGGTCCTGTGAGTAAGTATGGAAAGACAGATACCTGTAGTGCTTAGCACTGCTGGGGCTCAGAAAGGTTAAGTGGTTTGTCCAATTACGTGTCCACCCAGCTTGCAAGCAGCTCACCTGGGCCTTAAACACAGGGTGTCTGGGTTGCAGATCTGTTCTCTCACTCACACTACTCTAAGCTGCCGCAGACACTAGTTAAAGTGAGATTTTTCAACCTTGACACTAATGACATTTGTGCTGGATCATCCTTGGTTGTTGGAGATTGTCTCTCTTATAGGGTATTGAGCCCATCCCTGGGCTTTCGCCACCTGATGCTGGCATTGTGTTCCTCCATCTCACAGTGAAATGATCCAAAATATCTTCAGATCTTGCCAAATGTTCAGACCTCACCAGATACCTGTTGGGAGGACAAAATCAGCTTTGTTGAGAACCAGTGGCTTAACAGGGGCCTCCTGGCAACATGGAGGATGTTAGACAGTGCAGATATTGTGACTGGTAGTCATATCAGTCCATGGACATCTGCTGTGTGCGAAAGATAGTTTGAAGTGGGGACACAGTTGCTGTCTTTTGTCTGTTGGAAGGGTGTTTTCCGCAGGAGCAGTCCAGCTCCCCACACCCTTTTACCCTTAAAGCGTCAGGACATGTGCAGGGTCCATTTTTGGTGTAGGACACAGCACACCACCCTCAGAGCTTGAACAGTGCGCATTGGCAAGGTGGCTTATGCTAGCAAGAAGATATAGCCCATCTAAGTCTGGGGAAGCTTGCGGTGGCGTTGCAGCCTTTCAGGAAAAGAAGTCTAGGACAGTTTGTGGGGTAGATAAAGCAAGTAGTAAAATATGACCTCATTTTTACCAGAAATTCTTCCTCTGTGTGTACGTGGTGGCTGACACAAAGATAGAAGCCCCCAGGGTGTTAAAGTGGTTTTGTTCACTGCTGCACCCCCCAGGGTCCTAGCACATAGTAGGTGCTTAATTATTTTCTCTTTATAACCAAATGTGAAGTGACAAGGCTGGGCTGTCAGCTTTTTTCTTTGCATTTTCCATCATTTGAATTTTTTATAACGAGCATATATTAACTTTGTGGCTTTAAAAAACCTCCCTCCAAAAAAAGGAAATTAAAAAAAAAAAAAAAAAAGAATCCCGCCTTGAACTTGCCTGGCTCTTCCTTCTGCAGAGCTCGACAGGCACGTGCCCGTCTTGCCAGAGCCACGCAGAGAAACGAGGCTGGGTGCTTTATGCTCCTTGTTCACTCATGCATTGATAACACGGGGCTCCTGAAGAAAGCTGCTGCTTTATTCATTTCTCTCACTTTGCTTTCCCTGGGCTTTTGCAGGGGAGCAAAAACCAACGGACAGGAGGCCTGGACGGGAGAGGCAGGTGGGGAAGGGAGCAGGGCCTAGACAGCTCTGTGTTCTGCCCCAAGTGAGTGGGACACAGTGGGTTGGACCAAATAACGTCCTGGTGGGGACTGAGCATCTGCTACCACAACCTCCTCCTCCTGCAGCCTCAAGATCTTTCCAAAGCTTCCCAGGTGCTGCAGGGGGCTCTGGAATAGGTGGTGTCCAGTGAGGGTAGGAGACAGGACGAAGCACCTCTTGGGAAGCGAGTTTCTGCATCACAATGATGAGTGTTTGGGGATCACTCTGGGGCTTATTTTTTTGGTTTTATTTTCAGGTGTTTTGGTTTTTGGTAGCAATGTCAGGAAAGAGAAGAATCTCCTGCCCAGTCTTAGGATTTCTAAATATCCCAAAGGCCTCTGAGTTGGTACAACTGCATCGCAAATGTTTTTTAAAGTTTACAACTGACCTGATTCATAGAAAAAGATAAACACCCTTCCCATGTTTGGAGTCATATGTAATTTTTATCTCTTGACCTTTAAATGTAAGCAGCAGTAAAATGAAGAACTATTGCAGTCATTTAACACTCCGGCTGTACTAACTGGTTCCTGCCTGAGAACCGTGGTTTTAAATTGGCTAATGCAGAATACTTGCAGAGCTAATAATAATTCAGATTATTCCTGTCAGCTATTCCGGTTTCATGGGTAATTTAGTAGTTGAATAAATTTTTAAAAAAATTCATTCGTTACCATGCGCTGTTATGAATCAGTAGATGGTTTACCATTGGCAGCAGTAACTGTAAGAAGATTTAAATTGCTACTGAAAAGGATTTGAGTGAAGGTAATGTTTTATAATGTTCTAAGCCATATGCACTACTTTCAGGCCTCATCAGTTTTACATTGATTCCTAGTGAAGTGTTTAATTGCATCATGAATGCAATATAATTCAGTTCTTTCTGCTAATATGGTATATATCTCAAAGTGATATACAGCACTGACAGGGAGAATTCGCAGTTCTGTCTGGATTTGGGAGGGCAGGGACAATTGGGGGCCTAGGGGATGCGCCCCGCAGGAGAGCTGCAGCCAGGTCCCATCTTCCTGAGATGAGGGGAGTGTCCCAGGCATGTGTGAGGAGGGGTGGCCTGTGTCTCTCACTGGCTCCTGGCCAGCCAGAGCAGGGACTGGTGCACTGGCCTTCCATAGGAGGCAGGGAGACCCCTGAGCGGGCAAGAAGCTGTTCAAGGCCTGCCAGGCCCATGGCAAGCTGATGGATTGGCTCCTGGCACCTCACTGCCTGCTTCTTAGTGCTGACTGAGGACTGGGCTTCTGCTGCCGTTGATTCGATCACTCACCAAATAGTCTGTGAGCACTCACTCGAAGGCATTTGGTGACCAGGAATGGGGTTTTGGGAGATTGGCTTGGATAGTATCTGTGCTCCATTCTGATAGAGCCCTTAAGGATTCTGCAGCAAAGATCTAGAAGGGGCTCTAACCTCCCGCCCCTGTGGTGCCACAGGCTGTGACCAGACACTTGAGACCACAGCTATTCCGGGAGACTGCAGGGCAAGTCCCCAGAAGGGCACAGCTTCCCTACAATTCCACCAGTGTCTCTGTAGGCCTGGCGTCATTGGAGTCTTCAGTTTCTCATGAGAAGCTAGGCATCCGGATTTGTATGCAGAATCGCCCATTTTTAAAGAAAAATTAAAACACATACACCATACAGGCCAAACTAAATACAGTATGTCTGTGGGCACAGCGTGCCCGAGGGCCACCTGTTTACAGTGTCTGTTCGTGGGCATGACTCTGCTGTTCAAGTAAAAAAACATTTGCTCTCGTCCGACAAAATGTGTGCAGCTAGAGGCAGCAGAGCTCTTGACAAGCTGGGACGTCAGTCTGCGGATGCCGGGCGCAGCGCATCGGGATGGGGGGATGAAGGAGGCAGCTTCTGCCTATCTGACTGGCATGGATTTGGGAACATGTTGCCCAGGATGGGACAGGCAAACCAATTGCTGCATCCGCAGAAATGTAAAGGGGCATCTTCTCAGAACAGAACTGATGGTAAGAGACACATTGTACATAGCCTGCGGCTTCTGACATGGAAGCCAAGGAGGGTGAACCTGAAGTTGGTAGGTAGGCGGCAGGATGGATGGAGCTGGAGCAGAATTTCCCATTGTGCTTTTTTTCCTCTGAAGCTCAGCAGACAGCCCAAGGCTCAGGAGAGTCCCATAGGCAAGGAAGACTCCTGGCTTCTGCCTCTACAAGCCTCACTGGCTGCCCTTCCTTCAGGTAGAAGGGTGCATGCAGCCTTGTGAAATGCAGGGAAGGCAAGACTCATGCTGGCTAGTGTTCACTCACACCCACTTCTCTGTCCAGAAATATTGTAGAAGCAGGCGTATTCTGGGGGAGATTGTGGTGACCAGAGCAGGTGGGCCTGCCCTCCTGAGCATCTCTGCCAGTGACAGAGTGACCCCAAGCAAATGTATGATGAAAAACACAAATACTGGGGCCGGGAAGATGGCTCAGTGGAATAAGCGCTTCCCTGGCAAGCGCAAGGGCCTGAGTTCAATCCCCAGTTCCACCAAAAAAAAAAAAAAAAAAAAAGAAAAGAAAGAAAGAAAAGGAAAGAAAAAGAAAAAGAAAAACACAATTACCTTAGATACGACTGACCTCAGCCCAGCAGCTTCCACTTGATCATACCTTGGTTCCAGCTTTGCAGAAAGTATCTCAGTGGCTTTGTCTGTCAGGACTTCAATGCCAAGGTGGGCTGACTTACAATGAAAATTTGTCTGTGCATGGTTCTGGAGGTAGAAGTTCACATTCCCAGTGGTTTTCTCTGAGGCCTCTCTGCTTGCCTTATGAACAGCCCACCTTGTGATCTGAAGGCGTCCACTCTCTGTGCATCTGTGTCCTCAGTGTCCCCTTGTCCTAAAGATACAAGTGATACTCAGTTAGAGCCACAATCATGTGGACTTGGTTTCCCTCTAAGGACCCTGTCTTCAAATCAGGCCACATGTTGAGGTACTGGGGCACAGGATTCTGGGGGAAGGCGTCACAGTTCAGCTTGTGCAACTCCACGTGGAGTCACAGTATGGGTGCACTTACAGCAGGGTAGACAGGACTTTCAGCAGAGAGAACATGAGAACAGTGCCACGCGTGCTTCCCTGGGACGGCTGTCCCTGCCAGTCCCCATGTGTGATGCTGGTCACGTCCATCCCTCTGGAGCAGGACCCTCAAAGCTGAGTTCATGCATTTTCAGCCATCTGATCTGTGTGGCCACAAAGCAGCAGTCCAGAGCTCTGGGGCTCCGCCCGCAGCCCGGCGCCGAGATGTAATCAGAGCCTTCTTTTTATCCCCACTCTTGAGAAAGGCCAGCCAGGCCACCTTTTTGATCATTGTAACCTTGACGCAGAAGAATAATTTATCCATGCCCCCGGATGAGGAAATTGCAAAATATTATTTATGAAGGCAAGCCACCACATCATAATTCTGGCCCTGTGTTGCTGAATATGGCTGGCCAAGATGCCGAGATGTGGATGATGTTTGATCATAAAACGGGATATCATACCCAGAGATGAAGGTGTGGGGGAAGCCGGAAGTCGGGTCCCACAGGAGAGATCTCAGGAAATGTATCATTCCAGAAGTTGACCAAGATGTCCTTCCTTGGACTCCCAGATCAGAAAATTCAGGGACGCTGGTGTGAGGGGGATTTTGAACATGAATTCAGGGCGGGAAAAAGTGTACAGACCATCCTTTGGGGACTTGGGAGAAATGACAAGCTCTGACTTAGTAGTCACCAGCCTTGCGTTTGGGCCTGGCTGTGTCGCTTGCTGTGTGCCATTTAGCAAGTGAGGTTTGTAATCCTCAGCTTGTTCATCTGTACAATAGGAATAAGAACAGCTCTACCTGAAGGGTTATCTCGAGGTTAATGTGAGATAGTGTAAATGAAATGAAATTGTCTAATCAGTAGACCCTACTTCTTACTTGGCAGTAGTTAAATGACAAAGAAAGCAGCTCTGGAGCCTCACAGGCTAGCTTTGCATCCCTGTTCCTCACTGGCTGTGTGAATTTGGGTGAGGCTTATACCCTCTCTGAGCTTCCATTTTCCTTACCTGTCAAATGGGTACAGAAATGGTTCTCATTTCCTAGAATGGAGTTGTAGGTAGGATGGATGGATGGATGGATGGATGGATGGATGGATGGATGGATGGCAGGAAAAGGATTAGAACAGTGACCATCCCAGAGTAAGTGGTCAGCGAATAGTGACCATTCACATTACTTCTTAGGCCACAGTTCTTAATCGTCTTCCTTCCGAGAAGCTGCTTGTAGCTTTGACTTGGATTTGGAAGCAGCCTGTCTCCCATCTGCTGACGATGTTAACGACATGCTTAGTTTAAAAATCCAAATGGATTTGCATTCCTTGTGATTTGAGACATTCCTCTGAGCATTGGTAAATTCCTCCTGAGGTGGCAAGGATGTGTGCTCGCAGGGGAACTGCCCCCGAGTCTCTCTGCTGCAGACAAGGGGGTGGATGCTGGCAGATCTGAACACTCATTGTGCTGAACTGGAAGCACCACCACCCACTCCCAGGCACCAGCCAGAAAGTTCAGCCCAGCAAATGTTTTGTAGCCTCTCAGCACTTTGCGGTTCTACCAAATTAGTGTTTGGTATTGAATTAGTATTCATTTTCTCTAATATGATATAAAAGTATAATCACATTAGTGACTTTTATAGCACATTAGATTATACATTTGGAACACGTCTCTGCCTGAAACAGCTTAAAAAAAAAAAAAAAAAAAAAAAGAACAGCCAACAACAATAACAAGTAAACCATTCTCCAGCCCAACTCACAAGTCCTGGCTTTTCATCTGCGCTGCAGCAACCTGGATAGGAAATGCTCTCCTTGCTTCTTGGTCCCCACAGAGAAAGAATTTTCATTCCGCTGCCCTGATTTGTGAAGCAGTAGATTTAAGACCTCAATAGTTGTTTCAAATGAATGTTTCTTTAATCCCGGGGCAGAAACGTAGGCTGTGCCTGAGATGTAATTAATAGCACTAATTACTCCTCTCTTGTTCCCTCTCCTCCTGCCCTCACCTCCGTACCCCAAGACACCTCGCAGGAACCCTGGAAATGTTCTCAAATGCCCCTGGCCAAGGAAATCAGCGAGCACGGAGCCCAACCTATCCTAGAATCCCTGTCCCAAAACATGTTCCTTTACTTCACAGTGATTCCTCCTGTTCTGGGATTTCAGGGCTTTCCAGGAGATTAGATTTTTCTAGAACTTGTTCCTAGCTATTGTAATGATTCCAGCAGCTGTGAAGGGGATGACATTCTGGAGCAGTTGCAGCAGCCCACAACCTGACTTCCCCAGGTATCTTTCCCTGCTGGGTCACCCTCCCTGAGGCACTGGTCCAAACATAGGAAGAGCTCCTCAGAAAGGAGCCCCACTCTCCCACCTTCACAGATGCCCAAAGCTGAGGGGCCCATCTGTAGCTTTATCAAGGCCAGAATTCAACCTGCCTCTCTCCCTGAACTGTTTCCCACTACAGAAAGTACAGGACTCCAAAAGTTGTCCACATATAATGAAAAAGCAAGCCTGGGAAAGAGGCAAAGCTGATGTATCTGTGTGTCTCCTCATTCCCAAGGCATCAGAGCTGAGCAGAACCTCCTGAGATTAGGGCAGGCCTGGATAGCAAACTGCATGCCACATGCTGACTCTGAGAATGCAGCAGTAGCTTTCTGCATGCAAAAGGATCCTCAGACCAATTTCTGGATCAACAACGGAGTGTCTCATGCAGTCTTTAAACATGCTGGAGCACCTGCTGTATGCCAAGTTCTACTGTCAGCACCAGGGACACAGGTTGTAACTAGGGGCTAGAATCCTCCTGTGTAGAAATTCAAACTCCAGTGGACCAGTTCTTGTGAGGCTTAAGCACAAAATAGAGCTGGCATCTCTAAATGTGCTAAATGCAGTGGGAAGCCATTCTTATGTTTAAAGGTTTCTCAGATCAATAAACAAACACCCTGGGTTGTATATGGAAAACTGATGGGAATGAGGGCAAGTATGAAGACCAAATTCAAGGTGATTGCAGGAGGATGAGGGATGGGTACAAATCGATTCATTGGTGGGTTTGAATGGTATGGACAATCCATTGGTAATGTCTGCCACAGGTGTAGAAGGAGACACTGGCCAACCACATGCTATATATTTTCTTTTTCTTTTTTTTTTTTTTTTTAATTTTATTTATTTATTTAGTGTGTGTGTGTGTGTGTGTGTGTGTGTGTGTGTGTGGCCAGCTCAGCCCACCAGGGGGCGGGGCTGGCTGGCATGTGGTGCTGGGGGATTGAACCGCGGTCCCTGTGCTTTGCCAAGCTTGTTCTAAGTAGGTGCTTTAGACCACTGAGCCATCTCACCAGCCCATCACATGCTATATATTTTCTATCTGTGCATTAAAAGTCACTCATAGGTTGATGGAGGCAGTTGGAGAAGATGAAGAGTCATCCTTGGATAGTAATTTGTAGCTTTAGCAATAGCAACAGATATTCCAAGAGGTGCTTTTTGTTTTGTTTTGTTTGCAGAACCAGGGATTGAACTCAGGTCCTTGGGCTTGCCAGGCAAGTGCTTATTCAACTGAGCCATCTCCCCGGCCCCAAGAGGTGCATTTGAAAAGGGATATTTACCAGCTTTTGGTAGGGCAATAAGAGACAGGTCAGCATGTCAGGATGAGATGCTAGACTGTTTCAGCGTGAGATTGATGAGGATCAGACAGACAAATGAGACCTTCAGAAAACGGAGAAAGTAGACCAGTTCCTAGAGATGCAATCAGGAAGGCTCAAGGAGAAGAGGCAAGGTAGGCAGCTATCAGTGCAACTGTAAAAAAGTTTTCAAGTATATCAGTGGAAATAGAGGGTTAGGGACAATCTAACCCTCTATTCTAATCCCCCACCCGTTCTCCCTAGCCCTCAAATCAAAGGACTCAACCAATGGTAAGGGACCAGTTGGAAGCAAGTTTGGTTTGTGTTGCTGTTGTTTTCTGTGAACTTCTGTAGTCTATGTGAAGATCAGTCACGTTTAGACAGTTGGAGACAGGGAGGGCAGAGGAAAGGCAGCCCAGGGCTGGAAGGGAGGCCTGGCTTTGAAAGCTGCGGTTACCCATATGAGGATATGAGAAGACAAGAAATCCAGGGGAATCTTGGCACACTTGTTTTGTTTTTAAGAAATACTTAGGATAAGAGAAATTTCATAAGATTATCATATTGAATAAGACCATACATGTAATCTCTTTCTATTAAAATAGACTGAGGACAGCTTTGCAATTTTGGCCCAGTTAGCTCAGCTTCTGGTCCTGGGGGAAGGAGACTCTCAAGAAAAACTACCAAACTGTGGACCAGCCTCTACCCATGTACCCTCAGCCATTGTAACCGGCATCCTGCCTTCAGGTGCGACATTTAGCTGAGGAAAACAGAATTCCTTCATTGACAGACAGGTTGTCTGTGAAGACAGGAGTGCAGGGCCCTGGGAGGAGCCTCAAGCCTGGCCAGAGATTGGACCTCCTAACAATGCCCAGGGCGGTGTTGGCAGATCCTACTGGGAACCCAAGCCAGCAGCTCCTGCTGAGATTGCAGACATGTTTCCCAAGGTTTCTGGTGCTAGGACAGAGTGGAGAACATCTGTGGGTAGGTCATTGTAAAGTGTGTGTTTCTCTAAGATGTTCTTCTGTCAGCACCATACATGAGACTTTACAGGTTGTGACTGAAGGTGAATTCAAATGAACTCCAGCCACCTCTGGGCTATGAGCACATAGATGGCTCACCTAGTCTGTTGTTCAACCTGTGGATCTTTGGCTTTGTGCTGGCACGATGGTGTGAAAATGATAGATGTTCAGTACTTCGGAGCTTGAACTTGAACCTTTTCCCAGGCTAGCCAGCTTTGAGGTCCAATCCTCTCTCACAGCTCTGGGCAGTGGCAGAGAACACAGCTCCCTGTCAACCATGGCAATGTGAGGAAGGCAGCTGGCACTTCCAGAGTGCTAGGTCATTTAACTGGGACATTCAGGAGGGTAATGTATATTAAATGCATTTTCCATGTCTGATAGTTTCATCTTATAATGGGCTTGTCAGGAATGTCCCCATTGTAAGGCAAGGAGCAGTTATACCTCTTAACCTGTTTTGTTTTTTTGTTTGTTTGTTTGTTTTGTTTTGTTTTTGTTTTTTTGGCAGAACCGGGGATTGAACTCAGGCCTTTGTGCTTGCCAGGGGAGCACTTACTCCACTGAGCCATTCCCCGGCCCCTCTTAACCTGTTTTTGTGGAGCCATTTGACCCGTAGAGAAGCATGATTGTGCAGATCCACTTCTCCTACCCCTGCCATAACATTAAGGATTCGCACTGAGCTACAAGGGGTGACTAAAAAACTACTGTGAACGATTACACTTAAAAATTTTTTAAAAAAAAAATCTTTTATTTATATTTGTATGTAATACAGGGTCTCAGTAGGCAGCTCAGATTCATAGTGATCCTCCTATTTGAGCCTCCCCAGTGCTGGGGTTATCAGGCGCATGCCACCACGCCTGGTTTCAGTGGCCAGTGTGACACGCCCAGGTTGCATGCTGGCACAGCATGTAGTACCAGGGATCAAACCTGGGTCCTTGCGCCTACTAGGCAGGCATTTAGGCTGGCAAACTTTTTTTTTTTTTGTAAAAACACATTCCCAAGAACAATGGAATAAACATATTCAAAATGAAGGGAAATATTATGAGGGGGGATTAATGGTGATGTGTCTTTTAGTATAATACATTTTTAAATTTAATCACTAAGCATATTTTTATCATGCCTCATTAATCTAATATTTATGGCAATTTCTGTCAAATAAAAATGTGACAGTACATCCTCATCCACCTTACTCACCAGATCTGGAACCCTGTGACTTTAGCTCTACCTCAAAGTTCCAGTGACAGAGAAAGAGAAGCATTTTGAGTTGATTCATGACATGAAACAGCCAGGACAGCACCCCTAAAGACACTCACGAAAGAGGACATACAGAACAGCTTCAGAATCTGGCAAGAATGATGGGATAAGTGTATTTGAAGTGAGAGAGTACAGTGTGTCTGCTACTGTAATTTTTTAAGATTTAAGCATCCATCATATTTTCTGATAACCATTCATTCCTAGCCCTTTTTATTTTTTAAACTTCAAGACAAGGTCTCATTAGGTCACTGAGTTGCCCAGGCCAGGGTCAAATGTGGGATCCTCCTGCTTCAGCCTCCCAGAGTGCTGGCACATAGGCCCGTACCACCATACCCAGCTGCAGCTTGCCTCCTTTCCTTTAGGACTGATTGGAAAAAATACCCAGGCTCTTGGCATCAGTAGTCTCAGTGGAGGCAGGACAGGTGCTGAGCATGCAAGCAAAGAAGGCTAGAAGAAAAATGTGAGCCTGCAGGACAGATAAGCAGTGTGCTGGGGTGCAGCAGCAGGGGGACCCAAAGCAGAGGAGTTGACATGGTGGTAGGAGTGTCTGGGATGTGTGTGTGTAAGAATGTGCTGGCACCTGCTTATGTGGGTATGGGTGTGTGCAGGCAGGCAAGTGTGCAGGCTGTGTGTGTACATGTGTGTGGCGTGTGTCAGAAGTTTCCTCAGGGCCTCAGCCAGTGTTTCTGGAGCTCAGCAGAACTGGGCGATCGGGCACAGCCAGGATTGCAGGGGGCTGTCAGGCTCCCTTGGGCACATAAAGGTCCCAGACTTTTTCCAGTGCCCAGGCAGCAGGTGGGGATGTGCCCAGAAGCACCACAGTGGGCATGCCAGGGGCCCCGAGGAGGTTGGGCAGTGGCTGAGTGGCACTCGGCCTTGGCCTTGGAAGTGGAGCTGACAGGCTCATGCTGGATGATGTGGTGTGACAGAATAAAAATGCCTCCCTGGTCCCTGGGCTGAGCCGCCAGTGGACACGGTGCCACCATCTGAGATAGGGAAGGCATGGGAGAAATGGTGGGAGCAGGAAGGTGGCAGAAGCTCACAGTCGCCTCTTGGTCCTGGGAAATCTGAGAGGCCTGTGGCCTCCCCTAGAGGATATCAGGTCCGCAGTGAGCATACGAGTACAGCTGAGTCCTGTGGGCTGGAGGTGAGCCCTAGGCTCAGCCACGGGTAGGATGGGCAGCTCCTTGCTTGCGCAGTGGGCCAGGCCTGTGCCAGAGCACTGAGTCACTGGAAGGGCATTTAACGCACAGCCACTTCATCCGTGTCTTCTGGTCAGCAATCTCGTCATGACCTCATTGGCACACCCCGCTGAAAGGATGTCCTTTCTGGGGAATCCCACCCCAGATGAGCCACATGGCACTGGGGCATTTGGGAGGTTATTCCCCAGCACTAGGGCCCAGAACGCTGCATCTCCTTACCAGGTGGGAGGTAGGACTGGCTTCCTAAGCTGGTTCCTGTCACTCTTATGCCAGAAAATAAGGATCCATTTTGTCACTGAATTAATGTTCCTCTCCTTGGTATTTGGTATAGGGCCTCACTACTCAACTCGGACTTGTAGTGATCCTTCTGTTTCAGCCTCCCCAGGGCTGGGATTATAGGCATGCACCGCCACGCCTGGACTGGGCTGCTGCCTCAGCGTGCCCAGGGCAGGGCCAGTGCAGCATGTGGTACCAAGGTTTGAACCCCAGACCTGTGCTTGCCTCTACAGGTGCTTAGTCTGCTGAGCTATCTTGCCACCCCAGTCTTCCTCTCTTTAATGAATGCTGCTTGGTTCATCCTCACAGCAAAGCCCAGAAGGGATGCCAAAGATGTTTTCCATTGTATAGATGAGGAAACCAAGGGTCAGCAAAACAGTAGATATACAGCAGTGCAGCATACACGGGGCTTGAAACCAAGCCAGTTCAACTGCACTCTGCAACAAGCAGTGGCTAAATGTCCCTTCTTAGAAGTCAGAACAACTTATCAGTGGAGGTTGTTACCATCATACCCATTATACAGAGAGAGAAACAGGCCTCAAGAGAAGAAATGCTTTGCTTTCAGTCACTCAGAGCTGGTAAATGGCACCACCAGGACTCAAACCCAGCCCTGTGGGAAGTTTCATGTTCTCTCCCAGACATGTGACCTGCCCCTACCTCACTTCCTGGCAATGTGAGTCTCTCTCCCAACCCAGCCCCAAGCATCACAGTGACTTCCAGGGCAGGAGATGGGCTCAATCCTTAAGGCTGCACCAACAACTACCAGGGGAGGCTTCACAAAGGGACAGGAAATGGCAGCGGCTGGTGGCCTCCTTTCCCCATCTTACAGGGTTGCTATAAGTACAATAAACTGTACTGCATCTGGCATACAGGGCACACTCACTGTATGCTAGTTAATTATTAGTATTGTTGTTATTGCTGTCTGAAAAAGTCTTTGGATAGTAAATATTTTCTGCTTAAAAAAAATTTCTGTTGTATGAGACCCAGGGTATCTGTTGCATCTATTTTCTTCCACTGAGACAGGAAGCAGCCATAGACTGTCAGTGAATGCACATGATTTTTGTTCCAGTCAGACTTCCCTCTTAGTTATCTGTGAACACAAGGGCAAAAAACCCTTTTAGCTCTGTGAGCGTGTGACCCTAGGGCTGCTGGGGTCCCCTTTCCTAGATGATGGGATGAGCTCAGCCATGGTGGAATAGGAGGACGGCTCAGATGGAAGCAGCCCCTTTCCCACTTACACCTACTGACCCCCTCCCTCCTCTGCCAGCCAGGGATCAAGGTTATGTACTCTACCCAGGAACATCTCTTAGTCCTGACGTTGAACCACATGGTATAGTTTTCCTGTGGATGTTTCTCTTTCCCTTTCTAAGTTGTATACCCTTGAGCTAGGTATTTCCCAGCTTAATTCAATGAACATTATTGCCCTTATCTGTAAACTGAGGTTAATCATTAGACCTACTGCATAGGGTCAGTTAAAAGGACCAAATGGGTTAATGTTTATAAAGGGTTTGGTGTGGTCTGTGGCATGGAAGCCGTGCTTCAGGTGTATGCTGTTACCATTGTTACCTAGAGACTGAGCTCACAGACCCGCACCATATCCTCAGCATCAGCCCAGCACTGGCACTGGCTGGGCACATAGCGACTGCTTAGTAAAAATTAGAAGAAAGAAAAAGCAGTAGTAGAAAGTGAACACGAGGAAGGCACACAGTTTGGAGCAACCACCAAGGTGCTGTGGTTCTGAGACATGCTGTAATTATCTGAGGGATTTAGAAAACCTTTAATTTTTTTTTTTTTTTTTTTTTTTCCGGAACTGGGGATTGAACGCAGGCCCTTGCGCTTGCCAGGGAAGTGCTTATTCCACTGAGCTATCTCCCCGGCCCCTAGAAAACCTTTAAACCCCAAGCAGTGTTCAGGATCCTATAAGAAGTTTGGGAATTTAGACATTCACTACTGAATTTGACTCACTGTAGACCCATAGCGGGAACTTCACCGTTACTAGCCATGCAGGACCCTCCTGGCCTCCTAGAATGGAATCTGCATGCCAGCAAGATCCGTAGGTGATTGACATGATAATCTGAACCATTTGGAGTGAAAGAGGAGGACAGCTCAGAGAAGTAGCATGCGAGAGGGAAACTTGCTAATATTTTTTGTAGTGCTGTATCCATCCATGCCTGAAGCTACCCCTGCACTGTTCGGTTATATAAGCAACAGTTGTCTTGTTCTGATTAACCTGTTTTGTATGTGCTGCAAACAGGACCCCTGGGGGCTCTTTGTGAGGGTGATGTGGGACCTTAAGCTGTTTTACCAGGAAAATGTATGGTGGCCGGCTGGATAGATGGAAGGAAGTGCATCCTTCTGCCACCTGGGCAAGGAGAAGCAAGAAGGCCGTGGGGCCCAAGGCAGGCTGGACGTCAGGAAGGTCTGCAGGGCTAGCCCAGAGTGACCATGGTGGAACAGCGATAAAGGGCTGCATGCATGCAAGATGCAAGGGTTGGGGCAGCCGTGCTCATGGGGGAGTTGGAACCCAGTGTGGAGAACCCAGTTGGCTTCATGGAAGCCAACACTGCACACTCAGTGATGCTGCTGCCACTTGATGCTGTGTGACCCTGGGCAAGGAAACAGAGGTCTCAGAGCTGCATAGTTTTTTTGTATAAAATGAGGGTTAAAGCAGCACTGGCTTCTTAAGGACAAGGGGAAGAGGGAGGTACCAGGGACCAGGGTTGGTGGCAGGGCTCCCTGGCTCCACAGTGGAGCCTTGAAATTGACCAGGGTGGGAGAATTTGCCCTGTGGAAGTGGTGCACACCAGCACTTTCCTGTCCACCCTGTACCAAGAGCCGGTTGTCAAACATTTACTGGCTATTGCTGACTAAATGACAAGCTGTATTTAAATCGCCATGCCCAGTGCTGGGGTCTGGGGTGGTTCCTAATTACTATTATGTTAAGTACATTGCCATAGCATCCCAGAAAATGTTTTTCATGATTGGGGTTTCCATGTGCTGATTATGTGACAGCTGTTTTAGCTGCTTGGATGCCTTTTCTGCTGCCCCTCTGGTTCCAGCCCTTTCCTGGGTACCTGAAATGGTTGTTCCCAGAGTTCTGCACAGATAAAGTATTATAGATAGTAATACCTGAAGTTAACATTTATTGAACATGAACTAAAAGCCAGGTACTGGAAAAGCACTTATTGTATATATTCTTAGTTGACTCCCCCAGTACTGTGTGAGTAGACAGGTGCTTACCTGGATCTTGCTCTGTGGAGGCAACTGGAGCCTAAGAAGCTAGTAACTTGGACCAGCTCACCACTGCTTGAGGGAACAGCCAGGCTTCCAGCCCTTGCACTTTGACCCTAGAGGCTGAGCCCTCATCAGGTGAGGCTACAGAGGAGGAACGTGGCGGCAGCAGGTGTCTGGGTCCCTGGGGTGTGGACCTTGTGCTTGCTGGGAGGCCTGAGGGATGACAGGCAGGGCTGTGAAGTCCTGGCAGTGTCATCAGCCTGGTGGAAGGCGTCAGTCCAGTTGTCTGGCACGAGTGCAGCCGCGTCCTGATCGGCGAGAGGATGTCTCTGTTGGCAGGGAATCTTGGCCACTTGCCTCTTGGCAATGGGCGCTTGGCTGCCACGTGGAGCGCCGTTTGGAGGCAGTGGGAATCATCCAGCAACCTTGCCGGGAGAGCCCGGAGTGGAGCGTGGTGCGGCAGGGCGGGGGCCCTGCCTGTGCCCCAGACAGGCTGGCAGAGGACGAGAGATCACTGTCGACGAAAAGCCATGCTGGGCTCACTTACTCTTCTCCCTGCCTCTGTCTCTGCCTCTTGCCATCCCTCAGCCTCTCTGCCAGGACTTCACAGAGCCCATAAAATGACAGGTGGGTTGGCAGCGAGACTCACAGCATCTCCGCCTTTTCCTTCCACTGTTACCCTTTCCCTCAAGACAAAGTTCAGACTCCTTAGGGATGATTTGAAGCCCTTGTGGAATGACTTCTGCCTCCTGCTTCTGGCTTCTGTCTCCATAGCTGGCATTGCACTTCTTGAGTGGACACTTATCTCTCTTCACAGTGCCTAGCCCAGAGCTTGCCCGAATGCACGGATGACCTGGAAAGGCCTGAGGGTGGGGGGTCCATGTCCCTTTGCAGTGGAGTGGCCTGATTTACCACATACAGAGAGCTGTGCAGGGGTCTCAGTCAGTGGTGGTACACATGCCACAGTGGCCACTCAGTGTCCTCCTTTTGATCCTGTCCCAAGTTACATGAGTTTTTATTCTAAGCTAAAACCTCAATGTTCAGGTTCAATTGCAGTGTTGGCAGTTTGTGATGTGTGAGTGGTTTGGGCTTGCAGTTTGGGCACTCCATCTCTACAAGGTTTGCCATCACTGGTCTAAGTGTTTTTTTGTCCTCGTAACAACCCTATTAGGTTGGCTCTGTTGTATTCCCATTTAACAGAGGAGGAAACTGAGGCACCCTATTTAAATTACTTGCCTGTAATCAGCCAGCTAGGACATGACAGCGGTGAGACTTGAATTCCAGCCAGTCCAGAGACTGGGCTTCCTTTATTTGCTTTGTGCCAGCCTGTACCCGCTCAGTGCTGTCCCCGCCACTTTCATGTGGCCTTGTCAGCACAGCCACACAGCTGTTGGCTCCTTACTCATCCCAGCTCTGCTATGCCCACTCACCTTGATAAATCTGCCCTGGCAACCCCAGCCCTGTTTGTCAACCTAGTGAAGGTGGAGGGTAGAGGACTGAGCTGTGGAAGGTGTTGTGGGCCCCTCTCGCTGCATGTTACCTTTTCCCTGCAGATACCAGGCCGATTGGACAGTTCAGAGAAGAGCTGGACCATCCTGTAAGGACAGTAAGGTGGGATCTTTGGGTACAGGAGAGACGTCCCAAGCAGGGGCCCTCCATACCTGAACCTTACCCAGTCAGTGGAGGTAACCTGACTGGCTGTGCTCACCAGGGTCCAATAGCTTCAGCATGGCCTGGCATCCGTCACTCAACACAGACCAACAGTTCTGTGTAGAGGAGTCGTGTTGTGTTAGCAATCCTCCATCAGGCTGTGTCATATCCGGGCTGTATTATATTTGCAGTTGCTTTGGCTAATGTGACACGAAAGTTACTAATCTGAGGAGACTCTTGCATTGTCTCAGGGCAAACAAATATTAATGTGAGTTGAAGGAAGTGGCTAATAAGAAACTGCACTGGTAATGTGACATGATGTGTGTGGGAGTGGGAGAAGTTGGGGTTGATGCTTGAGCCTTTCCAGAAGGCTTAACAGAGTTGGGGTACAGGAGTCCCGTGGTAATCACTCAACTCAGAGTTAAGATTAGGGTCTTTCCCCACAGTGGCACCAGCACCCCCTAGACTCTCATCTCCATACTGGGTTGAATCCTGCACCCCCCCCCCCAGTTCCGGTCTGCTCAGACTCTGAGGTAGGAGCTTGTTTGGGATAGGGTCTTTGTAGGTATCCTCAGGTAAGGTGAGGGCACACTGGGCAGGGTGAACCCTAATACAGTGAGCTTGAAACAAAACCATGTGAACAAATAGACATAGGAAGAGGTAGCTATGTGGCAACAGAGGTGGAGAATGATGCGATGCCACTACAAACCACTCAAACCAAGAATGGCCAGGACCGCCAGAGCTGGAGGAGCCCGAGCAAGTGTGGCCCTGCCCGCCCACACTATGATTTTGGACCTCTGGCCTCCAGAGCTGTGAGAAAACCATCCCCTACCATGGTGAGCCACCTGCTTGTGATAATTCATTTCTGCAGCCCCAGGAAATTAATACACTCCCTTTCCCATCACTCCCCAGAAAATCAAGGGTGGCAGCAATAGCATTTATTTAGCTCAAAGGCAGCAAAATGTATCAGGGAGGTTCCTGCAACCATGGCAGGCTGGCCTGGCTGCTTCCCCAGACCCAGGGGGAGGGGACAGCTTGTCCTCTGCCCCGCTTTGTTCTTTGTTGTACTGAAAAGGCTGTTCTGTCACAGTGTGGTTGGCATATGAGCTCCACAGTCTGCGTTGCGTCATGTTAGTATGTGATTAAAGGGGTCTTAAAATGCCCATTAGCCCCCTCTGGTATCTAATAGTGCTTTCAGATTTAGAACAGAATATTATTTACTCATTAGCTGATAACAGACCCTGAGTACACGCTGTATGTACTGGGACAATTATTAGAGTCAATTACACAGAGAGACAGAGCACTGCCAGTGTGGCTGGGGGCAGGACAGGTGCTCCACTGGCCGTGGAGGTGGCACAGGATGACCTACATGCCCTGTGAAGAAGGCAGGGGCCCACTAAAGATCGTCCAGGTGTTTGCTGCAAACAAGTGAATTCCAGGTGCAAATTGAGTCTCTTGCATGTCCCAGAAGAAGGGATCTTGAGGGGTTGGATTTGAGGTAACCTCCAAGAATGGGGTGCCAAGAGCGGCAGCCCTTCCCGTAGTAGTAAGAAGTGGGACCCAAGCATGGCCTGAGTGCCTCAGGATGAGAGTATGGATTAGCAATGAATGCCAACGCCAGGATCCAGGACGCACAGTAAGGGGCTAGATGCAGTCTGAGTCCTTCCGGAGGCAAAACCTGGGTTCTTCACAGCATCCCACCCTACCCACTGCAGAAAATTCTCAGTGATTGCAAGCTTCCATTTCTCCAATAGAAATAGGAATTCTAACTTATTTTCTCTTGTGTTTGCTTTGTTGGACAGATTAAGGTGGAAGGTTGTGCCTCTTGTGGCTGGGTCCTTGGCCACATTGGGAAGGCAGAGGTGGACAAGGATAATTGAGTCAGGTCAGGAAGCAGGAGAAATCAGCAGTGACTGGGTTTGTCCAGTGGTAGGGATAAGCGTCTGTGCTCCAGGTGATTGGGAGCCAGGACTTGGGAGGGGGAGAGCAGGCAGAGCCTAGTAAGGTTTTCCCATACCCTGCTGAGGCTCCCCAGTAGGGGAGGCTGTTGGTGTCTGATGGTGTTGGCATCAGCAGGAGGGGACAGACCCTGGAGAGACCCAACATCTGTCTTGCAGGTGTCTTTGGCTGATCATTTTGGGGTGATGAAGATAGAGAAGTCCAGGCAGCCCCAGTTTAAATGAGCATGATGCAGTGTGCAAAAAAGTCCCATGTTTGATGTTCATACGTCTCTGACCTTGGCAAGCCCGACCTTCACATCTTCAATTTGCCATGATTTTGTAAGTGAGCATATAACCTTCTTTACAACTTCTGATGGGGACATGTCCTAATGAACCCATCATATTTTGAAGATACTGTAAATTGAAAATGCTTTTGATACACCTAACCTCTCAACTGTCAAAGCAAAAGCCAGGAAGGGCAGTCCTTCCAGCATGTGGCCACCAGGGACACCACAGGAACTGAGTGCCAAGCGTAATTTGAGGTCCAGTCTGTTCGAGGCCCAGTCTCGCCTTTGTTGCTGCCTGAGCTAAGAACAGTCTCCTGTGAAAGATTCTCCGGGTCCGTAATCACAGCCCTGGGAAGGAGGCTGGGAGAAGGCACAGCTTGGCAGGAGGGTCCCTAAGTCATCTCCTGCCCCAAACACATAGGTTCCATGCCTCAGCCTGGCTGGATGAATAACCACATTCCAGGGGTATGCAGCAGGTGTGGTGTGTGTGGTGTGTGTGTGTGTGTGTGTGTGTGTGAATAAAACTCACCAGGAGCCAGATATCAATTTCCGTCAGAGAGACGCAGAGCATCTGAACCAGAACTAAATAAAAATAAACATTAAACAATTATTGGAATTTAGGTTTATTTAAAAAATCAGCAGGGTTGAGGGAACAAGCCACCCATTAGTGAGGCACAGCTATTGGGCCTTTTAACAACCTGCTGTTTCTTGGCTGCCTGGGAGATTTGGGCTGTCCAAGCCGTGGAAACTCTGGATCCTATTGATTAAAGATGATGCAGTAACAGGCCAATTAGATCGTGGCGGCTGCTTGCGGTGCTGGCTGACCCTGGCTTCCCATTTGTCTTTATGGAAATGGCTTTGCTAGGAGTTTGGGGAAGGGTGGCCAAGTGTCCCCAACCTGGACCCAGCTTTCGCCGCTCCATGGTCCTTGCCATGGGATGGAGGCTCCAAACCTAGCTGGCCCACATTCATGTGTTTTTTTCCTCCTCATCCCCTCCATAGACATCCGTAGTTCAAAAGGAGCCTGTGCCTTGTCAACCAAATCAATGCAAATAACTGGTGAGCATTTCTCAACTTTTCAGTAATAATTGATCTTCCCAGAACTGATAACATTTGGAAAATGTAAGCAAGGAAAGCAGCAGTGAGCCAGATGTTGGCGTTAAGAGAATATAATTTCTCTGAGTTATAGGAAAAGAAATGATTTCCCTTCCAGCCCAGCTCTAAGAAGAGCTGAGCAAAGCTCCGTGGAGCACCAAGGAACTTCCCATAAACTCCAGGCTTAGCACAGCCTCTGTCTTTCTCAGGAAGATTTGGGCAGCTGCAGGACTGGAATCCTCTAAGCTAACAGGCAGATTTCCCACCTGCAAGGTTTTGGTCTCCAGGTTTTTCTTTGAGAAATGTCTGCACAGCCGGTGACTGTCCGGGAGGAAGAGAGGGGAGAAAAGATCCGCTGTTCTTCTAGAAAGACAGCCAGGTGCAGCCAGAGTTGGCCCAGCAGTGGCAATCTGCTGTCAGCTCATCTCTTCTTCCCCTTTGCTGCTGTGAAAGTCAGATGAGAAATGAGGGAGGCAAGGGTCATCTGTGGGTTGGGGATGGGGTGGGGGTGGAGAATGGGGGGCCTCAGGCACTTTCTTTATGAACACCTACCTCACTCTTCCAGGACTCCTTCCTTTGTTCGTTTGAGCATTCGTTCATGTGCTCATCGTTCCTAGCACCTGCGCCTTGGGTCCTGGGGGCACAGGGGTAGGTGCCTGCCTTCCTGCAGCTTCTAGTCCAGCTGAGAAGGCATAGACAGACACGGGAGTCAGTGTTTACCTCCCAGTTCCCATGATGCTCCATAGAAATGGGGAAGGGGACAGGGGAGCCAACACCTCCACTGGTGCCCTTCTGGCAGTGACCACATTCCTCTTAAGTAGTGTTAGCCATCTGTCCCCACAATGATGGCCAGCTCACCAGAAACACGAAATACATACAGACACAAGTGCCATTTAGGGGAGGCCATACGGTCATATATCAGCAGTTTCCTATGGTCCAACCTAAATCAAAGTGTAGTGGGGGGCAGTTGCACTTCTAGAACATTCTTCCACAGGAGGAAGGAGGAGTGTGGTGCAGCCTGAACCCTCTCTGCCTGCCACTTCCCACACACAGAAGCTGATGAGGGGCTGTACGGAGATGCAGCATCTTAGAATCAGTCTATAATGCAATCAATTTTGTATATCCCTGGTGAAACAGCAACATTTATTTAACGTCTTTTATAGAGCAGCTGAGTTTTATCACAAATCACATTCCATTTCTATTCATCTGGGACTCCTTGAAGGCTAAAATGCACTTACTTTTCTCGAAGGAAATTTACCAATTCCTCAATAAAGACCATTTGCCTCTGTATGTAAAATTGACACATTTATTGAATATTAAACATGTAAAGTTTTTTCCCCAGCTCCTCCAGCCCCTCACCCACACCTCCTGACACATTTCCACACAGGTTCACAGTCACTGGGCTTCCCCAAACAGTGAGAAATGGCTATTCCTGTGCAGCAACGGCTCACATTTAAACTGGGGCTTTCTTATTACTGGAAAACATTCATGTTACGTCATCAATGTGCATGGCAACACCCAAGCTCCGAGCAGCCTCTCGAAGCCATGTGCTTTTGCTGTCTCTTTGTGGTAGGCTTGGTCACACAGCCATACTGCGTTGGGTTCATGACAAAAGTTTTTTTGTCCACACTTGTAACATTTGCAGAGGGCAGGCACTGCCTCCCTAACAATAAATTGTGCTAATTAGCATGAGGGCCTATTAATAAAGCCAGTTTCCTTTTATCCATGTTCCTGAATGGTCGAGGACATCAATTAAAGTGCATGCTTGGGACAATGTCTTTTCACTGCTAGTTGCTGTGTTTTTGTTTAAAAAAAAAAAAAAAAGCAGGGGGCTGGGCAACTTATTGAGCATGTTCTCGTATCCTCAACATGAGAGAAGACTGAACTGTTGAACTTGGGTCTTGGGCACCAGGTCCACGTTTCCTAACTGTGACTCGCAAATCTGGCAGTCAGTGTTTACCCTGGGTTTAATTTTAAATTAAAAACATTGGGAACTGTGCTTTAGAGCAAGTGAATAGAGTGTGAGGGATATCTCATGAGGTTCAGAATCAGACAGACTCAAGTTCTAATCCTGATTTCTCTACTTACTGGAGTTATGACCTCAAAGATTAGTGATTTTACCTCTGAGCCTCCATGTCTTATAAAATAAGGACAAGCACAGTGCCCATGTCATAGGGCTATTGACAGGGTTAAGTGGGATGACCCAGAAGGTTCTGGAAGGAACCTCAGAACTCATTGCTCTCATCCTGGGATATGAGTTAATGTCAGGTCATTGTGTCTAGCTCCCTGTTTGAGGCTTGATTTTCCACAGCAATCAGTTGACCAGTTGATGCTGGGATGGCCTGAGGGGCAAAGGACTCACTTCTGGTTACCAGGGCCATCTTCTGTATGTTGGCCTGAAACTTGTTTGTGAGAACTTCTTTTGCTTACCTGGATCTGAGCTCCTTCCTGTCTCTTTTAGTCTCCTGTGCCTGTCCCTCTGTAGAGCCACATTCCTAGCTATGTGCAGGATTGATGTTTTAGATCGGAGGGTTGGTTGTGGCAGGGATCATCAGGTGCAATGCAAAATGCTTATCAATGTCTCTGGTCTCTGCCCACTAGGGGCCCATAGCACCGCACCTCCGTTTGTAATAGTCAAAATGTCTGAGGAGGACTAGGGTGTAGCTCAGTGGCAGAGCATGTGCCCAGCATGTGCAAGGCCCAGAGCTCCAGTTCCAGCAGCACAACAAAAAGTATCTCTACACACTGCCACGTATGTAGCAGAATCATGCTTGAGAGCTTCCTTTCTAGAGTTTGGCTCTTCCCGGTGTTTCACTTCTCCAGCCACACACATACTTTCCATCTCTCCTCCCTGTCCCACTTTGCATGCCCGGCTGCCTGTGCCCAACACAAACTAAACCTCTGAGATGCTGAGAACCCAACAGCAAACACCATGGGAAACCAAATCTGATGGACTGGGTTGTTTTTTTTTTGTGGGGGTGGGAGGGTTCAGGGAGTGGGTCCTGCAGCTGCCTTTGAAAAGTCAGGAACTACCAGGAGTGTGGGTGGCTGGGCTCCATTGTAGAAATCTCTGTTCCACACAGAAACCATAACTACTACTACTACTACTACTACTACTACTACTACT